>NW_024070202.1:2127567-2478915 GCF_014754425.2 Oryx dammah
AATGGAATTCTCCAGGCCAGAATACTGGAGTGGGTAGCCATTTCCTTTTCCAGGTGATCTTCCCAACCCAGAGTTCGAACCCAGGTCTTCCGGTTTGTAGGCAGATTCTTTATGAGCTGAGCCACAGGGAAGCCCAGATTAATTAAAAGGGAAGACAGATTAATTAAAAGGCCAAATTTTGCAAGGTGAAGACTGCAGAATTGGGTAGGGGGAAACTCTTATCATGTTCTCTTTGAGTTGGGTACATTGCAAGAAGCAGTTGGCTATAATTTATACGGAAATGTTACAGAAAGCCTCATGCATATGAACTTTCATATTGCAAACTTTCAAAGATGAGAACATGCACTAGCATGTCCAATCACATGTTAGTTCACGTCTGGTATGCATTGTCACATGTGTGCATCCTCTACAAGTGGTTGTGCTTGTGTATTTTACTGTACTGTATAGAGTACAGTAGCACAGTATCTTTATTTCAAGTCCAGAATGTCCAGAAGCAATCATGAAAACTGATATTGTTAAGAAGCACCCGGATCTGGAGGCCTAGAAAAAGGATAAAAGGAAGAAATAACTGAAGAATGGAAGAGATTCACAATTCAGGTAATGGCAAAGGAGTTACTTGAGGAGTTACTTGAGGAGTAATTGTTAGGTTTGAGGCACAGGACGCAAATGTAGAACAGAACATAAAGTTTACAACAGCTGTTCAGCATGTAATCCAGTCAACTAAGTCACCTATGATGAGAAAAAAAAAAAAAAAGCTACTACCTTGATATCACTGGGTCAGTATTTCCAGAGGGTAGGTAGAACTGAATCAAGGAACAAGAACCTCTGCCATTGAGGTCAGGGGTGAGTGTGATTACAGCTTGCCCTCCATTGCCTATTGCTGATGACCTTTCAGCTCCACCATCTCCCACCTCCTCTGTCTCCTCCAGTCAGTAACTTTTCTTGCTTGTTCACTTGCTACTAGCTCCTGTGTACCAGCTGTTATACTGTACTACTGTACTTACTTTTCAAGGTACTGTGTTCTAAGGTTAAAAACATTTTCTTTTTCTTGTTATTTTAATGTATTATTTCTGTGAAAAGTATTAAAAACTGACTACAATAGAGTACTATGTAGCTGACTGTATTAGTTGGATCAGTTCAGTTCAGTCACTCAGTCGTGTCCCACTCTTTGTGACCACATGAATCGCAGCATGCCAGGCCTTCAGGCCCATCACTAATTCCCGGAGTTCACTCAGGCTCAAGTCCATCCAGTCAGTAATGCCATCCAGGCATCTCATCCTCTGTCATCCCCTCTTCTCCTGCCCCTAATCCCTCCCAGCATCAGTCATTTAAAATGAGTCAACCCTTCCCATGAGGTGGCCAAAGTACTGGAGTTTCAGCTTTAACATCATTCCTTCCAAAGAAATCCCAGGGCTGATCTCATTCAGAATGGACTGGTTGTATCTCCTTGCAGTCCAAGGGGCTCTCAAGAGTCTTCTCCAACACCACAGTTCAAAAGCATAAATTCTCCAGCACTCAGCTTTCTTCACAGTCCAACTCTCACATCCATACATCACCACAGGAAAAACCATAGCCTTGACCAGACGGACATTTGTTGGCAAAGTAATGTCTCTGCTTTTCAATATACTATCTAGGTTGGTTGCAACTTTTCTTCCAAGGAGTAAGCGTCTTTTAATTTCATGACTGCAGTCACCAACTGCAGTGATTTTGGAGCTCCAAAACATAAATTCTGACACTGTTTCCACTGTTTCCCCATCTATTCTCCATGAAGTGATGGGACCAGATGCCATGATCTTCGTTTTCTGAATGTTGAGCTTTAAGCCAACTTTTTCACTCTCCACTGTCACTTTCATCAAAAGGCTTTTTAGTTACTCTTCAATTTCTTCCATAAAGGTGGTGTCATCTGCATATCTGAGTTAAATAAGCAGGGTGGCAATATACAGCCATGACATACTCCTTGTCCTATTTGGAACCAGTCTGTTGTTCCATGTCCAGTTCTAACTGTTGCTTCCTGACCTGCATACAGATTTCTCAAGAGGCAGGTCAGGTGGTCTGGTATTCCCATCTCCTCCAGAATTTTCCACAGTTTATTGTGATCCACACAGTCGAAGGCTTTGGCATAGCCAATAAAGCAGAAATATATGTTTTTCTGGAACACTCTTGCTTTTTCCATGATCCAGCGGATGTTGGCAATTTGATCTCTGCCTTTTCTAAAACCAGCTTGAACATCTGAAAGTTCACGGTTCATGTAATACTGAAGCCTGGCTTGGAGAATTTTGAGAATTACTTTACTAGCATGGGAGATGAGTTCAGTTGTGTGGTAGTGTGAGCATTATTTGGCATTGCCTTTCTTTGGAATTGGAATGAAAACTGACCTTTTCCAGTCTTGTGGCCACTGCTGAATTTTCCAAATTTGCTGGCATATTGAGTGCATCACTTTCACAACATCATCTTTCAGGATTGGAAATAGCTCCACTGGAATGCCATCCTTTCCACTAGCCTTGTTCGTAGTGATGCTTTCTAACTCCACTTGACTTCACATTCCAGGATGTTTGTCTATAGGTGAATGATCACACGACTGTGATTATTTTGGTCGTGAATATATATATATTTTTTTTGCATAGTTATTCTGTGTATTCTTGCCACCGTTTCTTGATATCTTCTGCTTCAGTTAGGTTCATACCATTTCTGTCCTTTATCAAACCCAACTTTGAATGAAATGTTCCCTTGGTATCTCTAATTTTCTTGGAGGGATCTCTAGTCTTTCCCATTCTGTTGTTTTCCTCTATTACTTTGCATTGATCACTGAGGAAGGCTTTCTTATCTCTTCTTGCCATTCTTTGGAACTCTACATTCAGAAGCGTATATCTTTCCTTTTCTCCTTTGCTTTTTACTTCTCTTCTTTTCATAACTATCTGTCAGGTCTCCTCAGACAGACATTTTGCTTTTTTGCATTTCTTTTCCATGGGGATGGTCTTGATCCCTGTCTCGTCTACAGTGTCACGAACCTCATTCCATAGTTCATCAGGCACTCTATCTATCAGATCTAGGCCCTTAAATCTAATTCTCACTTCCACTGTATAATCATAAGTGATTTGATTTAGATCACACCTGAATAGTCTAGTGGTTTACTCTACTTTCTTCAATTTAAGTCTGAATTTGGCAATAAGGAGTTCATGATCTGAGCCACAGTCAGTTCCTGGTCTTGTTTTTGTTGATTGTATGAGCTTCTCCATCTTGGCTGCAAAGAATATAATCAATCTGATTTCAGTGTTGACCATCTGGTGATGTCCATGTGTAGAGTCTTCTCTTGTGTTGTTGGAAGAGGGTGTTTACTATGACCAGTGCATTTTCTTGGCAAAACTCTACTAGCCTTTGCCCTGTTTCATTCCGTATTCCAAGGCCAAATTTGCCTGTTACTCCAGGTGTTTCTTGACTTCTGCTTTTGCTTTCCAGACATCTATAATTAAAAGAACATCTTTTTTTTGGTGTTAGTTTTAAAGGTCTTCTAGGTCTTCATAGAAACATTCAACCTCAGCTTCTTCAGCGTTACTGGTTGGGGCATAACCTTGGATTACTGTGATACTGAATGGTTTGCCTTGGAAATGAACAGCAATCATTCTGTCGTTTTTGAGATTGCATCCAAGTACTGCATATCACACTCTTTTGTTGACCATGATGGCTACTGCATTTCTTCTGAGGGATTCCTGCCCACAGTAGTAAATATAATGGTCATCTGAGTTAAATTCACCCATTCCAGTCCATTTTAGTTCACTGATTCCTAGAAAGTCGACATTCACTCTTGCCATCTCTTGTTTGTCTACTTCCATTTTGCCTTGATTCATGGACTTGACATTCCAGGTTCCTATGCAATATGACTATTGCGATGCAAGTGAGAAATAGACTTAAAGGCCTAGATCTGATAGATAGAGTGCCTGATGAACTATGGAATGAGGTTCGTGACACTGTACAGGAGACAGGGATCAAGACCATCCCCATGGAAAAGAAATGCAAAAAAGCAAAATGTCTGTCTGAGAAGGCCTTACAAATAGCTGTGAAGAGAAGATAGGTGAAAAGCAAAGGAGAAAAGGAAAGATATAAGCATCTGAATGCAGAGTTCCAAAGAATAGCAAGAAGAGATAAGAAAGCCTTCTTCAGCAATCAATGCAAAGAAATACAGGAAAACAACAGAATGGAAAAGACTAGAGATCTCTTCAAGAAAATTGGAGATATTAAGGGAACATTTCATGCAAAGATGGGCTCGATAAAGGACAGAAATGTTATGGACCTAACAGAAGCAGAAGATATTAAGAAGAGGTGGCAAGAATACATGGAGGAAATGTACAAAAATGTACACGATCCAGATAATCATGATGATGTGATCACTAATCTAGAGCCAGACATCTTGGAATGTGAAGTCAAGTGGGCCTTAGAAAGCATCACTACGAACAAAGCTAGTGGAGGTGATGGAATTTCAGTTGAGCTGCTTCAAATCCTGAAAGATGATGCTGTGAAAGTGATGCACTCAATATGCCAGCAAATTTGGAAAACTCAGCAGTGCCCACAGGACTGGAAAAGGTCAGTTTTCATTCCTATTCCAAAGAAAGGCAATGCCAGATAATGTTCAAACTACCACACAATTGTACTCATCTCACATGCTAGCCAAGCCATGCTTCACCAATACGTGAACCATGAACTCCCTGGTGTTCCATCTGGTTTTAGAAAAGGCAGAGGTACCAGAGATCAAATTGCCAACATCCGCTGGATCATGGAAAAAAGCAAGAGTGTTCCAGAAAAACATCTATTTCTGCTTTAATGACTATGACAAAGCCTTTGACTGTGTGGATCACAATCAACTGTGGAAAATTCTGAAAGATATGGGAATACCAGACCACCTAACCTGCCTCTTGAGAAATCTGTATTCAGGTCAGGAAGCAACAGTTAGAATTGGACATGGAACAACAGACTGGTTCCAAATAGGACAAGGAGTATGTCAAGGCTGTATAATGTCACCCTGCTTATTTAACTTCTATGCAGAGTACATCATGAGAAATGCTAGACTGGAAGAAACACAAGCTGGGATCAAGATTGCTGGGAGAAATATCAGTAACCTCAGATATGCAGATGACACCACCCTTATGGAAGAAAGTGAAGAGGGGCTAAAAAGCCTCTTGATGAAAGTGAAAGAAGAGAGTGAAAAAGTTGGCTTAATGCTCAATATTCAGAAAACGAAGATCATGGCATCCGGTCCCATCACTTCATGGGAAATAGATAGGAAAACAGTGGAAACAGTGTCAGACTTAATTTTTGGGGGCTCCAAAATCACTGCAGATGGTGACTGCAGCCATGAAATTAAAAGACACTTACTCCTTGGAAAAAAAGTTATGATCAACCTAGATAGCATATTCAAAAGCAGAGACATTACTTTGCCGACTAAGGTCCGTCTAGTCAAGGCTATGGTTTTTCCTGTGGCCATGTATGGATGTGAGAGTTGGACTGTGAAGAAGGCTGAGCACTGAAGAATTGATGCTTTTGAACTGTGGTGTTGGAGAAGACTCTTGAGAGCCCCTTGGACTGCAAAGAAATGCAACCAGTCCATTCTGAATGAGATCAGCCCTGGGATTTCTTTGGAAGGAATGATGCTAAAGCTGAATCTCCAGTACTTTGGTCACCTCATGGGAAAAGTTGACTCATTGGAAAAGATTCTGATGCTGGGAGGGATTGGGGGCAGGAGGAGAGGGGACGACAGAGGATGAGATGTCTGGATGGCAGCACGGACTCAATGGACTTTAGTCTGTGTGAACTTCGGGAGATGGTGATGGACAGGGAGGCTTGGCGTGCTGCGATTCACGGGGTCACAAAGAGTCGAACACGAATGAGCGAGTGAACTGAACTGATGCAATATTGCTCTTTACAGCATCGGACCTTGCTTCTATCACCAGTCACATCCACAGCTGGGTATTGTTTTTGCTTTGGCTCCATCCCTTCATTCTTTCTGGAGTTATTTCTCCACTGATCTCCAATAGCATATTTGGCACCTACTGACCTGGGAGTTCCTCTTTCAATATCTTATCATTTTGCCTTTTCATACTGTTCATGGGGTTCTCAAGGCAAGAATACTGAAGTGGTTTGCCATTCCCTTCTCCAGTGGACCACATTCTGTCAGATCTCCCCACCATGACTCTCCTGTCTTGGGTGGCCCCACAAGGCATGGCTTAGTTTCTTTGAGTTAGACAAGTCTGTGGTCCTAGTATGATTAGATTGACTAGTTTTCTGTTAGTATGGTTTCAGTGTGTCTACCTTCTGATGCCCTCTTGCAACACCTACCATATTACTTGGGTTTTTCTTACCTTGGACAAAGGGTATCTCCTCACCACCGCCCCTCCTGACCTTGAACATGAGATAGCTCCTCTAGGCCCTCCTGCGTCCATGCAGCTACTGCTCCTTGGACGTGGGGTTGCTCCTCTTGGCTGCTGCCCCTAGGGCATGTGGTCCTCCCAGCTTCTGCAGTTGATCTCGGACGTGGTGTCGCTCCTCTAGGATGCGCTAAGTGCACTGGTCACTGCAGCCCGCGCTAAGTGCGCCAGTCGCCGGCTAAATTTGTTGGACTTATGAAAAAATTTGATTTATTAATATGGTCTTTGAACGAAACTCATTTGTACATAAACCTACTGTATTTAAATCAAAATATTCCAAATGTGATTATAGCATCCAAAGAAATACTGTCACTATACTCTATCATGCATAGCATAAATACCAGATAAATATCTAAAGTTAAGAAGACATTTTCAAATCTTTAGTTTGAACAAAGACTTCAGTTACTCTTGTTGCATGGAATAGTCATGGGCTCCTGTGCAGACTGCATAATCAGATGGAACTCCCCATGTGGAGATTCAGTATCTCTAATGTAAATCAAAACCACAATAAGCTATCACTTCACACATGCAGATATCTGCTATCAAAAAAGATAGGAAGTTTTGGCAAGGAGTTGGAGTCATTCTGAGAGCCCATGTACACTGCTGATGGGAATGTAAACTGTTGCAGACACTATGAAAACCAGTACGAAATTCCCTACAAAATGAAAAATAGAACTACCACATGATACAGCAATCCTTCTTCTGGTTATGCATCCAAAGGAAATGAGAGCACTACTTTCAAGAGATAGCCATGCTCCCATGTTTATTGCAATATTACTCACAATAACCAAGATACAAAAAGAACCTAAATGTCTGACAACTGATGAATAGAAATGCAGACATATTGGCATATAATTCAGCTTTAACAAAGGAGATCAACATGGATGATCCTGGAGGACATTAAGATAAGTGTAATAAGCCAGACACAGAAAGTAATATGCTGCATATCTCCCAGGTAGAGTCTAAAGAAGCTGAATACATGAAATGGGATTAGAATGGCAGTTACTAGGAAGGAGGAGGTGGGATATGGGAATATGCTGGCCAAAGGATACAAGGTTACAGTTATGAATGATGAGTAAATCTAGAGATAGAATGTTTAGCATGATGACTGTAGTTAATAATAGTGGACATTTCTAAGATAATTGGCATCCGGTGCTCTCACCACACACATGAATAACAGTAGTTATGTTAGCAGATAATATGTAAATTAGCTTAATTATGGCAATCATTTCACTGTGTTTCTGTATACAATTTTATTTTTAAAAAAGACATATTAAAGATTCAGTTTCCATGTGATGTCATGATAGGAACAGACTAAGAATATTTTTATTTAATTTTCTAAACACTATAATATCCTTTCATTAGTTTTTGATATATAAATCACTTCACTAGTTTGAAATAGCTTTAATTACATAAGTTTTTAGATAGAATTGAATGTGCAAAAATCAGTTTTTCTTGTATCTGATTTTGCAAATTATTTATTTTTCTGGTTTATCATAAGTATATTTTTGAAATATTTTGAATTCAATAAATTGAGTGTAAAAGCTATCCTGCTCCTGAACACTTTGGTGGCTTTTGGCAAGTAAGTCACCATCTCTACTTTCAAGGTATTTCCTCTATAAAATAGGAAAAAAAAAAAAAAAGTTAAACTGCCTTGAGAAGTAAATGGCACATTATAGGAACTCATCAAGTGTAATCTTTGTCGGTCCACAGAGCCAAGATTTTAATGCAAAAAATGTTCATAGGCTTTATAAAATTTAATTTATATAACCTACTTCCTCACAAATGAATACATTATTTGTTTTCAATTTTATCAATCTTTGTAGTTACATTTCACAAATAGTAATTGTAAGTCCAGTCATTTTAAGTTTCTTATTTTCTTAGGAAAAGAAAGAAGTTGCTTGAAAAAAGTACAGTTTAAAATATCTATTGGGAATTTTCTTTATTAAAAAAAAACAGTTATATCTAAATATTTGACTTTTTAACAAAGTGTTCATGCAATAGTAATATGTTTTTAATAAGTTTCCTAGGTAATGAAGACAAAAATGTTAAATTATTATTTTAATTTACATATATTTGGTAATTAATAAAGTATAATAATTTTAAACTCTTTCCCTTTTATTTTTAAACATCACATGATAATGTATCTTCATTTAAAATAATCGATACACATGTAAATAGAATTAAAATAATGAAAACACCCTCCCTTCACAAATCTATTAGTCAGATATATTCAGCTATGTCACTATGACAGCATGACATTTTTATTCATTTCAAACCTCTACAATTTGACAAGATATTGTATATGTGCTATAGTAATAAAATATTTTAAAAAATAAATGATTACAAAAACAGAATTATTAAATCTGTGCTTTACAATGTGTTTTCTTGAAATTTGTAAAGCATCAACTAGTTTCAGATTGTTATAATTTTTACAGGTTCTTATATATACAGAATATGCTTTTCCATAATTTTATTGAATATTATTTTATTTATAGATATTCAAACTGTACAGTTTGTAGAAATACATCTGACTGAGAGAGTAATATATTAATGATGACTTTAAAAGCAATATATATTATTTATGTAAAAAATCCAAAAGTGAATACAAGTGTTTCTCAGAAACTCACCTTTATGTCATGGATTCTATTAATAGAAGCAGGTCCTCCTAACATTGATTTCATGATGATGGGAAACAAGCTTTTAATATTCACTTTACCTGAGGGAAAAAGTGGATTCTTAGACTTGCTTTTAACTTTTAGCAGACTTCAACAGCCTCTCTAGTGACACGTAGGCAAGAAAATGGTCACCAGATCAAATATTATCAGGTTCGTTTTGATGGTTGGTTATTTGATCAGTGTGCAATATCAGAAAGAAACCAGTATGAGTAGTGAAATAAAGTCTGGTTTGAGGGTGTGGGTCTGCAGCCTTGAAGGCTGGAGAGATCTAAGGCTTCTCTTCTGGAATGTATGTTCCAAGAGGTAGTAGAACTTTGTTGCCTTGATAAACTCATTGAAAAGTTTCTGGTCTGATCTCACTAAAATGGTTTTGTTGTTTCTGCTATTCTTAAGAAATAAGCCTTAACCTTAATTTATTCCATATGATATCATATGAAATAAGCTGCTGAGCTAAGATCAATGAATTGGATTAAAATTGGTTGAGAACTTAGTTTCAGTTATGACCCAAAGGGAAGGCAAGAATCAAGAGCAAATCCAAGGCATATGGTCCCCAAATACAAGTTATGGCCACTTATTGTTCCTTTTTATTGATGAACATAAATGGAGAATAGAAAATGACAATTGACTAGTTGATGCATTAAGAAGCTCTGCGTTTTAATGCAAAGCCTTATTTACAGAAGGATAACAAATGATTTTCTGGATATAGCAGTTTAATCAATCTACAAGATTAGCAATCTTTATTTCTTTTGTATATCACACTGACTACCGTCCATAAAATGAATGACTCAAATTTGTTCATTTTTATGGCTGAGTGATGTTCCATTGTATATATGTACCACACCTCCTCTATCCATTCATCTATTAAAGGGCATCTAAGTTGCTTCCAGGTCATAGCTATTGTAAATACGGCTAAAATGAACACTGGGGTAAAGGTGTCATTTATAATTGTGGCTTTTTCAGAGTTTATGCCCAGTAGTGGGATAATATGGTAGATTTATTCCTAGTTTTTAAAGGAATTTCCATGCTGTTCCCCATAGTGAATGTATCAGTTTGTTTTCCCACAAACAGCAAGAGGGTTCCATTGTCTCCATATACTCTTCAGCATTTTTTGTTTGTAGATTTTTAGTGATGGTCGTTTTGCCTGGTATGAGATGATAACTCAGTGCAGTTTTGAGTTGAACTTCTCTAATAATTAGTGATGTTGAGAGCCTTTTCATGTGTTTATTGGCCATCTGCACGTCTTTTTTTTTTTTTTTTTTTTTGAGAAATGTCTGTTTAAGTCTTCTGCCAATTTTTTGATTGCAGTCTTTATTTTTCTTATATTGGGCTGAATGAGCTGCTTATATATTTTGTAGACTAATCCCTTGTCAGTTGCTTCATTTACAATTAGTTCCTCCCATTCATCTCCCATTGGAGTTGATGGAATTCCAGTTGAGCTATTTCAAATCCTGAAAGATGATGCTGTGAAAGTGCTGCACTCATTATGCCAGCAAATTTGGACAACTCAGCAGTGGCCACAAGACTGGAAAAGGTCAGTTTTCATTCCAATCCCAAATAAAGGCAATGCCAAATAATGCTCAAACTACCACACAACTGCACTCATCGCACATGCTAGTAAAGTAATGCTCAAAATTCTCCAAGCCAGGCTTCAGCAATAGGTGAACTGTGAAATTCCTGATGTTCAAGCTGGTTTTAGAAAAGGCAGAGGAACCAGAGATCAAGTTGCCAATATCCATTGGATCATGGAAAAAGCAAGAGTGTTCAAGAAAAATATCTATTTCTGCTTCATTGACTATGCCAAAGCCTTTGAATGTGTGGATCACAATAAACTGTGGAAAATTCTGAAAGAGATGTGAATGCCATACCATCTGACCTGCCTCTTGAGACATCTGTATGCAGGTCAGGTAGCAACAGTTAGAACTGGACATGGAACAACAGACTGGTTCCAAATAGGACAAGGAGTACATCAAGGCTGTATATTGTCACTCTGCTTATTTAAATTATATGCAGAGTACATCATGGAAAGGCTGGGCTGGAGGAAGCACAAGTTGGAATCAAGATTGCTGGGAGAAATATCAATAACCTCAAATATGCAGATAACACCACCCTTATGACAGAAAGTGAAGAATAACTAAAGAGCCTCTTGATGAAGGTGAAAGAGGAGAGTGAAAATGTTGGCTTAAAGCTCAACATACACAAAACTAAGGTCATGGCATCCAGTCCCATCGCTTCATGGCAAATAGATGAGGAAACAGTGGAAACAGTGGCTGACTTTTTCCTGGGCTCCAAAGTCACTGCAGATGGTGATTGGAGCCATGAAATTAAAAGACCCTTACTCCTTGGAAGAAAAGTTATGACCAACCTAGACAGCATATTGAAAACCAGAGACATTACTTTGTCAACAAAAGTCCGTCTAGTGAAGATGACAGCATATTGAAAAGCAAAGACATTACTTCATCAACAAAAGTCCGTCTAGTGAAGAGTATGGTTTTTCCAGTGGTCATGTATGGATTTGAGAGTTGGACTATAAAGAAAGCTGAGCACCAAAGAATTGATGCTTTTGAAATGTGGTGTTGGAGAAGACTCTTGAGAGTCCCTTGTACTGCAAGGAGATCCAACCAGTCCATTCTGAAGGAGATCAGCCCTGGGATTTCTTTGGAAGGAATGATGCTAAAGCTGAAGGTCCAATACTTTGGCCACCTCATGTGAAGAGTTGACTCATTTGCAAAGACCCTGATACTGCAGTAGACTGAGGGCATGAAGAGAGGGAATACAAAGGATGAGATGGCTGGATGGCATCACTGACTGAATGGATATGAGTTTGGGTGGACTCCAGGAGTTGGTGATGGACAGGGAGGCCTGGCATGCTGCGGTTCGTGGGGTCACAGCATCGGACATGACTGAGCGACTGAACTGAATTGAATCTCCAATTCTAAAAGTTGTCTTTTAATCTTATTTTTTATTTTTTTTAATTTTAATCCTTTATCCTTTGCTGTTAAAGAAAAACAAACAAAAAAAATGCTTTTATGTTTCACTATGTCCTATTTTTTTTTTCTTTTATTTCCATAACTTTAGGATGTGGGTCAAAGAGGATCTTGCTGTCAAAGTGTACTGCCTATACTTTCCTCTAAGACCCACACCCGAGGCTAGGGGTGGCGGCCATGAGGAGCGACCCCATGTCCAAGGAGCAGTGGCTGTGTGGGTGCCGGAGGGTCTATAGGAGCTATTCCATGCTCAAGGTCAGGAGGGGCGGTGGTGAGGAGATATCCCTCGTCCAAGGTAAGGAGCAACGGATGCACTTTGCTGCAGCAGCCATGAAGAGATACCCCACGTTCAAGGTAAGAGAAACGCAAGTAAGACGGGAGGTGTTGCAAGAGGGCATCAGAAGGCAGATACACAGAAACCATAGTCACAGAAAACTAGTCAATCTAATCACAAAAGAACCACAGCCTTGTCTAACTCAATGAAACTAAGCCATGCCCTGTGGGGCCACCCAAGACAGGCAGGCATGGTAGAGAGGTCTGACACAATGTGATCTACTGGAGAAGGGAATGGCAAACCATTTTAGTATTCTTGCCTTGAGAACCCCATGAACAATATGAAGAGCAAAATGATAGGATACAGAAAGAGGAATTATCCAGGTCAGTAGGTGCCCAATATTGTACTAGAGATCAGTGGAGAAATAACTCCAGAAAAAATGAAAGGATGGAGCCAAAGCAAAACAATACCCAGCTGTGGATGTGACTGGGAGAGAAGCAAGGTCCGATGCTGTAAAAAGCAATATTGCATAGGAACCTGGAATGTCAGGTCCATGAATCAAGGCAAATTGGAAGTGGTCAAACAAGAGATGGCAAGAGAGAATGTCGACATTCTAGGAATCAGTGAACTAAAATGGACTGGAATAGGTGAATTTAACTATAATGACCATTATATCTACTACTGCGAGCAGAAATCCCTTAGAGGAAATGGAGTAGTCATCATGGTCAACAAAAGAGTGTGAAATCCAGTACTTGGATGCAATCTCAAAAACGACAGAATGATCTCTGTTCGTTTCCAAGGCAAACCATTCAATATCATGGTAATCCAAGTCTATGCCCCAAGCAGTAATGCTGAAGAAGCTGAAGTTGAACTGTAGAAGCTGAAGTTGAACTGTTCTATGAAGCCCTACAAGACCTTTTAGAACTAACACCCAAAAAAGATGTCCTTTTCATTATAGGTGATTGGAATGCAGAAGTAGGAAGTCAAGAAACAACTGGAGTAACAGCAAATTTGACCTGGGAATACAGAATGAAGCAGGGCAAAAACTAATAGAGTTTTGCCAAGAAAATGCACTGGTCATAGCAAACACCCTCTTCCAACAACACAATAGAAGACTATACATATGGAAATCACCAGATGGTCAACACCGATATCAGATTGATTTTATTGTTTGCAGATGGAGAAGCTCTATACAGTCAACAGAAACAAGACCATGAGCTGACTGTTGCTCAGATCATGAACTCTTTATTGCCAAATTCAGACTGAAATTGAAGAAAGTGGAGAAAACCACCAGACCATTCTGTTATGACCTAAATCAAATCCCTTATAACTCTACAGTGGAAGTGACAAATAGATATAAGGGCCCAGATCTGACAGACAGAGTGCCTGATGAACTATGGACGGAGGTTTGTCACATTGTACAGGAGACAGGGATCAAGACCATCCCCATGGAAAAGAAATGCAAAAAAGCAAAATGGCTGCCTGAGGAGGACTTACAAATAGCTGTGAAAAGAAGAGAAGAGAAAAGCAAAGGAGAAAAGGAAAGATATAAGCATCTGAATGCAGAGTTCCAAAGAATAGTAAGAAGAGATAAGAAAGTCTTCCTCAGCGATCAATGCAAAGAAAGAGGAAAACAACAGAATGGGAAAGACTAGAGACCTCTTCAAGAAAATTAGAGATACCAAGGGAAGATTTCATGCAAAGATGGACTCGATAAAGGACAGAAATGGTCTGGACCTAACAGAAGCAGAATATATTAAGAAACGGTGGCAAGAATACACAGAAGAACTATACAAAAAAGATCTTCACAACCAAGATAATCATGATACTGTGATCACTCAGAGCCAGACATCTTGGAGTGTGAAGTCAAGTAGCCTTTGTTCAACACTATGAACAAAGCTAGTGTAAGTGATGGAATTCCAGTTGAGCTATTTCAAATCCTAAAAGATGATGCTGTGAAAGTGCTGCACTCATTATGCCAGCTAATTTGGAAAACTCAGCAGTGGCCACAGGACTGGAAAAGGTCAGTTTTCATTCCAATCCCAAAGAAAGGCAATGCCAAAGAATGCTCAAACTACCTCACAACTGCATTCATCCCACACTCTAGTAAAATAATGCTCAATTTCTCCAAGCCAGGCTTTAGCAATAAGTGAACCGTGAACTCCCTGACGTTCAACCTGGTTTTAGAAAAGACAGAGGAACCAGAGATCAAATTGCCAACATTCGCTGGATCATTGAAAAATCAAGAGAGTTCCATAAAAACATCTATTTCTGCTTTATTGATTATGCCAAAGCCTTCGACTGTGTGGATCACAATAAACTGTGGAAAATTCTGAAAGAGATGGGAATATCAGACCACCTGATCTGCCTCTTGAGAAATCTATATGCAGGTCAGGAAGCAACAGTTAGAACTGGACATGGAACAACAGACTGGTTCCAAATAGGAAAAGGAGTACGTCAAGACTGTATATTGTCATCCTGCTTATTTAACTTATATACAGAGTATATCATGAGAAACGCTGGACTGGAAGAAGCACAAGCTGGAATGAAGAGTGCTGGGAGAAATATCAATAACCTCAGATATGCAGATGACACCACCCTTATGGCAGAAAGTGAAGACAAACCAAAAAGCCTCTTGATGAAAGTAAAAGTGGAGAGTGAAAAAGATCTCAACATTCAGAAAATGAAGATCATGGCATCTGGTCCCATCACTTCATGGGAAATAGATGGGGAAACAGTGGAAACAGTGTCAGACTTTATTTTTTTGGGGCTCCAAAATCACTGTGGATAGTAACTGCAGCCATGAAATGAAAAGACATTTACTCCTTGGATGAAAATTTATGACCAACCTAGATATCATCTTGAAAAGCAGAGACATTACTTTGCCAACAAAGGTCCGGCTAGTCAAGGCTGTGGTTTTTCCAGTGGTTATGTATCGATGTGAGAGTTGGACTGTGAAGAAAACTGAGTGCTGAAGAATTAATGCTTTTGAACTGTGGTGTCGGAGAAGACTCTTGAGAGTCCCTTGGACTGCATCGAGATCCAACCAGTTCTTCTGAAGGAGATAAACCCTGGGATTTCTTTGGAGGAAATGATGCTGTAGCTCAAACTCCAGTACTTTGGCCACCTCATGTGAAGGCTGACTCATTGGAAAAGACTCTGATGCTGGGCAGGATTGGGGGCAGGAGGAGAAGATGACGACAGAAGATGAGATGGCTGGATGGCATCCCTAACTTGACGGATGTGAGTCTGAGTGAACTCCAGGAGTTGGTGATTGACCTGGAGGCCTCGCGTGCTGTAATTTATGGGGTCGCAAAGTGTCAGACACGACTGAGAGACTGAGCTGAACTGAAGGCCTCTATCATTTCTGGCCTTACATTTATGTCTTGAATCCATTCTGAGTTAACCTTTTTTTTTTTTTTTTTTATGGTATTGAGAGAGTCTGTTCTTAGCTTGGTTGATAAGAAATCCAGGGTCCTCAAGGAGGAGAAAAAGTTCTAGGGCCTTGGAGGAGCAGATAGAGTTCTGGGGTTCTCAAGGAAGAGAGAAAGACAAACTTTCTTTTTCTACATTTTTAAGTGTTAGTCACATAGAACATTTTACCCAACTCAGTTTATACTCTGTACTAAGAATTGCATACAACAGTGTATCCTTCTTTAGGGCATATTTCTCCTTCTTGAGAACCTTCTGAGTATATCCTGTTAATATTAAGGGAGTCGATCTGGTAAGATCTTTCTATTGTTCGCTCTAATCCTGTCTTCTTAAAATGTAACTTGTGGGACTGGGTCTAGTAAGAGCTTGAAAACATTGAAACATTCTTTTGATATGCTGTTGAAAATTGAAAAAAGTACATAGCTCTCTTGTTAAGACTAGTGAGGGGCACTCTTCCACTCCTTTCTGATGTCTACCTCAGAAACTTTCTCTGGCCTTTTTCATTGTAACAAAACTTCTGCCATACAAGAGCTCTGAGTGGTCAAGTGTATTCACTGATCCCGAAGCTAAATTCTCTTCTTCGGATCATAAATCCAACATCGTTCACTGTAAGTTATCAGCATTAGGAAGTGTTTTAGTTTCATCCTTTAACATGGAGCTTTTCAGTCTTCCCAGCACTGCTAATTGAAAAGACTTTCTTTTCTCCATTGTACATCCTTGCCTCCTTTCTTTTCTCCATTGTACATTCTTGCCTCCTTTGTCAATGAGAAGGTCCCCATAGGTGTGTGGGTTTATATCTGGGCTTTTTATCTTGTTCTGTCAGTCTATATTTCTGTTTGGGTGCCAATATCATACTGTCTTGATGTTTGTACCTTTGTCAAATAGTCTGAAGTCCAGAAAGTTGATTCTTCTAGCTTCATTTTTCTTTCTCAAAATTCCTTTGGCTATTCACAGTCTTTTGTGTCCTGACTTTCCCATACAAATAATAAATTTTTTTGTTCTAGTCCTGTAAAAAATATCATGATAGTGAGGTGAATAAACCTAGATTCTGTTATACAGAATGAAGTCAGTCGGAAAGAGAAAAACAAATATTGTATATTAATGAATATATATGGAATCTATAAAAAATGGTGATGATGAACCTGTTTGCAGGGAAGGAATGGAGACACAGATGTAGAAAATGGACTCATGGACACAGCAGGGGAAGGTGAGGGTGGGATGAATGGAGAAAGTAGTTTTGATATATATACACCATCATGTGTAAAATAGATAGCTGGTGGGAAGTTGCTGTATAATACAGGGAGCCTGGTCTGACACTGGGGTGTCTGAGAAGGATGGAATGAGGTGCCAGAAGGGAGGCTCAAGAGAGAGGGGGTATGTGTGTAATTATGGCTATGTCACATTGTTGTATGACAAAAACCAACATGATGTTGTAAGGTAATTTTCCTCCACTTAAAAAATAAAAATAATAAAAAAAAACAATTAATTAACTAATAGGGTGTTCTGTAAATTTCTCACATACTTTCCTAGCAACTGGACTATCTAATTCTTAAAGTCAGCTTGTATTTATTCTTAAGCCTTTTATAACACTTTTACTTTTAATGATAATTGTAATTTAATAAAGTAGCTGAATGATAATTGGAAACAGCATTATGTTTTTATGAGGTATAATTTAAATAAATTAGAAAAACTTGTTAAGTGTGACTCATCAAAAATATTTCTAATTGTGAGTCCCTAAATTATAACAAATTAGTTAAACAAAATAAAACTTTACTCAGATCCTTCACTGAAGTTATTTCAAAAGCATCATTATATTCTGGGTAGTTTTCTAAAAATATATTTATTAGGAAAACATATCAAACATTTATAAAAGTGAAGAATTAATTTATACAACTTTACCAATTATCATACAATGAATAATATTGTTTCAACAGTATTCCTATGTTTTACCAATAAATATTTCAAAATATATCTCAATATATGATTTATTTTTTAACTGAACTAAGATATTTATATCCCACCTAAAAATTAAAAAGTGTTTAATATCATTACATTGTTTTTAAGCTTGTTTATCTTATATTTGTTTTTACAGATTATTTGTTTTTACAGATTATTGTTTTTAATCAAGGACCTTTTAAAATAAGATCTATAATAAGTGATAAAGGGTTTTTGATCTTTTATTTTTTTAAGAATACTGATCTCATTGTTTCAACTTATTTTTAAAAGAACCTGAGTTTTTTCATTCTATAGCTTTTATTACAGTCCAGATTTTACTGACTGCAATACTGTGATGTGATTTCTTATGTTCCTCTGTCCCCTGTCATTATTTAACTTCATGACTGGATCGAACAACTTAATCAGATTCAAGTTCAGTATTTTCACAAGAATATTTTAGAGTTGGTTTTCTCTCCCTTTCCAAAGGAGACAGTCAATGATTTGTCCCCTTTTATATAAGTAATCAGCCATTGATGACCACTGACTAAATCCGTTAGTTCAATAGACATTGCAACTGGGGATATTCTGTTTCACTCATTCTTTATTTATAATTTGAAATAGTATATGAAAGACACATTTCTTCAACAATTATTTGATTACTCACATCTCCTTTTCAAGTATTTTGGTTATGTTGATATACAATTTGAAAAAGGAAAATAAAGATAAATGATATTTGCTTGCTTTCCTTTATATAATGAGTTGATTAGTGAACATTCTTCAGATAGGAAAAAGTAAGGTGTAAGTGCCTGGATAGGAATGTCATTGAGGTGTGTTTGTGTGTGTGCATGCAAGTGTATTTTGGATCAGTATACATTAAAGTTTTTAAACAGAGCTAAGAAGTATCAAAACATTGCAGGTTTTTTTGTTTTCTTTTTTA
The DNA here is from genome assembly GCF_014754425.2 of Oryx dammah. Lineage (NCBI taxonomy): Eukaryota > Metazoa > Chordata > Mammalia > Artiodactyla > Bovidae > Oryx > Oryx dammah. The sequence goes on from NW_024070202.1 coordinate 2,146,224, forward strand.
ATGAATTGGCATTGTCTGGTTTTGGTCACTGGGAGATTCCTCAAGTTAGCTAATGTTTCCTTTCAGTTTCACTGAAAGATTCTTAATCTGTTATCAGAAGTCAGCTTGTTCTGCACATTGTATGCAACAGATATGGACTTGGATATTTTCCTACAGGATCCTAGTGAGTTTTAGTAGAAATGGCACTTAAAGGTGGTCATCTAGATGCTGTGTACTTTTATTTTGTTCTTTTATTTATGCTTTTATTCTGTCTTTATTTATGCTTTGAAGGCTTTCTGTAGAAAGTTCAAGTTGATTTAAAAAAACAAAATAAGAAAGCATAGATGCAGTCAATTTTGTACGCTATTATGAGTTAAACAGATTAAACCTCTTACCAAAATATAAATACTAATATAATGAAATCTCTGATTAATTCTATGAGAAAATTTGATGCAAAATTTGACCTTACTACATATGCTTTTTTTTTTTTTTCAAAATTTAAATATAAATTATTTTTAGCCAATTCAACAGAATTTCCTTAACTGGAGGTTAGGTGTCTGAATCCCATAAACACCATATACAAAGATTATGTTAACACAGTTTTTTTTTTGTCTAGAGTATATTGATATTATTCTATGCTAGAATCCATGACTCAGTTGTTTAAGAAGCATTTCTGTTGTCTCTTTTTAGTTTGTATTTTATCAGCTAATAAGTAAAGTAATTATTATATAATTCTATTTTACATAATTCTATTTTATGTTACATATTCTTTCATATATTTCTGGCAGACTTCTTGTTGACTATGTTGATGTTATGTTATTATAAAGATATGCGTAGCTGTCATCACACCTATTGATTGTGTATATTGTGGATAAATACAATACTTATTTAATATAGTATATTTCTTTTATTCTGAAACAAACATAAAACAAAGTTTACAAATATATATTGACCTTAAATAGCTTACCTACTTTATAATATTTCTATAATATTTTGTTAAGGCAAATTTCTTCTAAACAGAACATAGCTGGGTTTATTAATATTTAAATTTATTATAAAACATCTAATTTTTAAAACAAATAGTACAAAACATAGCAGGCATTAGATCAAGCACTCTAGTCATAAAAACCTGGATTGAGATTTGCACTGTGTTGCATAGTAACTTTTTAAATTTAAAAATTATTTACACTTAGGTAATTCCTAAAATAAAACACCAATAACCAGTTCATAGGTGAGTTTTTAAAACTTCAGTGGGAAATTCATTTGAGTACAAAAGCAGATGTTATGTCCGCTTCCTCAGAAAAGAAGAAACCATCCCATGATATACTTACCTGTGTTCACTCCTTGTTCCTACCAAACTGGGAATAATGTTCCCATCACAACTAGACTGAAAAGAAAAGAAAAAAATAAATAAACAAAGAAACTAAGGGAAAAGAGGAAATAAGAACTCTAAGCATGAGCTAAAGAGCAATTATAAATTCAAAGACTAAAATTTTGAGCTTCTTTATATGGGAAAACTGCAGGTCAAATTTCTGATTAATTGGCTCAATTGACTCATAATGATTTAAACAAGTTTTGATTTGCATAATGACTAATTTCTTATAACATTGAATGTATGACTTTAAAAATAAGTCAAAATATTTGAATATTTGAAAATTAGATGAATATGTAAGAGGTTGAAAGTGAAATTTTCAAAAGCCCTGGGATTCTTAGATTTAAACCCTTCTTAGAAGTAAAATGATACAGAAATAATGTTTAAAATATATCAGTTAAGCTCTTGTAGATAATTTATGCTTGGGTTTCCCAGGTAGCACTAGTGGGAAAGAATCTACCAGCCAATGCAGAAGACAAAAGAGACATGGGTTTGATCCCTGGGTCCGGAAGATCCCTGGAGGAGGAAATGGCATCCCTCCAATATTCTTGTCTGGAAAATCCTGTGGACAGAGAAGCTTGGTGGGCTACAGTCCATGGAGCTGCAAAGAGTTGGACACAATTGAGCATCAGAGCATAGCATAAACAATTCATGCTTAAATATTTGTCATGGAATATTGAATATTTATTTAAATATCTTTACAGTATTTGCATTGATGAGATTACCTTAATAGGTTTGTGGACCCATTTCTAAAAGGATTAGGAAAGGTTTCAGCATAGAAAAATAAAACATATTATTTATAACTTAGGTTTAGGATTTGGAAAGGTGTATCTGAGGAGTCTCTAAAGTCAATGGCAAGTGGCTTTAGAAAGGACATAGAGTAGAGGGAGCCAGATAAGAAGAGCTTATATAAAAATGGAAGTGCTACTGGAGAAGGAAATGGCAACATACTCCAGTATTCTGGCCTGGAAAATCCCATGGATGGAGGAGCCTGGAGGGCTACAGTCGACGGGGTCGCAAAGAGTCGGACACGACTGAGTGACTTCACTTTCATAGACATAAGCTGAAGGAAACCAAGGATTCCAGGAAGCCTCCAGCAGCTAGAAAAGGCAAGAGTTTCTCTCCTCCAGAATCCTGCAACACACTGATCTCAGACTTCTGGCCTTGATATGTGGTATTTAAGCCATCCAGTTTATGCAACTTGTTACTGTAGCCTCAGGAAGCTGGTGTAGATCAGTTAGGAATACAATTTTTTGATTAAGAAGTGGTAGGCTTTTTCTTTCGTTGACCATGATGGCTACTCCATTTCTTCTGAGGGATTCCTGCCCACAGTAGTAGATATAATGGTCATCTAAGTTAAATTCACCTATTCCACTCCATTTTAGTTCGCTGATTCCTAGAATGTCAACGTTCACCCTTGCCATCTCTTTGAACACTTCCAATTTGCCTTGATTCATGGACCTGACATTCCAGGTTCCTAAGCAATATTGCTCTTTACGGCATCAGATCTTGCTTCTGTCACCAGTCACATGCACAACTGGGTATTGTTTTTTGTTTTGGCTCCATCCCTTCATTCTTTCTGGAGTTACTTCTCCACTGATCTCCAGTAGCATATTGGGCACCTAATGACCTGGGGAGTTCCTCTTTTGGTATTCTATCATTTTGCCTTTCCATACTGTTCATGGGGTTCTCAAGGCAAGAATACTGAAGTGGCTTGCCATTCCCTTCTCCAGTGGACCATGTTCTGTCAGACCTCTCCACCATGACCCACCCGTCTTGGGTTGCCCTGTGAGCATGGCTTGGTTTCATTGAGTTAGACAAGGCTGTGGTCCTAGTGTGATTAGATTGACTAGTTTTCTGTGAGTGTGATTTCAGTATGTCTGCCCTCTGATGCCCTCTTGCAACACCTACCATCTTACTTGGGTTTCTCTTACCTTGGAAGTGGGGTATCTCTTCACAGCTGCTCCAGCAAAGCACAGCCACTGCTTCTTACCTTGGACAAGGGGTATCTCCTTACCGCCGCCATTCCTGACCTTCAACGTAGGATAGCTCCTCTAGGCCTTCCTGCGCTTGCGCAGCCACTGCTCCCCGGGTTGCTCCTCCCGGCCAATGGCCCTGGCCTCGGGCGTGGGTGGCTCCTGCCAGCTGCCACCCTTGACTTCGGGCTTGGGGTGGCTTCTCAGGGTCACTGCCCCTGGCCTCGGGCTCGGGGTGGCTCCTCAGGGTCACCGCCCCTGGCCTCGGGCGAGAGGTGTCTTCTCCCAGCCCCCACTGACCTCAGATGCAGGGTGTCTCCACCCGGCCACCCCTGACCTCGGTCGCGGGGTGTCTCCTCCCACCCGCCACTGACCTCGGACGTGTGGTAGCTCCTCCCGGCCGGTACTGACCTCGGATGCAGAGTGTCTCCTCCCAGCCGCCACCCCTGACCTCTGACGACATGTAGCTCCTCTCGGCCATTCCTGCGCCATCGCAGCCTGGCACTCTAGGCCACTGCCCCTGACCTCAGAAGTGGGGTAGCTCCTCTCAGCCACGCTTAGTGTGCCGGCCGGCCCTCGCAGCCTCCTGTGCTTAGTGCGCCAGCCAGTTCTTCTCCAAGGCAAACCATTCAATATCACAGTTATCCAAGTCTATGTCCCAACCAGTAATGCTGAAGAAGCTGAAGCTGAACGGTTTTATGAAGACCTACAAGACCTTTTAGAACTAACACACAAAAAAGATGTCCTTTTCATTGTAGGGGACTGGAATGCAAAAGTAGGAAGTCAAGAAACACCTGGAGTAACAGGAAAATTTGGCCTTGGAATGAGGAATGAAGCAGGGCAAAGACTAATAGAGTTTTGCCAAGAAAACGCACTGGTCATAGCAAACACCTTCTTCCAACAACACAAGAGAAGACTCTACACATGGACACCACCAGATGGTCAACACCAAAATCAGACTGGTTATATTTTTACAGCAAAAGATGGAGAAGCTCTATACAGTCAACAAAAACAAGACCAGGAGCTGACTGTGGTTCAGATCATGAACTCCTTATTACCAAATTCAGACTCATATTGAAGAAAGTAGGGAAAACCGCTAGACCATTCAGGTATGACCTAAACCAAATCCCTTATGATTATACAGTGGAAGTGAGAAATAGATTTAAGGGCCTAGATCTGATAGATAGAGTGCCTGATGAACTATGGAATGAGGTTCGTGACATTGTAGACGAGACAGGGATCAAGACCATCCCCATGGAAAATAAATGCAAAAAAGCAAAATAACTGTCTGGGGAGGCCTTACAAATAGCTGTGAAAAGGAGAGAGGCAAAAAGCAAAGGAGAAAAGGAGAGATATAAGCATTTGAATGCAGAGTTCCAAAGAATAGCAAGAAGAGATAAGCAAGCCTTCTTCAGCAATCAATGCAAAGAAATCGAGGAAAACAACAGAATGGGAAAGACTAGAGATCTCTTCAAGAAAATTAGAGATACCAAGGGAATATTTCATGCAAAGATGGGCTCGATAAAGGACAGGAATGGTATGGATCTAACAGAAGCAGAAGATATTAAGAAGAGGTGGCAAGAATACATGGAAGAACTGTACAAAAAAGATCTTCACGACCCAGATAATCATGATGATGTGATCACTAATCTAGAGCCAGACATCTTGGAATGTGAAGTCAAGTGGGCCTTAGAAAGCATCACTACGAACAAAGCTAGTGGAGGTGATGAAATTCCAGTTGAGCTGTTTCAAATCCTGAAAGATGATGCTGTGAAAGTGATGCACTCAATATGCCAGCAAATGTGGACAACTCAGCAGTGGCCACAGGACTGGAAAAGGTCAGTTTTCATTCCAATTCCAAAGAAAGGCAATTTCAAAGAATGCTCAAACTACCACACAATTGCACTCATCTCACATGCTAGTAAAGTAATGCTCAAAATTCTCCAAGCCAGGCTTCAGGAATACGTGAACCATGAACTCCCTGATGTTCAAGCTGATTTTCGAAAAGGCAGAGGTACCACAGACCAAATTGCCAACATCCACTGGATCATGGAAAAAGCAAGAGATTTCCAGGAAAACATCTATTTCTGCTTTATTGACTATGCCAAAGCTTTTGACTGTGTGGATCACAATAAACTGTGGAAAATCCTGAAAGAGATGGGAATACCAGACCACCTAACCTGCCTCTTGAGACATCTGTATGCAGGTCAGGAAGCAACAGTTAGAACTGGACATGGAACTACAGACTGGTTCCAAATAGGACAAGGAGTAGGTCAAGGCTGTATATTGTCACTCGGCTTATTAAACTTCTATGCAGAGTACATCATGAGAAACGATGGGCTGGAAGAAACACAAGCTGGAATCAAGATTGCCAGGAGAAATACCAATAACCTCAGATATGCAGATGACACCATCCTTATGGCAGAAAGTGAAGAGGAGCTAAAAAGCCTCTTGATGAAAGTGAAAGAGGAGAGCGAAAAAGTTGGCTTAAATCTCAACATTCAGAAAACGAAGATCATGGCATCCGGTCCCATCACTTCATGGGAAATAAATGGAGAAACAGTGGAAACAGTGTTAGACTTTATTTTGGGGGGGTTCAAAATCACTGCAGATGGTGACTGCAGTCATGAAATTAAAAGACGCTTACTCCTTGGAAGAAAAGTTATGACCAATCTAGATAGCATATTCAAAAGCAGAGACATTACTTTGCCGACTAAGGTCCGTCTAGTCAAGGCTATGGTTTTTCCTGTGGTCATGTATGGATGTGAGAGTTGGACTGTGAAGAAGGCTGAGTGCCAAAGAACTGATGGTTTTGAACTGTGGTGTTGGAGAAGACTCTTGAGAGCCCCTTGGACTGCAAAGAAATGCAACCAGTCCATTCTGAATGAGATCAGCCTTGGGATTTCTTTTTAGGGAATGATGCTGAAGCTGAAACTCCAGTACTTTGTCCACCTCATGTGAAGAGTTGACTCATTGGAAAAGACTCTGAGGCTGGGAGGGATTGGGGGCAGGAGGAGAAGGGGACAACAGAGGATGAGATGGCTGGGTGGCATCACTGACTGGATGGATGTGAGTCTGAGTGAACTTCAGGAGTTGGTGATGGACAGGGAGGCCTGGCGTGCTGCAATTCATGGGGCCGCAAAGAGTCAGACACGACTGAGCGACTGAACTGAACTGAGGCTTTTTCTTTGACCTAAGGCTCTTCTGAGCTCTCCAGGCCTCTACCTTGGTGTTTATTTTTGTTGGACCTACAACCCCAATTTTAGTAAAAAGATTGTTAAATCAGTCCAGAAGGAAACCTCAGACTCAATATCTGATCAAATTCTTCAACCCCACCTCCTCTGGTGACAATATCTGATCATTCTGGCCTGCCTTCAGTAAGAACCCAGTCTGGACAACATCGTCTTGTCCAGAATCCCCCTTGTCCCTCCTGTTTCCTCTTAGTAACTTTCCATCAACTAACCCCACCCTGCTCCTTGGTTATAAATCGTCACTTTTTTGTGTATCTGGAGCTGAGCCTAGTCTCTCTCCCCTACTGAAAAAGCCCATGTTGATGTCCCTTGAATCAAATTTCCCTTTACATCTTTTAACAAGGGTCAGAACAATATTTTCTTTAACAGAAGGTATATGGACCTTTACAGTATGAATGAACTGTAAAGTATCAGTACTTGTACTGATACATTTACTTGTACAGTAATGTACTGTACATTATCAAGTACACATGATAATGATGATGATAATAATGAACCTCTCTTTGGGACTCTATGTGCTGTTCTTGTTGCTTTCTATATTTTTAATATTTTGTTTGTTTGTTTGTTTAATAGCTGCAGCCCTTTAGTATAGGTGCATTTGTCTTTGTTCTCTAAATAATGAAATGAAGAAAAAGAGACATTAGGCAGATTTTCCAGGGTTGAACATTGGAAGCAAATTATGTAAAGTGGTGGTCTTACAGTCCAGGGAAAGTAGCATATGCAAAATATTCTTGAAAATTATCTTACCAACACTAATAACTACTGCTTGCTTGTGATAATAATGTTGTTACTGTTTTATTACTCTTAGAGATGCAAAAGTAGATAGTTAAATAATATAGAAAGTCTATACAAAAACTATTTTAAATCCTGTACTCTAAACACTTCACCTTATGGGTATCTCTGACAATCAAATTAACTTTTTTCTTTTTTTCTTAAAAAATGTTAAGAAATGGTGATTAGTGACTGGCATGAAGAATTCATTGTCTACTTGGATTCAATATTCTTCAAGGAGAATATTAAAGAAGTTTTATACTTAAAACTTACATAACTATGTTGAATAGTAGTGGTGAAAGTGGGCACCCTTGTCTTGTTCCTGACTTAAGGGGAAATGCTTTCAATTTTTCACCATTGAGGATAATCTTTAAAAAGAATACACTTGAATCAGTTCTAATGAGATGGATGAAACTGGAGCCGATTATACAGAGTGAAGTAAATCAGAAAGAAAAACACCAATAGACTATACTAACACATATATATGGAATTTAGAAAAATGGTAATGACAACCCTGTATGCGAGACAGAAAAAGAGACACAGATGTAAAGGACAGACTTTTGGACTCTGTGGGAGAGGGAGAGGGTGGGATGATTTGGGAGAATGGCCTTGAAACATGTATACTATCATGTAAGAAACGAATCGCTAGTCTAGGTTTGATACAAGATACAGGATGCTTGGGCCTGGTGCACTGGGATGACCCAGAGAGATGATATGGGGAGGGAAGTGGGAGGGGGGGTTTCAGGGTTGGAAACTCATATACACCTGTGGTGGATTCATGTCAATGTATGGCAAAACCAATACAGTGTTGTAAAGTAAAAAAAAAAAAAAAAGAAAGAAAGAAAGAAAAAATAAATCAATAAAATAAAGAAGACGTAAATAAATGGAAATACAAAAAATAAAAAATAAATAAAAAATAAAACATTTGCAAAATATAGAAAAAAATGTTTAAAATTATTTTTTTTATTGTCCTTTGTGGTTAATGTGCAGAATAAAAGCATTTTTCTGTGTACTGAGTCATGTAAAACAAATTAATATGGATAAGAAATTTATAATCAGTTTATCACATTTAAGATGAGGCATATTTCCTGGGAATGTTCATGTTATTCTTCACTGGTACCATGGAATTAAAGTAATAAGTAACCACCCTTTCTTCTCCAGCCTCCCGGCTGGGTCAGTTAGTAAAGAATCTGCCTTCAATGAAGGGAATGCAAGTTCAATCCCTGGGTCAGAAAGATCACCTGGAGAAGGAAATGGCAATTCACTCCAGTATTCTCCCATGGACAGAGGACCCTAGTGGGTTACAGTCCATGCAGTTGCAAGAATGGAAAACAACTGAGAAACTAAACCCACCTACCTAATTGCCCCTTCTCCAGAAATGTTAATTTAACATAAAATAGGATCCTTATACTAAAGTTAAAAAAAAAAAAAAAACGTTGGCTCACCGTCAGATTTTTTTTCAAGGTCTCAAATCTTGAAATCATCAGTTTAGTTCAATTTGGATTCTTGACTTGAAATGCTTCTGAGGCTGGAATCCTTGAGGAATGGGTATGAAGGTTCACACTGTTCCATTAAAAAAATGTAATTTCAGCAGTATAAAGTATAAACATTTTAAAAACCTATTACCAAAGTTAGCGAAATTAGCATGAGAAGCTTGGGCTCTGGAAACATTGGGATAGGACATTGAGCTCCATTTGCAAATAGATAAGGCTATGGCATGTACTCTCTTCCAAGGCCCTCCCTGGAAATTACCATGGAAAGGGGATGGTGGGAATGGAGGAGTTCAGTTCTTTTACCTCTTGTTGAATATAGACACTGACTGAACACATAAAATGAGAACAATTACTATCAAGGACCCAATACTGATTTAATATAAGTAGTAAATTCTGATCCCATAGGACAGAAGCCTCCTCTTAAGTAACTCCAAAGCAGATTGAAAACAAAACAAAACAAAAATCACAATGGATCAGTGACCCTGACCAGGCAGCTATAAGTATGAGGAAACACATCTCAAACATGGTGCTGTTGTTGGAGATTTACAAACAGAAACATCCTCAAAAATGGCCTTTGTAAATCTTTCATCTATTAAAAGCAGGCACAGAAAAGAAAAACACACAAACAAATGAAACAAACAAACAAAAATTAACACTTGGCATTTTAATCACACCATTTTGGTAACATTCTCATGAAACTGTACAATCAACTGCACTGGAAAAACTAATAACAAAATCTGTGTTCTGCTACTAAAAAAAAAAAAAAACTGGCCTTTGTGATTCACATCTATGTTTACAGTATATTCTCCACAAAATACAAAACAGGAAGTGTAGTCTTTCAAGTCATGCTCATATTTCAATTCCTGTATTGAAAGTGTCTGAGCACTAATTTATTGCCACATTCTAATTTATTGAAAATTTCAACCTTAGGTGGGTGGTCTCCAATGTGCCAAGATATTAATTGTATTAGGAGTTATCATAAAACTGTATGCAAAAGTATGTAACTGGAATATTCTTTTTCTCTGTGTGTGTGTAAATTACTTTGAAAAATATGGCAAAACTACAATTCCTTAATACATATTCCATTTAAAACTTTGGATATATCTTGAAAGATTTAATAATTCTGATTTCACATTACTGACCAGTAACTGATACTTCATTATTTAGTTTTGAAAGCAGTTCTAATACAATATTGCAATGAAAATTAGCTGTAGATATTTGAAGGCTTTTTATACTTTTGTTCATTTTTTCCTAGTACAAGAGATATGAGAATGCAATGCATATATACGCTTTGAAGAAAATTATATTGCTAGCATTATTTTAACCATCATCTGGGGCAAATGCTGTAAATAATGTGACGCTGAAAATGTGTTAAAGTGGTTGATGGTATATTGTATTTGAGTTACATAATTTTTAATATCATAAGTTATCAATTTTAACTTAATAGATAATATTTTAAATGGCACTTTCCAAAAGACTAAAGTAAAACATTTCTCATTACAAGTATCAAAAGATATGTATTTTATTTTGATAGTGAATTTTTATGAAAAACAAATCTCCCCACCTTTTCTACATTGGAAATGGAGTTTTTTCCCAAGTATATTTAAAAAGTATCCTGAGCTTTCCTTTCAAACCACCCTTTGTTTAGGTAAGAAAAATATTTAATTCAGTTTTTCAACTGTGAAAATAGATTAAACAGGGCAAATGATTAATCTAAAGTTAATACACTTCAGATATTTTTCCCAAGTGTCTAGAAAGAACAATCTATAAATAATATATGTAACAAAAATAGGTATTTAAAATGATGTGTAGGTTATCTCACTGAATAACATGTAAATGCATTCATAAACTTTTGGCATTTCAGAATGTTTGGAAATGTTTCATTGTGTTTTAATAATGTATAAAAGTCTAGTCAAGGCTATGGTTTTTCCTGTGGTCATGTATGGATGTGAGAGTTGGACTGTGAAGAAAGCTGAGCACTGAAGAATTGAAGCTTTTGAACTGTGGTGTTGGAGAAGACTCTTGAGAGTCCCTTGGACTGCAAGGAGATCCAACCAGTCCATTCTGAAGGAGATCAGCCCTGGGATTTCTTTGTAGGGAATGATACTAAAGCTGAAACTCCAGTACTTTGGCCACCTCATGTGAAGAGTTGACTCATTGGAAAAGACTCTGAGGCTGGGAGGGATTGGGGGCAGGAGGAGAAGGAGATGACCGAGGATGAGATGGCCGGATGGCATCACTGACTCAATGGACGTGAGTCTGAGTGAACTCTGGGAGTTGGTGATGGACAGGGAGGCCTGGTGGGCTGCGATTCATAGGGTCACAAAGAGTCAGACACGACTGAGCGACTGAACTGAACTGAACTGAACTGAACTGAATCTAGAAAATATAAGCACATTTACACTTTCTCATCAAACTATAACACATTTAGTGGTATAAATTAATGTATGTCATTCTTACTTGATAATTGGCATGTGAAACAAATTATCCAATATTTAATTCTTATATATTAATTCTTGTATGAAATTTAAATGTGCACCTTTTGCAGCATACCCTTCCCAATGTTTTCTGGGGTATGGAAAATAGTTTTAATTTATAAATATAGGCTATGAGAGGAAGGAAAACTTAATCAGAACTCTACAGTCTTTTAATTTGACACTACTGCAACTATTATATACTTATTTATGATATTGTGTGTATTAAGTCACTTGAGTGGTGTCTGCCTCTTTGCGACCTTATGGACTGTTTATCACCAGGCTCCTTTGTCCATGGGGATTCTCGAGGCAAGAATACTGGAGTGGATTGACATTCCCTTCTCCAGGGGATCTTCCAGATCCAGGGATCAAATGCTGGTCTCTTATGTTTCCTGCATTGGCAGGCAGGTTCTTTACCAGTAGCACCACCTGGGAAGCCCATGGTATACCTTTAACTAATCCTCTTTATTTTTTTTTACTTTTAAACTTTTCATTTTGAAATAATTTTATTTATAGAAGATTTGCAAATACAGTACTGAGTTTTTTATATACTCTTTACCCAGCTTCCCCTAATGTTAACATATTATGTAAATGTCATGTGTTTAGCAAACCCACATAATTTAAGCTGGTACAGCATTGCTAACTAAACTACTAATTTCACTTAGATTTCATAGGTTTTCCCCTAGTGATTTACATTCCTATTGTGGGATACAATTCAAAGCGTTATCAAACCAACCATGCGTCTGCTCATCCTTTTCCAATAAAGCCAATCTACTGACACAAGGTTATGGTGGAGGAACGTGCAATGAGTTTTGCAGGAACCAAGCAAGGAGGCAAGGCAGATAGTGCTCAAAACATACAGAACTTTCTAAAGACTTTCAGGGAAAGATTTTCAAAGACTGGGGGAGGGTGGAGGGGTTCTGTGGTATTTGATCAGCTTGTGGACATTCTTCTGATTGGTTAGTGGTGAGGTAAAAAGGATCAGCAGCATCAGCCTTCTGGTTCTGGTAGATCTGTGATCTTCCTGCTTGTGGGCAGTATAGTTAACTTCTTCCATCTTGTGGGGCTAACTAAACCATTTTTATTTGTCTCGTTTTACTGTTTTCCTTTGTTTCTGCATTTTCTCATTTCTCTGATTAATACTGTTTAAAACTTATGGAAAACATAGGAGGCCAAAGTTTTTCTACAAACAAGATGCAGGCAGAGGCCATAGGGGGACAAAGTCTGTTCTGGGAAGTGCCCTAGTTCCTTGTTGGATTATATAAATACTGTGTTACTTTTAGAGGTTTTGTCTCCTTGGTCTCCTCCCCTTTGTGACCATCTTGACTTTCATGGCCTTCACATTTTGAAAGGTTAAGTGTTAGATATTTTATAGATTGTACCTCAGTTTAGGTTTGCCTGATGTTTTCTCATGATTAGTTTGGGTTATGGTTTTTTGGTCATGGACATAAACTAACATGGCCTGTTACTGGTGTGTGAGCTCTGATTATGTGGTTGAAGGTGCATTTGCAGGCTTCTCACTGCTGTTTGTCCTGCCCATTCTTGATGGGAAGAATTGCAATAATTTGTGTACACATGTTAGAACCTCCACAGTAGTTTTTTTTTTTTTTTTAATATTTTAAGAGATAAATTGGGGTGATGCAGCTATCCTGTTTCTTGAAGTTCATCACTAATTTTGCCAATGATCTATGAATCTTGCTTGAAATAATTATTACTGTGATATTCTACTGGTGATTTTCTAGTTCCATCATTCCTTCTACAATCATTGATCATGGTTTTTAAGCAAGGAAGATTTGCACCTTTTCTTTCAATTACAATTTTTCCATCATATATGTATTTATATCAATATAAACTCATAAATATTTTATATGTTCATTGTGTTAATATACAGGAGTATTATTATTTATTCTGTTGCTAATTTTTTTTCCAACTTTAGCCTTAAGAATTCTTTCAGATTAGTCCCTCTGTCCTTTGGACAAGCTTGATCTTTCACTCTCCCTCTCTCTGTTGTATAAATCTATTAGAGTGATTTAAAGAAAAAAAATAGCTATAAGTTCGAAGAAAGAATTGCAAACAGAAAACTTTTAAGACAGTTAATAGTGTGCTCCTGGAGCACAGACATGAGAGGGAATTAGTGGGAACATGTGGACCACTGTATATCTTTGCTTTCTCTGCTCTTTTTCCTCCTCATCACCTTTCTTAATAATTAATTCCTACCTGAACTTTAGTCAGATGTCATACTTTACAGGAATGGAAGCCCTGTTTGTTTGTTGAGGTCTGCATTATTATCTAGTCTATGGTAAATGTGTTTGTGAAATCTGTGAATTCAACGGTGTGTGGTGCACTGTCCCTTAGTATCAACTACTCTAGTTTTTCAGTCAGGTTGTATAAATCCTCAGTCATCTTGGAATTTTATTGGATTGAATTATTTCATACTGAAAGAGATGTGAAACTCTCCCAATGTGATTAAGAAATTAAATATATATTTCTTCTTCAATTTTGTATATTATTTCTTTTTATAGTATGAAGCTTATTATCAGGTGCACACAGAATTTAGAATTGGATTATCTTTCTGATGATTTGAAACTTTTTTAATGATGTTATTATCTATATTTATTTCTATTAAAATTTTAAATTTAATATATTTTACTTTGATATTAATGTCTTGTATTAGTATATTTTTTTATGAGCATTGGATTTTTCAGACACCTGCATCTTGATTCTTTCACTTTCATGGTTTTTATATCCTTAAAGTTTTAGATATTTTTAAATGAAGAATATAGCTTTTACTCATTCTTAGTTTTTATACTGCATTTATATTTAATTTGAAAATTAAAATATTTAACTCTAACATATTCTCTTTGCATTGAATTTTATGTCACCCACTTATTTCATGTATTTTTGTTCATTATTACTTTATTTTTAGTTCACAGAGTATTGTTTATTTATTATATAATGTTTATCTTTAGTATGTTGATGATTACATACTCTTAAAATATTCATTTATTCGTTACCCTAGAGATATAACATAAACATTTGATTCATCAGATTCTAACATAATTTATTTATTTTATTTATTCCCAGAAAAATTCCAAAATCTATGACCACTTTTTCTGCACTTATACAGGTTTTACATATATGCTATTGTTGTTTTCTTCTTTTTATTCCTTCTGATAATTCTAATAGTCCACGGGGGTTCTAAACAGCTTTCAGGCTTGCAGTGTTTGTGCTCCAAATTCACATGCCAGTCTAATTTCTGGTCCTTTAAAAGTATGTATCCTTTTTGAAGTTTAATTTTTTATTTATTTGTTTTTCCTTGCACTTTTACTTCAGTGTTAATAGCTTGCTTTGTTCTCTCTTGTTTTTCCTTACTCAGCTTGTGGTTACAATAATCGCCACACCTGTGAATTCTCCCTCTCCTTTCTTTCAGAAGAACATGTTACATAAAGTTTCGATATCTTTCTGGTTACTTTGCATCTTTATGCTCTTCAGCTATATTCTCCATTCTTTTGTCTTTCTTTTCTCCATTCTGAATTTTTTTCAAAAGTATCTCCCAGTTTTCTATATCCCTCTTCTGTAGTTCCTAGTCAGCTATTGAACTCTTCCATCTGGTTCTTATTTCTTCTTCCTTTCAGTTTTTCCAATTTCCATTTAGTTGTTCCTTACATTTTCCAGTTCCTGCGTAAGTTCTCAACCTTATCTCAGTGTACTAAGCATAAGTGAAAGTGAAAGTGAAGTCACTCAGTCGTGTCCGACTCTTTGCGACCCCGTGGACTGTAGCCCTCCAGGCTCCTCCATCTATGGGATTCTCCAGGCAAGAATATTGGAGTGGTTTGCCATTTCCTTCTCCAGGGGATCTTCCTGACCCAGGGATCAAACCCAGGTCTCCTGCATTGCAGGCAGACACTTTAACCTCTGAACCACCAGGGGATGATTTTGTATAGGTTTAATTCTCTCAGGGCCTATGACCCTAGTCCCTTCTGATATGATTAGGCCCAGATATCTAACAGATTGTTGGCAAAGCTGAGCCTTCTCACTTGAGGGCATGTAACTTCAGCCTTCCAGAAGGTTTAAGAAATCTGAGTCTTGTGAGCAAGCTTCCTCTGTCTCGGTACAAAACAGATTATCATCTACATATTGTAGCACCACTGCTTCAGAGCTATTAAAGTTTTGTAGATCCCATAACAAATTTTGCCCAAACAGGTGGGTGCTGTCATGAAATCTCGGCGGCAAAACTGTCCAGGTTAACTCTGAAGCTGGCTAAGTAGGTTCTTCAAAAGCCAATAGGAATCAATTTTCCTCCACCAAAGGCACAGAATAGGAGGCATATTTTAAATCAATTACTGAGAAATATTTGGCTCATCCAGGAATTTCAAACAATAGAGTATAAGGATTAGGCACCACGGGGTGTAAAGGAACTACAGCTTCATTTATTATTCATAAATCTTGAACTAGAGTCCATTTACCATTTGATTTGTTTATAGCCAAACAAAAAGCATGGACTGTTAAAGGGAATAGTCCCTGCTCCTTTAAATTCTCAATTATGTGTTTTGACCCTTCCTTAACCTCAGGTTTCAGTGGATACTGCTTCTTATGTGGAAATAACTGTGGATCTTTGAGCTTGACAACTACAGGAAAAGCATTTTGTGCTTGACGCATAGATTTTTCATTAGCCCAAACCCTAGGATTTACATTTTGTTCAATTAAAGAGAGAGAAAGGGAGGGCTCCATATTCATGAAAACAGAGGCATGGACCTTGCTCAGTATATCCCTCCCAAAAGAGGTGAGGGAGACTGCCAGGATCAGAAACTCCTGTGGAAATAGCAGAGTCCCACTTGCAGCTTAAAGGAAATAATGTTTGTCTCGTCCAGACAGTCCCATTATGGAAGCGAATTAGGAAGAAAGTGAGCCAGGGGCTTCAGTAAGCACAGAGTTAAGTTGCCCCCGTGTCTAAAAGGAAATTGAAGTATTGGCCCCCCACAACCATTGATACTCAGGGTTCCTCAGGCATAATTAGGATGGGGAGCTTATGTGGGGACCCCCGGGCATCTTCAGAAGTGGGAAGACTTATCTTAAAAGATAGATTTCTCTCTCAGTTGGCTCCAGATATCCGCTGTAAGCTATTAGAACAGACATATGGACCAAATCAGTCTTTAGATAATCTGTTGCAACTGGATCAGACAGTCTATTATGGCAGGGAATATGAGGAAAAGAAAGAAAGGCAGAGAAAGACAAAGGAAGAGGCAGAAGCTCTTGCAATGGCTGTCGGAACCATTCTAAAAGAGCTTGAGAAAAATGCCCCGAGGGACCCAGGTGAAAAGGCATGGGCTTCCTATTACTGTGGAAAGGAGAGGCACCTCATGCGGGATTGCCCTCAGGCATCCAAGCCACCCCTGGCTCCATGTCCCGTCTGCAAGGGACCACACTGGAGAAGAGACTGCCCCCAGAGGCCAGACTCTCAAGACAATCAGGACTGAAGGTACTAAGCATAGTAATTTAAATACCATATCTGATAGTGCTTTTACCTGAGTCCCCTATGAGTTGTCTCCTATAGTTATTATTCTTGTTTATGCATCATATTGTCTTGTCTCTTCCAATATCTGGTTATGAATTGCTCTTTGTGGATAATAATGATGAAAATCTTGGATATAACTTATAACTTAAAATGGTATTATTTTCCTTTAAAAAGGATTTAACTTTTTTTTTGGTTAGGTGATTAGAAATTCTTGCAAACACACATCACATAATCCAAACAAAAATTGCAACTGTCTTAATTCATCCTTATATGTGTATGTCCAGTTCATTTATGAACTAACCCAGGGCCCTAGATATGGGACAGATTGCTAGATCTCCCTTCAGCAGGACCCAGGATTTTGAGTTTATTAAAAGTTATGATATGCTTCTTAGCTTCTCGGAACCCCCACCTGAAATCAGCATGTACACTGGAAAAGTTGTCCAAATAACTACCATATCTGTTGTCTTTTTGCCTTCATTAATGTTTTCCACAGATATTCTAAACAAATTGAAATGTAATTTCTAATCTTATTTTATGATCTCACTTGAAATATTGGACCAGTTCTTTATTGCTGGTGGAATAAGTCTTGATGCATCACAAATTACATTGGTTCCTATCATAAGGTAAGTAATTTATTTGCCTTTCCTTTAAACTGGAATCTTAAAGTCATTGCATCAATTTATTCCAAAATAATGATACAAAATTTATAATGTATTAATTGTTTAATGTAATGGATTGAACTAATCTGAATTAGTTGAGTTTTTACTTTCCTCTGACACTTCCAGATAATTAAGCATGTTTAATGTTGTAGAATGGCAGACCCTGGAAGTAAACGAGTATGTTTATCTCTTGAAAGGAACACTGCTGACTGCAGTATATCTCCATCTTTATTTCCTAAGAACTAGTTCTGGTTGATTCCATGCTTACTCTTCCTGTTTCTGTTTACAAAGCTGTCAGAATAGATTATAGACTTTCAGTTTGTTTTGATAACATTATTCTGTATTTCCAATGGTGCCTGTAGCAACAGTGTTATAGGTCAGAGGCTATTTACCACATTTCTCCAATTTATAGACTGATTTTGAATGACTAACAATTAGACTTATATCTGCCTTATCACAATTCAATTTTGCTTTAACCTCAAGAAGTTATGACCAGTTCTTTATTATTTAAGCAAGTGCTTGATAGAGTCTCTATGTTATTCTTTAAATATTTCTATCATTTACCTTATTTGTGGATATTACATTAAACAAACAAACAAAAAAAAGAGCTTAGGCCCTCAAAAGGAAGTACAATTGACTATACTGAAACGTATAGTCAATCTATTCCAAACTTGTCAGTCTATTCCAAGTTCTAAGTATCTTGGTTATTAATTGCCTCTACTATATATATGTCTTTCTCTTGAATTTACTAATATGAAAATGGACTTAGGTGAATTTAAATAGGTAATTTTATATCCAACATATATGCTGCAGTTTAACCCAAATGAAATATTCAGAATTCATCTCTCTTTAAAACACGCTAGTCTTTGTGGACACTTAAATACAAATTGGTGACACATGCTGATACTTCTTTCATTTCAGTCAAATTTGGCCACAACCAACCAAGCTGCAAGTTGGTGACTATGTTTAAATATTTATGACTTGTAACTACTCTGAAGCATAGTTCCGGTAGTACAGTAGCACAGCTTGCAAACACTCTGGAGTATGTAAAAATATGACCACAAAGTGTTTTGTACATCATTATTTCTAAAATAAAATTATGAATTTGTTTCTATTTTCAAATAAAAGTAAATAAACTAAGTTCTTTATGTATAAAGTGGAGCCTTCAGTATAAAATATGCAATTGAACTATATAAAATTACTGTACAGATGGAGGTAAATATGAGATACTTTTCTTCCTTTTCTGAAGCCATTATTATTTATTAAATGTCATTTGTTTCTTCAAAATATATCTTGAAACTTTCTCTTCTATCAAGCTGCTTGACATGACCATAGTCTGGGACACAGCCATTTCTCAGCTACATTGCTTCAATGGCTTCTTAAATCTTAACCCTGATTCTTCTCTTGGCTTTCTCATCCAATCAGCCTGCAAACAATGCCAGAGTGATGTTTATAAATATAAGACAAATTAAGCTACTTTTGATTATAGCCCTGCAATATATAAGGGTCCCATGCTTCTTTGCTCTGCTCAACACCCATTATCCACCTCCAAAACCTGACTCTGTCATCAGTTAAATGTATTCACTTTCATACCTCTTTTTGCAGTTGCTGTGTTGCAGAAAACAAGAGTAATGGGGCCATGTCTTGTTTTCAAAATGTTATTCCAGAGTTGTAAACACTTTTGTAGAAAGAAATCAGGTAGCCCGCAGAGAGGGTGGAAAAAATCTACCGAGAATGCTAGTTTGGTAAAGGCAGTTAAAATGGGAGTCTATTCTTATGGAAGAAAAGGTAAACACAATCAAAGGGAAATGACAGCTAGAGTTCCTATAACATGTCATCTGGGATTTCAAAGTGCAGTTTTTCTGTAGCTAATAGGACTTTGGAATTCAGATGAACAAAATCAAAGAAGGAAATAATGAAAGATGTGGGTTAAATAAATAAGTGGTAACAAAACTAATGAACACTTACTTAGATTTCACCCTGTGCCAGGCTTTGCTATTAAAACAGCTGTGTCATGCTAACCATATGAGATGGATTATTACTAATGATTTATCTATAGTCTTTCAGCATTAATACTGTCACTTTCCATATTTTTGTGCTTTGATGATGCTGCTGGAAGTTTGCAAATTGCATATTCCGTGATGCATTACCACGGGCTTTCTCCTGGGTTCTTCCAATGGGAGGTACTTTTTCCCCCCCAGTCCTAGTGGCCAAGGTGCTTCTCATGGCTATTAATATTCAGGTTACTTGATGTGGATTTATTGACTTTTCAGCCATCAAATAATCATGCAACCCATTTTAAATATTAGACTTCCAAAGCCTGAAATAGTCAGAACGAGTTTCTTCTAACTGCAATCTGATCATTACCATTATTCTCATTTCAGCTTTACTGATGAGAAAATCCCAGCACAAGAATGTTGTCTCTTGTCCAAGGTCATACAACTAGTAAGTGACAGGGCAAGGATTAGGACCCAGGTGATCCGTCTTCAACATTGGTTTTCATAACTGTATTATACTGCATCTTTATATCATCTTTAAAACCATTGTGGGGAGCCTTTTAAAACATGGATCATATAAGGAATAATATGAACAGTATATATAAATTTGTACATATGCATATATATTTCTTCTCAGCAGCAATAAAAGGTCAAGTTTTTAAGACTACAAAAATAAAAAAAATAAGTTATATATTTTGGGCAAAAGATTCAGGTTACAAACCAGTATTCATGATGAGATTAAAATATTTTAGGAAAATAATATAACATGTTCATTTATATTAAAGGTTTTGCTACATAGAGAAAACAGTAATTGAAATTTTAAGTTCCCTAGAATTATGAGATAAAGACAGCAATGCAGCTGGAATAAATTGAGTATCTGGGTTGGCATTATTTCAAATTTGTTTTAATTAGCATTTTATTTTGTTTGTTTCCTAAAGTTTTCAATGTAAATGTCAAATAGATAAAGGGACAATAATGTTTTTAACATCATTTGCAGACTTTTATAAGAAGGAAATACTTCATAGTATAATTGCTGAAAAGTGAGACTCAAATTATATAAGGTTGTCAAATGAGCAAAATGTATACAAACTTTTTTAAACTAATAAATTACTAATACTAACAATAATGTATTTATGGGAGGACTATAATGATGTATTTCAAATAGGCTTGTTCAGGCTTCATTGACAAGGAAGCAGAACCTGATTCTGACCTTGCTTCTGACCTGCCTGGACACTGACATGGCTATGTTCCTGCTGAGAGTGCACTGATCCTTAGCAGTACGACAAGTGACATTGTAGATAAGGGAGCAGGTCTTGGAATTTTTGAGACCCTGGGGGAAGTCCGGCCAACCAGGGCTTAACAAAATCCTATGACTCGCAAGTAAAACAAATAGCATTGTAAAAAAGATTTAACATGAAATCAGACATGCAATTTGCTCTCAAGCTGATGGGGAGTTTGGTTTGTGGCCTGGGATTATATGCAGGAACCCCAAAAACTGCAGTTTTGAAGTCTACTCTTTGGAAGAAAAGTTATGACCAACATAGATAGCATATTGAAATGAAGAGAGATTACTTTGCCAATAAAGGTCCATCTAGTCAAGGCTATGGTTTTTCAAGTGGTCATGTATGGATGCGAGAGTTGGACTCTGAAGAAAGCTGAGTGCCAAAGAATTGGAGAAGACTCCTAAGAGTCCCTTGGACTGCAAGGAGATCCAACCATTCCATTCTAAAGGAAATCAGCCCTGGTTGTTCTTTGGAAGGAATGATGCTAAAGCTGAAACTCCAGTACTTTGGCCACCTCATGGGAAGAGTTGACTCATTGGAAAAGACTCTGATGCTGGGAGGGATTGGGGGCAGGAGGAGAAGGGGACGACAGAGGATGAGATGGCTGGATGGCTCCACTGACTTGATGGATGCGAGTCTGAATGAACTCCAGGTGTTGGTGATGGACAGGGAGGCCTGGCGTGTCGTGATTCAGGAGGTCGCAAAGAGTTGGACATGACTGAGCGACTGAACTGAACTGAACTGACCTTTGGTGTGGATGCATGGCTCAGGACCTTTTCCCAATTGGAACTCCAGATTGCTGTCACAGCACTGTTAGACTCTGGATGTTAGTCGACCAAATTCAATGACCTATGTGCTGTTAATTCTCCTCTACTGTTCTATTTTGTTTTCTTTTGAAGATTATATATTGTAAGTAAGTTAGAAAATCTCTACTAAAGAAATTGCTTAATTGGGCATAATGAGTGCTTTTTTTTTTGGTTAATGAATATTTCAAACCTAAAAGGAGAGTTAAATTTTTCAGCAAAACACATTATCTCTGCATTACCAGCCTCTTATCTAGAGTTTAGAACCCTAAACGATATATATTCTGAATGAATAAATGATGATTAAAAAAATAATAATAACTTTCAGGAAAATTTTCCACTTAATTAAGTGGGAAGTATAAGATTTTTTAGTGAATAAAACAATATTTATAGAAAGAGTGAATTAATGAGTGTTCTCCAGCCACTATGAAATTCCTGGGGTTAGGCATTTCCTTCCAGATGATACAGAACTCAAATTTGACCACAGGCCACTCAGAGGCTAATAACTGAGGGGCAAGGACCAGTAGAAAGTAAAGATGCTTTATTTAGAAAAGAAGGTAGTCTAGAGAGAAGGTGCATTAATGTCCACAGGCCAACATTAAAGTTTCTTTTCAGTCATGACAGTTTTAAAGGGAAAATAAGTAATGTCAGTTAAGCACTGTAGCAGGATAGGTTCTTCATTATTTTCTATTGCATGAAGGCTGATGATTTCTGGTCTTTATTTGGATTTTCTCTGGCCTGCATGGTTCACATGACCCAACAAGGTCTGCCTGTAAATTTACTAAGAGGAAGCTAGGGGTAGAGAGTCTCATTTTTAATTACTTAATTCTGCATTCTTACTCCTTCTAATCCAGGAAAGGAATCAACAGGTTACACAAGACGTTGTGTGCATTCAGTAGAGCAAAAATCAGGAATTTGGATAAATGTGACGTAGAGATCCCATTTTTATGATTAATGGTTAAGGAAAACAGAGATGAACAAACAAAAAAGTGATGAAAGAACTGCTTACAAATCCCCATTGTCCAGTGTCATTGCATTTCTATTGGACTGGGGGCGAAGAGCCATCTTCTAGAATTGCTTCATGCTGAACTGCAATGAAGATTGCATCTAGAACTGCCATCATGCTGGCAATGATTGAGGTCTTAGGATGACAGTTGTTAACATAGGATTGTAACATCTCTACTGACAATTATAATTGCCTGCTTACAAATATCTGAAAACCAAGTTACAAGTACACTAATGCCCAAACAATATAAATCATTTATGAGCCATAATGGTAAATGCATTATTTCATGAGAAACTTAGCCTGTGATTCTATTGTCCTAATCAAGAACTGCTTGAACTGCTCTTTTGTGACTTTGGGAGTCCTGGGAGACTTCAGCTCTTCTTCAAATAAGAGGTAGGAGACATAAAGGGATTTTCTGTTTTGGGGGATGCCCTATAGACTTCTGTCTGGTTCCATCAAGACTGAGAATGTACCCTTGACACAAACTTATAATATATTCTATAGCCTCAGACAAAGACTTTATAAAATTTTAATATAGTTTATTTACAATGTCATAGTAGTTTCTGGTGAATGAAACATCATTCATGTTATATACAATTTGCATGTTTTATACTACATAAAATATAGATATATAATATAAAATATCAATAGTATATTTGTGTATAATACATAATAAATCATATATATTATGTATGACATTATGTGTAAATAATATACTTTATATCTAATATGCTCTATTCATGTTTAATATATTAAAATATAATCATGATGTGATATAAATATATATGTTATATATTACATATGTATTAAATATTGATGTCATATATCAATATATAGTTTATATAATATGTATATAATGCACAATATAATATGAATTATATAATATAAATATACATATAAATATATGTGATATTATATATTATAGTATATATTAATATATATAATATTTACCATTATGTTTATTACAGGAAATAGAATATAATTTCATTTCTGTTTATCTATTTTATTTATATAGCTTGTATCTGTTAATCCCATATTCCTAATATATACCTACTCCTACAGTGTTTCTCTAAACTATCTCTCTCAGGTTTTCCTGCTGCTGCTAAGTCACTTCAGTCATGGCCGATTCTGTACAAACCCATAGACGGCAGCTCACCAGGCTCCACCGCCCCTGGGATTCTCCAGGCAAGAACACTGGAGTGGGTTGCCATTTCCTTCTCCAATGCATGAAAGTGAAAAGTGAAAGTGAATTCGCTCAGTCGTGTTCAACTCTTCATGACCCCATGGTCTGCAGGCCACCAGGCTCCTCTGCCCGTGGGATTTTCCAGGCAAGAGTACTGGAGTCGATTGCCATTGCCTTCTACTAGCTACACCAAATAAGACAACATATGTAGAAGCCATTAAAAACACTACATAAAATTAGTTATTAGGAAATTTGTGTGCATGTTAAAACATTTTTTTTTTAATAATATGAGTGACAGTCTCTACAAGTGACCAGTTAGACACAGAGATCACCACTTCTCCAATGGCAGAGTATGCACTAGAGTGTGATGTGCAATTTGTCATTTTAATTATAAAACTCTGTCAAATAATTTTAGTCTGTGTCTCATCAGTTTAGTTCAGTTGCTCAGTCATGTCTGATTCTTTGTGACCCTATAGGCTGCAGCACACCAGGCCTCCCTGTTCATTACCAATTCCCGAAGTTTACTCAAACTTATGTCCACTGAGTCTGTGATGCCATCCAACCATCTCATCCTCTGTCATCCTCTTCTGCTCTCACCTTTAATCCCTCCCTGATTTAGGGTATTTACAAATGAGTCAGTTCTTTGAATCAAATGGCCAAAATGACCAAAGTTTCAGCTTCAGCCTCAGTTCTTTCAATGAATATTCAGAACCAGTTTCCTTTAGGATGAACTGGTTGGGTCTCCTTCTTGTCCAAGGGACTCTCAAGCGTCTTCTTCAACAATGCAGTTCAAAAGCATCAATTCTTTGGTGCTCAGATTTCTTTATAGTCCAACTCTAACATGTATACATGACTACTGGAAAAAACATATCTTTGACTAGACAGACCTTTTTTGGCAAAGTAATGTCTCTGCTTTTTAATATACTCTCTGGGTTGGTCATGGCTTTTCTTCCAAGGAGCAAACATCTTTTAATTTCATGGCTACAGTCACCATCTGCAGTGATTTTGGAGCCCCAAAAAGTAAAGTCTATCACCGTTTCCACTGTTTCCTCATCTATTTGCCATGAAGTGATGGGACTGGATGCTATGATCTTACTTTTCTGGATGTTGAGTGTTAAGCCAACTTTTTCACTCTCCTCTTTCACTTTCATCAAGAGGCTTTATAGTTCTTCTTCACTTTCTGCCACAAGGGTGGTGTCATCTGCATATCTGAGGTTATTGATATTTCTCCCAGCAATCTTGATTCCAGCTTGTGGTTCCTCCAGCCCAGCGTTTCTAATGATGTACTCTGCACATAGTTAAATAAGCAGGGTGACAATACACAGCCTTGACGTGCTCCTTTCCCTATTTGGAACCAGTCTGTTGTTCCATGTTTGGTTCTAACTGTTGCTTCATGATCTGTATACAGGTTTCTCAGCAGGCAGGTAAAGCAGTCTGGTATTCCCATGTCTTTCAGAATTTTCTACAGTTTGTTTTGATCCACACAGTCAAAGGCATTGACATAGTCAATAAAGCAGAAGTAGATGTTTTTCTGGAACTCTCTTGCTTTTTTGATGATCCAATGGATGTTGGCAATTTGATCTTTGGTTCCTCTGCCTTTTCTAAAACCGACTTGAACATCTGGAATGTCATGGGTCATGTACTGTTGAAGTTAGGCTTGGAGAATTTTGAGCATTACTTTGCTAGCATGTGAGATGAGTGCAGTAGTGCGGTAGCTTCAACTTTCTTTGGCATTGCCTTTTACTTGACACAAATTCAGAGAAAAATGTTTTGTAATAGTCTCAAGAAACATAAGATTGTTGGGATGTGTTTCTTCATTGGCAATGTCAAGACAAACTTTCACCAAGTATCTATATTGATTTTGATTATTTTTATTCAGGCATGGACAATGAAGTCTACTGAGATTAAATTACTAACTCTACATATGTTTTTAGTTGCTGTCACTGTGACTGGTGCAGGTGTGATCTACGCACAAAGTCTTTTTTGAAGCTTGGAGTCTTGCATGGAAGAGAGTTATAAAATAAACACATATATGAATGAATAATTCTAAATATAGATTGTCTGATTGACAAGAGGGCTGCATTAGAATGAGTAGTCAGGAGCTACTTTATATTCATGGGAGATACCAGTCTTGTGCAGAGATTGGAAAAAAACATGGGGGCAAAATAGTAAAGTAACAAGGTAAATTTCAATTTATTAAACCTGCTAGCAGATATTGATTGCTGATATCTTGACATAAATTACTCAATCTAAAACATAATAAATGCAACTAGCAGTGTAGTTTTTGTCTTCTTATAACTAATCCATCATTCTTCTACCAATAGAGATATCACAGCATGTAAAGGATTTGGAGGATAAATTAATGTGCTATGGGGATGATTTCCCAAAATGCTCATGGTTCTTTTTTCGTGGCATAATTTTTATGAATAAGGAATATTGAAATCAAGGCAACTTTTAAGTTAATATTAATAAGCTATGAGTGTGAAAGTGATTGTAATTTCTGAAAAATATTCATGTACACTCTGGTCGAAAATAATTGTTTCCTCTTCTAAAATAAATTGTCTTCTGAAAAAATAATCTACTACAATGTAAGTATTATATTACCAAAACTTCCCTGTATTATTGTTTTTTAACATTGTGAAATATCACATAAGTAGTCAAAGGGAACAAAATAAGGGCATGAAAAATCAATATACTTCAACAATTTCTCAAAAATTCTAACACTAATGTGAGCACTCAGGACCAGATTAAAATACTACCATTTGTCTAATGACTTCTTATACCTTCAATAATCAATACCAATCTCATGCCTTAAATATTCTGAATTTTATTTATCATCCATTTATATGTCTTTGTAATTTTACTAAAACAATTTTTATCCTTGAACTCTAGGATGTAGTTTGCTAACCTTTTGAAGTAAAATCATAAAACATGTATTTTTTACATACCTTCTTTGATACAACATTGCATTTCTATGATTTAACCTTGCTACCTTATATGCCTGTAAATTATTTATGTTTATTCCTATAGAGTAGGATGTTAAATATATATATACCATGACTAATTTATCTACTATAATGTTGATGCAAATTTTGATTTGTGTCCAGTTTGGGGGTAATGATGCTCTACAAATCCTTGTATGTGTCTCTGGTACACATCACTTAAGTATGTATCACATTAGTTGACTTGTCTCCAAAGTACAAATATCAGTTTACACTCCTACCTTAAGTATATGAACATTGCAAGTGTTTGATATCATCAAAAACAATATTTCTTTAGATTATACATTTTTATTTTTTATTTATTTATTTTTTTTAGATTATACATTTTTAACCACCATGGTATAAATGTAAAGACATCTTCATGTGTTTTAAATTTCATTTCTGTAATCAGTAATTAGATGAATAACATGTTTGTATAGTTATTAAGCTATCAGTGGTGGTGCTGGTTTAGTTGGAAAGTCATATCCAACCCTTGCCAACCCCATGGACTGTGGCCTGCAAGGCTTCTCCTTCCATGGGATTTTCCAGGCAAGAATACTTGAGTGGGTTGCCATTTCCATCTCCATATTGGCTGGATACCATCTTTTGTAAAGTACCTGTTCGAGTTTCTTATGCACTTTTATATGATGCTGCTTTTATAGGCTACGTCCCTTTGTTTAACTCTTTCTATATAGAATATAATGCACTGAATAGAAGTTTTCTTTGGTTATTTATGTGGCAGTTATTTATTTGCCTGATCTATGACCTTGAAAATTACACTGCCTAAACTGTTTTACATTTTAAAAAACTAGCTCTATTGAGGCATAAATAATGTACCATAAGATTCTCCTATTATAAAATGTACCACTTAATGGCATTGTAGTAAATTTCATAGAGTTATGCAACCATTACTAAAATCCAGCTTGGGAACATTTTCATTGTTCCCTAAAGTTTCTTTATGTTCATATTCAGTTAATGCCCACAATCACCCAAGTCCTTGGATTAGTAACTATTCTATTTCTATAAATTTACTT
Organism: Oryx dammah; assembly: GCF_014754425.2. Lineage (NCBI taxonomy): Eukaryota > Metazoa > Chordata > Mammalia > Artiodactyla > Bovidae > Oryx > Oryx dammah. The sequence continues at coordinate 2,174,001 of NW_024070202.1, forward strand.
TTTGAGACTTTTATACAAGTGGAATACATAGTATACAGTCTCTGGCATCTAATTTCCTTCATTTAAAGTGATTTGAAGCTTCTCAGTGTTGTCACGTGCATCAGTATTTCCTTCTTTTCCAGTGCTTAAAGAGCATTCCATCGTATGCATATTTCACATTTTTTTTTATCAGCTTACCAGTTGATGGACATTTGAAATAGTTCCAGCTCTTTGGATAATATAAATAATGATGCTATAAACGTTTGATTTATATTTATATTTTTGCATGAATATATGTTTTTAAAATTCCCTTTGGAAGATTGCTAGAGTAAGATGTCTAAGTGAAATGGTAAACTTATCTTTAAGTTCATAAGAAGCTTCTAAAGTCCTTGCAAAAACAACTGTACATTTTACATTTCCACTAGCAGCATATCAGTTTTCCACTTTCTCCACACCCTCACCAATACTCATTGTTATCCATCCTTTTAGTTGCATCCAGTAGAGTGTATGTGTCTGTGTGTAGTGGTATATTACTGTGGTTTGACTTGCATTTCTATAATATTAATAGTTAATATTATTAAGCATATTTTTCCTACTTTTAGCCATTTATATATATTCTTTAGTGGAATGCTTATTTAAATATTTGCTCATATTATAATAAAGTTATTTCTCTTATAATTGAGTTTTAAGAGTGTATAATGTGCTGATGACATGGTCATTAATTATGTATTTAATATGCAAATATTTTTTCACAATTTTTCTTTTAATTTATTCCATTAATGTTATAATTGGAGCACAAATGTTCTTTATAGTGAAGTTAAATTTAACATCTTTTGTTATGGTTCTAATTTTGTTTTCATAGTGAAGAAAACTTTGCCTCAAGAATACCAGTGTTTTCTACTATGTATTTTTTACAGGTTAGATTTCAATTATTTTTAAATGTGATCTTTCATATTTAGGTCTCTGTTCCATTTGAGCTGATCTTTATGCATGATGTAAGATGAGGAATTAAAGTACTTTTCTCCCCCATGTTTCCAATTGTTTCAGTATCATTTATGCAAAGGCTATCCCTTCCCCAATGGATTTTCTTCACATTTTTATTAAATTAGATTGACCATAGTAATTAGGATTTATATCTATACTCTCAATTCTGTCTTGTCAACCTCTATAACTATCCTTGCATCAATACAACAGTCTTAATTACAGTGCTTTGGAATAAATTTTGAGTTGATATTTTAAGTCTCCCAACTTTATAATTTGTTCCCAAAATTATTTTGACTATTCTAGGATATTTTCATTTCAAATACATTTAAGGAGCATTGTCAATATTATCAAATATAAGAGAAAAATGGCCATTGAGATTTTCTAATTGAAGTATAGTTGATTTACAATGTTGCATTAATTTGTGCTCTACAAGAGAGTGATTCAGATATCTTTTTAATATTCTTTTTCATTACAGTTTATCATAGGATATTGAGTACATTTTCCAGTAGGACATTTATTTAATTGCAGTTACATTGATCTTTAATTTTGGAAAATAAATATTGAGTAATTAATATACACACATACTATCTCTAGAATTATTTAGATCTTTGTTTCTCTAAGCAATGTTTGTCTCTTTTATAGTACAAGTCTTTTTGTTTTTTTTATTTTTAAAACTTGTTCTTATAGATTTTGTCCTTTTTGATGTTATTTTAAACACATTTGTTTTCTTAATATTATTTTCTGTTTGTTCGTTGCTATCATGTAAAATACAATTGAAATTTGTCTGTCACTACAGTTTACTGAAACTTTGCTGAACTCCTTCAATGTGCATGTATATGTTTATGTGTATGCCATTAATTCCTAGGAATTTTCTAATTTCAGGATACAGACTTAGGTCATTTGAGAATAAAGTCAATTTTGATATTTCTTTTCCAATCTAGATTTTTTTTGTCTTTATATAATTTTGCTTTAGTTATAATGAAAGTTAGTTAATTTGGAGTGTTCCTTAACTTAAGGGAAGAACACTGAAGCACTTAATTCCCTCAGAAAACGTTAACTTTGAGTCTTTGTGGATTTTTTTAATAGGTTTAAAATATCCCTCCTATTGCTATGCTGCTGAATGAATAATGTTCTATTTTCATAAATGCATTTTTTGCATCTTTCAAGATGGTCAAATATTTGCTATTTATTTTGTTACTATTGTGTATTTCATTGAGTTATTTTTTATGTGAAAAAAATTTGCATTCCTAAGATAGCTCCCATTTGCTAAAAGCTTATAGCAAATTCTATAAGATTTTGGATTTTATTTGCTAATATTGTGTTAAGGACCTTTTATATACTTTTATCAGGTTAATTGTCTGCAACTTTCTTAAAAAAATTCTTTGTCTTGTCTCAGAGAGTGAATTGGGAAGTGTCCTTCTCTCAATTTTGACATTATTTGTAAAGAATTAGTATTATATATTCTTTAAATATTTGATGGGGAAACAGTGGCTGACTTTATTTTTCTGGGCTCCAAAATCATTGCAGATGGTGATTGCAGCCACGAAATTAAAAGACCCTTACTCCTTGGAAAGAAAGTTATGATCAACCTAGACAGCATATTAAAAAGCAGAAACATTACTTTGTCAACAAAGTTCTGTCTACTCAAGGCTATGGTTTTTCAGTGGTCATATATGGATGTGAGAGTTGGACTGTGAAGAAAGCTGTGCACTGAAGAATTGATGCTTTTGAACTGTAGTGTTGGAGAAGACTCTTGGGAGTCCCTTGGACTTCAAGGAGATCCAACCAGTCCATCCTAAAGGAGATCAGTCATGGGTGTTCATTGGAAGGACTGATGGAGCTGAAAGTCCAATACTTTGGCCACCTGATGCGAAGAGCTGAGTCATTTGAAAAGACCATGATCGTGGGAAAGAGTGAGGGCAGCAGGAGAAGGGGACGATAGAGGATGAGATGGTTGCATGGAATCTCTGTCAATGGACATGGGTTTGGATGAACTCAGGGAGTTGGTGATGGACAGGGAGGTCTGGCGAGCTTCTGTTTATGGGGTCACAAAGAGTCAGACACAACTGAGAGACAGAACTGAACTGAAATACTTGATAAAATTTAGTGGCGTAACCATTTGGACCTGGGCTTTGCTTGCAAGAACAATTTTAATCGTTAATTAAATACCTTTACTTGCTATAGTCACTTCATATACTCTACCTTTTTGTGAATCAGTTTAGATAGTTTGCAGCTTCATTATAATTTATCTATTTTAATTCTAGATTTTTAATTTGTTGACATGAGATTATTCAAGGTACAATATTATAGTTAGTTTAATTTTTTGAAGTTCACCAAGTTCACCAGTGATAACACTTTTTTATTTCTGAGTTTTGGAATTTGTATTTTTCATTTTCATTTTTTTCCCCCTTGTTCAATGCAGCTAAATACTTGCTAACTTTGTATATGTTTCCAATAAGTGATGTTTTATTTTATTGCTTTTTCTTCATTTTTTGTTTTTATTATAATATTATTATTACTGTAAGTGTTCATCAGTTATATCAGCCTACAATTTTATTTTTTTCTGATATCTTTGCCTGCTCTTGGTACCAAGGTGATAGTGGCCTAATAGAAAGAAGTTGAGAGTTTTCCTTCCTCTGCAATTTTTTTGAAGAGTTTCAGAAACATAGGTAGTAATTCTTTTGTAAATGTTTGAAATAATTCCCCTGTGAAACCATTGAGTTCTAGAATTTCATTTGTTGGAAGACTTTTGATCATAATTTTAGTTTCAGTACTTGTGACTGGTCAGTTCATATTTCTATTTTCCTATCTCATCCTTGGAAGGTTGTATCTTTGTAAGAATTTGTCCATTTCTTCAAGTATGTACATTTTATTAGCATATAGTTGCTCATAGTAATCTCTTATCCTTTGTGCTTCCATGGTATTCATTGTAACATCTCTTTTTTTGATTCTTAGTTTTGATTTGAATTCTTTCCTTTTTTTTCCTGATTAATCTGGCTGAAGTTTGCCAATTTTCTTATCAAGGAACTAGCTTTTAGTTTCATTGATCTTTCTTGTTTTTTTCTTTGCCTCTGTAATTTATTTCTACTCTGATCTTTATATTTTCTTTCCTCCCACTAACTAGGTTTTTCAGGTTCTTCTTTTTTTTAGTTGCTTTAGGTGCAAAGTTAGATTTTTTATTTGAGATTTTTGTTGTTTCCTGAAGAAAGATTGTATCTCTATAAACTTCACTTTTAGAACTGCTTTTGCAACAGCCCACAAGTTTTTTGATTATTCTTCTTTTGCTGTCTTTTGCATCTAGACACTTTTTATTTTGTCTTTGATTTCTTCAGTGATACACTGATTCTATAGTAACATATGTTTAACCTTTATAATTTTTTAAGCTATTTTTCCTGTAATTGATTTCTAATTTCATAGCATTTTGGTCAGAAAAGATGCTTGATATAATTTCAATTTCTTAAAGATGCTGTATCAATATCTAAGTTGCCTCTGACTTTTTGTGACCTCACTGACTGCAGCACACCAGGCTTCTCTGTCCTTCACTATCTCCTGGAATTTGCTCTAACTCATGTCCATTGAGTTGGTGATAACTCTCAATCATTATCTTCTGTCACCCCATTCTCCTCCTGCCCTCAAATTTTCCCAACATCAGAGTCTTTTCCAATGAGTTGATTCTTAACATCAGGTGGCAATATTATTGGAGCTTCAGCCTCAGTCCTTCCAATGAATATTCAGAGTTTATTTTCTTTATGATTGTCTAGTTTGATATCCTTGCTGTCCAAGAGACTCTCAAGGGTTTTTTCCAGTACCACAGTTCAAAATCATAAATTATTCAGCACTCAGTCTTCTTTATGGTCCAACTCTCACATCTGTACATGACTACTGGAAAAAAAATAGGTTTGACTATATGGATCTTTGTTGGCCAAGTGATGCCTCTGCTTTTTAATACACTGTCCATGTTTGTCATATATATATATATATATAAATAAAACTTTTTTTTTGAGGAGCAAATATATTTTAATTTTGTGATTGCAGTCACCATCCATAGTAATTTTGGAGCCCAAGAAAGTAAATTCTGCATGGTTTCTATTTTTTTCCCATCTATTTGCTAAGAAGTGATGGGACTGGATGCCATGCTCTTAGGTTTTTGAATGCTGAGTTTTAAACCAACTTTTTATCTCTCTTCTTTCACCCTCATTAAGAGGCTCTTTAGTTCCTCTTTACTTTCTGCCATTAGAATGGTATCATCTGCATATCTGAGATGGTGACATATCTCCCAGCAATCTTGATTCCAGGTTGTGATTCATCAAGTCTGGCATTTCACAAGATGTAGTATGCAGAAAAGTTAAATAAACAAGTTGACAATAGATAGCCTTGACAGGCTTCACCAGTGGCTCAAAAAGTAAAGAATCTGCCTTCAATGCAGGAGGCCTGTGTTCAATCAATGGGTCGGGAAGATACCCTGGAAAAGGAAATGTCTATCCACTCTAGTGTCTTTCCCCAGAGAATTCAATGGACATAGGAGCCTGGTCGGCTACAGTCCTTGTGGTTGCAAAGAGTCTGACATGACAGAGTGACTAAAACTTTCATTTTCTTAAACATACCAAGTCTTCACTTGTTGTTCCAGTTGTGATCTACTTTGGAGAATGTTCCATGTGCATTGGAGAAAAAAGTGCTGTTTTTGAATGGAATATCTTATCAGTTCTGTTCAGTTCAGTCAGTCAGTCATGTCCGACTCTTCAACCCCATGAACTGCAGCACTCCAGGCTTCCCTGTCCATCACCAACTCCCAGAGTTCACCCAAACCCACGTCCATAGAGTCAGTGATGCCATAAAACCATCTCATCCTCTGTCGTCCCCTTCTCCTTCTGCCCTCAATCTTTCTCACCATCAGGGTCTTTTCAAATGAGTCAGCTCTTCACATCAGGTGGCCAAAGTATTGGACTTTCAGCTCCAACATCGTTCCTTCCAACGAACACCCACGACTGATCTCCTTTAGGATGGACTGGTTGGATCTCCTTGCAGTCCAAAGGACTTACAAGAGTCTTCTCCAACACTACAGTTCAAAAGCATCAATTCTTCAGTGCTCAGCTTTCTTCACAGTCCAACTCTCACATCCGTACATGACCACTGGGAAAACCATAATCTTGACTAGATGGACCTTTGTTGGCAAAGTAATGTTTCTGCTTTTTAATATGCTATTTATGTTGGTCATAACTTTTCTTCAAAGGAGTAAGCATCTTTTAATTTCATGGCTGCAATCACCATCTGCAGAGACTTTGGAGCCCCCTAAATAAAATCAGCCACTATTACCACTGTTTCTCCATCTATTTGCTATGAAGTGATGGGACTGGATGCCGTGATCTTAGTTTTCTGAATGTTGAGTTTCAAGCCAATTTTTTCACTCTTCTCTTTCACTTTCATCAAGAGGCCTTTTAGTTCTTCTTCACTTTCTGCCATAAGGGTGGTGTTATCTGCATATCTGAGGTTATAGATATTTCTCCTGGCAATATTGATTCCAGCTTGTGCTTCATCCAGGAATGTCTTATAGTTGTCAATTAAGTCTTTGTTTAGTAATGTATCATTTGACGTTTCTTTATTAATTTTCTGTCTTGATAATCTGTCCATTGGTGGAAGACTGTTGTTAATGTCTCCCACTATTATTCTGTAACTGTTGATTTTTCCTTTTATGGCTACTAGGATTTACTTTATGTATTGTGGTGCTACTATATTGAGTGTATAAATATTTACTATTGTTATGTTTTCTTTTGGATTGATCTCTTGATCATTATGTAGTGCCCTCCATTGTCTCTTAAATTGTTTTATTTTTTTATCTTTCTATTTCAATTTTATTGAGTTTTTTTTTTAAGGAGGTATGGGTATTGAATTTTTAAATATAAATTTATTTATTTTAATTGGGGGTTAATTACTTTCCAATATTGTATTGGTTTTGCCGTACATCAACATGAATCCACCACAGGTATACACGTGTTCCCCATCCTGAATCCCCCTCCCTCCTCCCTCTCCATACCATCCCTCTGGGTGGTCTCATTGCACCAGCCCCAAGCATTCAGTATCATGCATCAAACCTGGACTGGTGATTCATTTCATATATGATATTATACATGTTTCAGTGCCATTGTCCCAAATCATCCCACCCTCTCCCTCTCAGAGTCTAAAATACTGTTCTATACATCTGTGTCTCTTTTGCTGTCTTGCATACAGGGTTATCATTACCATCTTTCTAAATGCCATATATATGCGTTAGTATACTGTATTGGTGTTTTTCTTTCTGGCTTACTTCACTCTGTATAATCGGCTCCAGGTTCATCCACCTCATTAGAACTGATTCAAATGGATTGTTTTAATGGCTGAGTAATACTCCATTGTGTGCATGTACCACAGCTTTCTTACCAATTCATCTGCTGATGGACATCTAGGTTGCTTCCATGTCCTAGCTGTTACAAACAGTGCTGCGATGAACACTGGGGTACATGTGTCTCTTTCAATTCTGGTTTCCTCGGTGTGTATATCCAGCAGTGGGATTGTTGGGTCATAAGGCAGTTCTATTTCCAGCTTTTTAAGGGATCTCCACACTGTTCTCCATAGTGGCTGTACTACGATGCCTTCCCACCAACAGTGTAAGAGGATTCCTTTTTCTCCACACCCTCTCCAGCATTTATTACTTGTACACTTTTGGATCACAGCCATTCTGACTGGCATGAAATTGTACCTCATTGTGGTTTTGATTTGCATTTCTCTGATAATGAGTGATGTTGAGCATCTTTTCATGTGTTTATTAGCCATCTGTATGTCTTCTTTGGAGAAATGTCTGTTTAGTACTTTTGCCTATTTTTTGATTGGGTCATTTATTTTTCTGGAATTGAGCTGCATGAGTTGCTTGTATATTTTTGAGATTAGTTTTTTGTCAGTTGCTTCATTTGCTATTATTTTCTCCCATTCAGAAGGCTGTCTTTTCACCTTGCTTATAGTTTCATTTGTTGTGCAGAAGCTTTTAATTTTAATTAGGTCCCATTTATTTATTTTTGCTTTTATTTCCAATATTCTGGGAGGTGGGTCTGAGAGAATCCTGCTGTGATGTATGTCAGAGAGTGTTTTGCCTATGTTCTCCTCTAGGAGTTTTATAGTTTCTGGTCTTATGTTTAGATCTTTAATTCATTTTGAATTTATTTTTGTGTAAAGTATTAGAAAGTGTTCTACTTTCATTCTTTTACAAGTGGTTGGCCAGTTTCCCAGCACCACTTGTTAAAGAGATTGTCTTTAATCCATTGTATATTCTTGCCTCCTTTGTCAAAGATAAGGTGTCCACAGGTACGTGGATTTATCTCAGGGCTTTCTATTTTTTCCATTGACCTATATTTCTGTCTTTGTGCCAGTACCATACTGTCTTGATGACTGTGGCTTTATAGTAGAGCCTGAAGTCAGTCACATTGATTCCTCCAGTTCCATTCTGCTTTCTTAAGATTGTTTGGTCATTTGAGGGTTTTTGTATTTCCGTACAAATTGTGAAATTATTTGTTTTAGCTCTGTGAAAAATACCGCTGGTAACTAGATAGGGATTGCATTGAATCTATATAGATTGCTTTGAGTAGTATACTCATTTTCACTATATTAATTCTTCCAATCCATGAATATGGTATATTTCTCAATCTATTAGTATCCTCTTTGATTTCTTTCACCAGTGTTTTATCAGTTCAGTTCAGTACCTCAGTCGTGTCCGACTATTTGCGACCCCATGAATCACAGCATGTCAGGCCTCCCTGCCCATCACCATCTCCCAGAGTTCACTCAGACTCACGTCCATCCAGTCAGTGATGCCATCCAGCCATCTCATCCTCGGCCGTCCCCTTCTCCTCCTGCCACCAATACCTCCCAGCATCAGAGTATTTTCCAATGAGTCAACTCTTCACATGAGGTGGCCAAAGTACTAGAGTTTCAGCTTTAGCATCATTTCTTCCAAAGAAATCCTGAGGTTGATCTCCTTCAGAATGGACTGGTTGGATCTCCTTGCAGTCCAAGGGACTCTCAAGAGTCTTCTCCAACACCACAATTCAAAAGCATCAATTCTTCAGCACTCAGCCTTCTTCACAGTCCAATTCTCACATCCATACATGACTACTGGAAAAACCATAGCCTTGACTAGATGGACCTTAGTCGGCAAAGTAATGTGTCTGCTTTTGAATATGCTATCTAGGTTGGTGATAACTTTTCTTCCAAGGAGTGAGCGTCTTTTAATTTCATGGCTGCAGTCACCATCTGCAGTGTATTTATAGTGTTTTATAGTTTCTATAAATAGGTCTTTAGTTTCCTTAGATAGATATATTCCTAATTATTTTATTATTTTCATTGCAATGGTGAATGGAATTGTTTCCTTAATTTTTTTTCTATTTTCTCATTATTAGTGTATAGGAATGCAAGCGATTTCTGTGTGTTGATTTTATATCCTGCAACTTTACTATATTCATTGATTAGCTCTAGTAATTTTCTGGTGGAGTCTTTAGGGTTTTCTATGTAGAGGATCATGTCATCTGCAAACAGGGAGAGTTTTATTTCTTCTTTTCCAATTTGGATTCCTTTTATTTCTTTGTCTGCTCTGATTGCTGTGGTACAATTCAGCTGTGAAGCCTTCTGGACCTGGGCTTTTGTTTGCTGGAAGATTTCTGATTAGAGTTTCAATCTCTATGCTTGTGAATGGACTGTTAAGATTTTCTATTTCTTTCTGGTTCAGTTTTGGAAAGTTGTACTTTTCTAAGAATTTGTCCATTTCTTCCACGTTGTCCATTTTATTGGCATATAATTGCTGATAGTAGTCTGTTATGATCCTTTGTATTTCTGTGTTGTCTGTTGTGATCTCTCCATTTTCATTTCTAATTTTATTGATTTGAATTTTCTCCCTTTGTTTCTTGATAAGTCTGGCTAATGGTTTGTCAATTTTACTTGTGCTTTCAAAGAACCAACTTTTGGCTTTGTTGATTTTTGCTATGGTCTCTCTTTTTTTGTTTGTTTGTTTGTTTGTTTAATTTCTGCCCTAATTTTAAAGATTTCTTTCCTTCTACTAACCTTGGGATTCTTCATTTCTTCCTTTTCTAGTTGCTTTAGGTGTTCAGTCCATTTCAGTCACTCAGTCATGTCCAACTATTTGTGACCCCATGAATTGCAGCACACCAGGACTCCCTGTCCATCACCAACTCCTGAAGTTCACTCAGACTCACGTCCATCCAGTCAGTGATGCCATCCAGCCATCTCATCCTCGGTCGTCCCCTTCTCCTCCTGCCCTCAATCCCTCCCAGCATCAGAGTCTTTTCCAATGAGTCAACTCTTCACATCAGGTGGCCAAAGTACTGGAGCTTCAGCTTTAGCATCAGCCCTTCCAAAGAAATCTCAGGGCTGATCTCCTTCAGAATGGACTGGTTGCATCTCCCTGCAGTCCAAGGGACTCTCAAGAGTCTTCTCCAACACCACAGTTCAAAAGCATCAATTCTTCGGCACTCAGCCTTCTTCACAGTCCAACTCTCACATCCATACATGACCACAGGAAAAACCATAGCATTGACTAGATGGACCTTAGTCGGCACAGTAATGTCTCTGCTTTTGAATATGCTATCTAGGTTGGTCATAACTTTTCTTCCAAAGAGTAAGCATCTTTTAATTTCATGGCTTCAGTCACTATCTGCAGTGATTTTGGAGCCCCACAAAATAAAGTCTGCCACTGTTTCCGCATCTATTTCCCATGAAGTGATGAGACTGGTTGCCATGATCTTTGCTTTCTGAATGTTGAGCTTTAAGTGTAGAGTTAGGTTATTTATTTGACTTTTTTCTTGTTTCTTGAGGTATTCCTATATTGTTATGAACTTTCCCTTTAGCACTGCTTTTACCATGTCCCACAGGTTTTGGGTTGTTCTGTTTTCATTTTCATTCATTTCTATGCATATTTTGATTTCTTTTTTGATTTCTTCCATGATTTGTTGATTATTCAGCAGTGTGTTGTTCAGCCTCCATATGTTGGAATTTTTAATAATTTTCTCCTGTAATTAAGATCTAATCTTAACTGCATTGTGGTCAGGAAAGATGCTTGAAATTATTTCTTTCTTTCTTTTCTTTTCTTTCTTTTGCTTTTCTTTCTTTCTTTTTTTTCTTTTCTTTTTTTTTTTTTTTTTTTTTTGAGTTTATCAAGGCTAGATTTATGGCCCAGGATGTGATCTATCCTGGAGAAGGTTCCGTGTGCACTTGAGAAAAAGTTGAAATTCATTTTTTGGGGGGTGAAATGCCCTATAGATATCAATTAGGTCTAACTGGTCTATTGTACCATTTAAAGTTTGTGTTTCTTTGTTAATTTTCTGTTTAGTTGATCTGTCCATAGGTGTGAGTGGGGTATTAAAGTCTCCCACTATTATTCTGTTATTGTTAATTTCCCCTTTCATACTTGTTAGCATTCGTCTTACATATTGTAGTTCTCCTATGTTGGGTTCATATATATTTATAATTTTTATATCTTCCTCTTGAATTGACCCTTTGAGCATTATGTAGTGTCCTTCTTTGTCTCTTTTCACAGCTTTTGGTTTAAAGTCTATTTTATCTGATATGTGTACTGCTACTCCTGCTATCTTTTGGTCTCTATTTGCGTGAAATATCTTTTCCCAGCCCTTCACTTTCAGTTGGGATGTGTCCCCTGTTTTGAGGTGGGTCTCTTGTAGACAACATATATAGGGGTCTTGTTTTTGTATCCATTCAGCCAGACTTTGTCTTTTGGTTGGGGCATTCAACCCATTTATGTTTAAGGTAATTATTGATAAGTATGATCCCATTGCCATTTACTTTATTGTTTGGGGTTTGAGTTTATACACCCTTTTTGTGTTTCCTGTCTAGAGAATATCCTTTAGGATTTGTTGGAGAGCTGGTTTGGTGGTGCTGAATTCTCTCAGCTTTTGCTTGCCTGAAAAGCTTTTGATTTTTCCTTCATATTTGAATGAGATCCTTGCTGGGTACAGTAATCTGGGCTGTAGGTTATTTTCTTTCATCACTTTAAGTATGTCTTGCCATTCCCTCCTGGCCTGAAGAGTTTTTATTGAAAGATCAGCTGTTATCCCTATGAGAATCCACTTGTGTGTTATTTGTTGTTTTTCTCTTGCTGCTTTTAATATTTGTTCTTTGTGTTTGATCTTTGTTAATTTGATTAATGTGTGTGTTGGGGTGTTTTGTGGTGGGTTTATCCTGTTTGGGACTTTGGGTTTCTTGGACTTGGGTGATTATTTCCTTCCCCATTTTAGGGAAGTTTTCAACTATTATCTCCTCAAGGATTTTCTCATGGTCTTTCTTTTTGTCTTCTTCTTATGGGACTCCTATGACTCAAATGTTGGGTCATTTAACACTGTCCTGGAGGTCTCTGAGATTGTCCTCATTTATTTTAATTCTTTTTTTTTTTCCACTCTGATTCATTTATTTCTACCATTCTATCTTCTACTTCACTAATCCTATCTTCTGCCTCTGTTATTCTACTATCTGTTGCCTCCAGAGTGTTTTTGATCTCTTTTATTGCATTATTCATTATATATTGAGTCTTTTTTATTTCTTCTAGGTCCTTGTTAAACCTTTCTTGCATCTTCTCAGTCCTTGTCTCCAGACTATTTATCTGTGATTCCATTTTGATTTCAAGATTTTGGATCATTTTCACTATCATTGTTAGGAATTCTTTATCAGGTAGATTCCCTATCTCTTCTTCTTTTGTTTGGTTTGGTGGGCATTTATCCTGTTCCTTTACCTGCTGGGTATTCCTCTGTCTCTTCATCTTGTTTATAATGTTGAGTTTGGGGTGTCCTTTCTGTATTCTGGAAGTTTGTGGGGTTCTCTTTATTGTGGAGTTTTCTCACTGTGGGTAGGGTTGTACAGGTGGCTTGTCAAGGTTTCTTGGTTAGGGAAGCTTGTGTGGGTGTTCTGGTGGCTGGAGCTGGATTTCTTCTCTCTGGAGTGCAATGAAGTGTCCAGTAATGAGTTATGACATGTCAATTGTTTGGGAGTAACTTTGGCCAGCCTGTATATTGGAGCTCAGGGCTGTGTTCCTGTGTTGCTGGAAAATTTGTGTGGTATGTCTTCTCTGGAACTTGTTGGCCCTTGGGTGGTGCTTAGTTTCAGTGTAGGTATGGAGGAGTTTGATAAGCTCCTGTCAATTAATGTTCCCTGGAGTAAGGAGTTCTCTGGTGTTCTCAGGATTTGGACTTAAGCCTCCTGCTTCTGGTTTTCAGTCTTATTTTTACAGTAGTCTCAAGACTTCTGCTTCTATACAGCACCGTTGATAAAAATCTAGGTTAAAGATGAAAAGTTTCTCCACAGTGAGGGACACCCAGAGAGGTTAACAGAGTTACATGGAGAAGAGAAGAGGGAGGAGGGATTTAGAGGTGACAAGCATGAGATGAGGTGGAATCAATAGAGGAGAGAGCAAGCTACCCAGTAATCACTTCCTTATGTGCACTCCACAACTGGATCACTCAGAGATGTTCACGGAGTTATACAGAGAAGAGAAGAGGGAGGAAGGAGACAGAAGTGGCCAGGAGGATAAAAGGGGGGAATCAAGAGGAGAGAGACAGATCCAGCCAGTAATAAGTTCCCTAAGTGTTCTCTACTGTCTGGAACACACAGAGATTCACAGAGTTGGGTAGAGAAGAGAGAGGGAAAGGAGGAGACAGAGGAGACCTGGTGGAGAAAAAAAGAGTCCAAAGGGAAAGAGAGGAATCAAGCCAGTAATCTCACTCCCAAGTAAAAATCGGTGCTGAAGATGAGGTTCTTAAAGGTACAAAATTGATAACAATACCCAAAAGCAAATATTACAAATCTAAAGTAGAGGTTGGATTTTCAAAAATTCCAATATTAAAAAAAGAAGAAAAAAAAGAAAAAAGTCACAAAGATTATATATATATATATATATGAAGTTTGCTTTTAAAAAAATAGGGTATTTTTTTTGCAAAGTAATAGTAGGTTGTAAAAGTAAAAATTAAAAGAGTAATAGAGGACTTTAAAAAAATTAAAAATGATCCTAAAAATAGTAAAAATATTTCTAGGACTTTCTCTGGTGTTGTTACAGGTATTGTGGGGTCAGTTCATTTTTGGATAGTTCCTTGGTCCAGCTTATATTTCTCAAGATCTATAGGCCCCTTCTTATGTAGTCGGTACTAACTACAGGGTTTTAATCTATTGCACCTGTCACTTCCAAGGAGGTTCCCTCTGTTTTAGCTTCTTGTGTTTGCTGGTCTCTTCAGTGGTTGATTTCCACCCTGACACAAGAGGGGCAGTGGTGGACACTTTCTTTCAGGCTCATTTGTTTAGTCGCACTGTCGGGAGGGAGGGACGCTGCAAATAAATAACACTGGAGTGTGCTCGCAGTGTCTCAGCCACACTGGGCCTGCCCTCGCTCACAGCGTGTGTGTCCTTCCTGCTCACACAGCTCAGGCTCTAGGTTGCTCTGCCAGGAACCGTCCGAGGCCAGCCCTGGGCTGCATGAACCTCCCAGGTCTAAGCCACTCAGGTTCAGGCACTCGGGCAGTCCTCAGAGGTGCCTGCGTTTTGTGCCCTTCCCAGGTTCGAGCAGCTCAGGTGATGAGGTGTTTGGCGAGCATGGTTGCTGTGACTTATTGCTTCCCCCGTCCCTGCTGCTCGGTTTTCTGGGTGTACAACTGGCGTACCTTCTCATGGATGTTGACTGTCCATAACCCCAAGAAATCTTAGTTAGCAAAGAAGCTTGCTTGCAGTTTGGTAGATAATGTCTCTCTGGGGCTGCAATTGCCCCCTTTCAGCTCTGCCTGCCTGTCACCGGACAAGGATGGTCTGCAGCTGGCTAGTTCTGTTCAGTCCTTTGTTCTGTGTGCAGACCTGGTGGTGTCTTAGGGCTTTTCGCGTGGTAGCTATTCCACAGTCTGGATTGCTAGCCTAAGTTAGTTCGCTCAGATTGCCCTTGGGGCATTCAGGCCAGATCCTTACTCTAAGCAATGCAGCCTGCTCCTCCCTGCCTAACCCCTGCTTGCTAGTGGTGGGTGCAGGCGTATGCACTGCTTCTCTGCTGGGGGAGTTACTGTTGGGGTCGTAATCTGTGGGGTTTAATTATTTATTTATTTTTCCTCCCTGTTATGTTGCCCTCTGTGCTTCCAAGGCTCGCCACAGAGTCAGCAGTGAGAGAGTTTCCTGGTGTTTGGAAACCTCTCTTTTTAAAACTCCCTTCCTGGGATGGAGCTCTGTCCCTACCTCTTTTGTCTCTCTCTTTTTTTTGTCTTTTATATGTTTTCCTACCTTCTTTCGAAGACAATGGGCTGCTTTTCTGGATGCCTGATGTCCTCTGCCATCATTCAGTAGTTGTTTTGTGGAATTTACTCAGTGTTTAAGTGTTCTTTTCATGAATTTGTGGGGGAGAAAGTGGTCTCCCCTTCCTATTCCTCTGCCATCTTAGGACCGCCCCCTGAATTATTTTTATTTTAAAATCTACTTTTCTTATGAATATTGATACTCTAGCTTTCATTTGATTTCCATTTCCATGATGCATCTTTTTCCATTCCCTCACTTTCAGTCTGTATGTGTCACTAGGTTTGAAGTGAATCCCTTGTGTACAGCATATATATAGATCTTGTTTTGTACACATTCTGCCAGTTTATGTCTTTGATTGAAATACTTAATCCAATTACATTTAAGGTGATAATCAATATGTATATCCTATTGCTATTTTCTTAATTGGCTTGGTTTTATTTTTGTAGGTCTTTTTTTATTCTCATCATCTTTTGTTCTCTTCTTTTGTGATATGATGACCATCTTTCATGTTGTGTTTGGGCTTTTTTTTTTCTTTATCATGTATGTATCTGTTGTAGTTTTGGGCTTGCTATTTCCTTGAGGATTTGACATAACAGTTTATATACATACAAGGTTGTTTTAAGTTGATTGTACCCTCCCCACCTAGATAACTACCTTTAATATTTGTTGTAAATTTGGTTTGGTTTTGCGGACTTCTCTTATTTTTTGATTGTCTGTAAAACTTTTGATTTCTCTGTCAAATTTGAATGAGGAACTTGCTAGGTAAAGTGTAGTTTCTCTTTCTTTTTATCTCTTAAAACATATTTTGACACTGTCTTCTGGTCTAAAGAGTTTCTGCTGAAAACTCAGCTGATAATCATATGGGGTTTCTCAAGTATGGCTCAGATGGTAAAGAATCTGCCTGCAATGATGGGGACCCAGGTTTGATCCCTGGGTTGAAAGACCCCCTAGAGAAGGAAACATCAATCCACTACAGTATTCTTGCCTGGGAAATCCCATGGACAGAGGAGCCTAGTGATCTATATCCATGGGGGTCACAAAGAGTCAGACATGACTGAATGACTGATACTCTTTCCTTTATGCTATTTGTTGCTCTTCCCCTGTTGCCTTTAAAGTTTTTTCTTTGCCTTTAATTGTTGTCCATTTGATCAGTATCAGTATCTTGACATGTTCTTCCTTGGGTCCATCCTGTATGGCATTGTTTGTGGTCCTATATTTGAGTGAGTTGCTCCTTTCTCATGTTAGAGGAATTTTCAGTTATAAAATCTTCAAATACTTCCTTAAATCCTTTTTTCTTCCCATCTCTTCTCTTTCTGGAACCCCTATTATGTGAATGTTGGTGTATTTAGTATTGTCCCAGAAGTCTCTGATACTATCTCCATTTCTTTTCTTACCTTTTTTTTTCCTTTTCTATGACAGTGATTTCCACCACTCTCTTTTCCAATTCACTTATTCATTCTTCTGCCTTAGTTATTCTGCTATTGATTCCTTCACTGCATTTTTTTCCTTTTTTGTATTGTTCTCCATTTCTTTATTCATTAAATCTTCTAGTTCCTTGTTAAACATTTCTTTTTTGTTCTTGATCTGTGCCTCCATTCTTTTCCAAAGATTTTGTACCATCCTTACTATCATTCAGTTCAGTTCAGTTCAGTCGCTCAGTTGTGTCCGACTCTTTGCGACCCGATGAATTGCAGCACATCAGGCCTTCCTGTCCATCACCATCTCTTTGAGTTCACTTAAACTCTCATCCATCAAGTCAGTGATGCCATCCAGTCATCTCATCCTCTGTCATCCCCTTCTCTTCTTGTCCTCAGTCTCTCCCAGCATCAGTGTCTTTTGCAATGAGTCAACTCTGCATGAAGTGGCCAAAGTACTGGAGTTTCAGCTTCAGTATCATTCCTTCCAAAGAACACCCAGGACTGATCTCCTTCTGAATGGACTGATTGGATCTCCTTGCAGTCCAAGGAACTCTCAAGATTCTTCTCCAATGCCACAGTTCAAAAGCATCAATTCTTTGGCCCTCAGCCTTCTTTACAGTCCAATTCTTGCATCCATACATGACTACTGGAAAAACCATAGCCTTGACTAGACGGATCTTTGTTGGCAAAGTAATGTCTCTGCTTTTCAATATGCTATCTGAGTTTGTCATAACTTTCCTTCCAAGAAGTAAGCTATCATTACTCTGAATTTATTTTATAAATGATTGCTTATTTCCCCTTCATTTAGTTGTTCTTATGGGGTTTTATCTCTTCCCTCCACTTGCAATGTTTTCTTTGCTATCTTATTTTGCCTAAATTTCTACCTTTGTGATTTCCTTTCCACAGGATGTAAGATTCTCGTTTCTTTTTTTCTGATGTCTGCCTCCTGGTGATTGAGGTTGGTGTACTGGGATTGTACAGGCTTCCTGGGGGGGGGGGTTGGTACCCGAACTCTGGTGGGTGTAGCTGAATCTTGTCCCTCTGATGGGCACGACCATGTCAAGTAATGTGTTTTATATGGCTATGAGCCCAGTACCACTTTCAGCACCCTGTCTTCTGATGAGTGGGACTGCTTTCCTATCTTGTTAGTTGTTTGATGTGAGCCTTTCTGGAACTGAAGCCTACAAGTTGTTGGGTTGCACAGGGTCTTACTGCCAAAATGTGGACCTCTGGGAGAGCTCACCCCAATCAATAATCCATGGGGCTTTCACTACCAGTGTCCATGCTCTCACAGTGACCTAAAATTATCCTTTCCCTCCCCAGGAGAACCTTCAAGACCCCTATGTTGTATAGTCCATGTTCCTATGGAGGTACTGCTCTGTGCTGGATTCCAGTGCATGTGAAAACTTGTGTACTCCCTCCAAGAATGGAGTTTCTGTTTCCCTGTGGAGCTCTTGCACTTAAGCTCTGCTGGCCTTCAAGGGTAAATACTTTAGGTTCTTTCACCCAATTCCAGAAACTTAGACCGTTTTTTAGGTCTATTTTATGTGAGAACATCCTTTTGTAAACTGTGTGTATTTAATATTTTTTGCTGCACAAATGATTTTTAGAGTAGAAGTCAGCACACCTCCTTTCTCAGTGTATGTTGATTATTATCCCCTTTATAGTATGTGAGACTGATGTTGTGGTAACCAGAGCTTGTACTGCATATTGAGTAGGACCTCCCATTTGCTCTGGCAGAGGTGGGGTCTTCTCCCTAGTTGTTGAAATAGAGGCCTCTATGATTGGTTTTTTAGCTATGTTTCTGATCTGCAGTGTGAAGTGGGTGGAATTGCAGCTTTCCCATTGGGAGTGTAGTCATTGAGTATTCCTCCTCTAGCATAGATCCACAGAAGCTGGGTCCCAGAATTTTACTAAATGGATCTGGACCTACCATAGGTGCTATGGGGGCAGCTAAAACTCTGGCCTGGCCTGGCCTTATCCCCACATGCTTTTGCCCACAGAGTTTACAGCTGCTAAAGCTAGACCTGTCTTGACTGTAGAAGTACTTGTTGTCTATTCATATTTCTGTAGGCACTGAGATTATAAAGCCAGCCAAAGGTGTGTCAATTTGTGGATGATTTGTGCAGCAGCAAGGAGAGGTTTCATCTTTTCTTCCTTATTTTCATAGTCCCGTGGCTCAGCTGTGGTTTCAACCCACTTCTCTTTGAGAGCCACCCACTGTGATTTGCTTCTGAGGCTGCCCTGGATCCCATGAGTCTATTCCAATGAGGAGGGGGTGAAGAGGCTGTGGCAATTGGGTTTACATGAGCCTCTGGCATGTGGGGTAGTTGGCAGCCATAGGCACAAGAGAGCTGGCCCTGTCAGTGACCCTTCCTAGTTGCTGGGGAGGCTGGGGCCAGTGCTTGGGATGAGAGGCTGCAGTGTCATCCTCACCCCTTAGGAATCACTCAGCAATTGAGCTTCACTTCTATGGCAGCACAAGTTTCCTTCACAAGCATTCCCAGTTGCAGATTTTCTCACTCCCTCCCCTTCAGGTAGTCTCCTTACAATTTCAGTCCCCTCCCAGATTTGCTCTCCGAATCCCACATTCCAGCCTCCAGCCCCCATCTGAACCACAGACACACATCACGGGCTGGGTCACACAGGGCTATGACATGGAGATCTCACTCTGTCCTGCCTGCCACAGGCGCTCTCCTCCCATAGCTCCCAAAGGACCCCTTCTATCCCAGGTGATCTCTCCACCAATATGGGGACTTCTCAGATGTATAAATCTCCCTTTTCCTTCAGCTACCCCCAACTAGGATGCAAGTCCTGCCTTACTTCGTCTCCTCTTTCCTTTTCCTTTTTATTCTTTTCTACCTCATTACTGGCGGATCTTTCTTGTCATTTTTAGTGTCTGAAATCCTCTGTTAGTGTGTAATTGGTGATCTGTGAGAATTTTTTCATTTATAGTTATATTTTTGATGTACCTGTGGGGAGAGATGAGCTCCATGTCTCTCTACATCTTGATTAATTGAATATCATGATTTCAAAGAATGTTCATTCTATAATTGTTAGGTGGATGGCTTCATTCAACTCTTGTATATCATCATAATTTTCTTTCAAGCTTTTTCATTTATTATTGAAATTTGTATATTTAAATATTTAACTGAACAATCTGATGTCCATATATGTGTGTCTTCTTTTGTACTCTTCATTCTATTCTAATTGTTTATTTTTCTGTCAGTTCCATACAGTCAACAACAAAAAGAAAAGACTTGGAGCTGACTATGACTCAGATCATGAGCACCTTATTGAAAGATTCAGACTTAAATTGAAGAAAGTAGAGAAAACCACAAGGTCATTCAGGTATGAACTAAATCAAATCCCTTATAATTATACAGTGGAAGTGACAAAGAGATTCAAGGGATTAGTTCTGATAGACAGAGTACCTGAAGAACTATGGATGGAGAGTCATGACTTTGTATAGAAGGAAGTGATCAAAACCATCCCCAAGAAGAAGAAATGCAAAAAGGCACAATAGTCTGAGGAGGCCTTATAAATAGCTGAGCAAAGAAGGGAAATGAAAGGCAAAGGAGGAAAGGAAAGATATCCCCTTCTGAATGCAGAGTTGCAAAGAATAGCAAGGAAAGATGAGAAAGCCTTCCTAAGTGATCAAGGCAAAGAAATAGAAGAAAACAATAGAATGGGAAAGACTAGAAATCTCTTCAAGAAAATTAGAGATGACAAGAGAACAGTTCATGCACAATAAAGGATGTGCACAATGAAGAACACAAATGGGCACAATAAAAGACAGAAATAGTATGGTCCTAATGGAAGCAGAAGATATTAAGAAGAGGTGGTGAGAAGACACAGAAGAACTATACAAAAAAGCTCTTATGACCCATGTAAACACTTAGATCCTGGAATTTGAAGTCAAGTGGGCCTTATAAACTCTTCCTGTGAGTCACTTCATGGCAAATATATGAGGGAAAAGTGGAAATAGTGACAGACTTTACTTTCTTGGGCTCCAAAGTCATGGCAGGTTGTGACTGCAGTCATGAAATTAAAAGACGCTTGCTTCTTGGAAGAAAAACTATGAAAAATCCAGACAATGTATTAAAACACTGAGACATTTCTTTGCTGACAAAGGTCTATATAATCAAACCTATAGTTTTTCCAGTAGTCATATATGGATGTTAGAGTTGGACCATAGAGAAGGCTGAGCACAAAGTAACTGGTGTTTTCAAATTGTAGTTTTGGAGAACACTCTTGAGAGTCTCTTGGACTGCAAGGAGATCAAACCAGTCAATGCTAAAGGAAATCAATCCTGAATATTCATTGGAAGCACTGATGCTGACGCTGAAGTTCCATTTTTTTGGCCACGTAATGTAAAGAGGCAACTCATTGGAAAAGAATCTGATGCTGGGAAAAATTGAAGGCAGGAGGAGAAGGGGACAACAGAGGATGATATGGTTGGATAGCATACTGATTCAATGGACATGAGTTTGAGCAAACTCTGGGATATGGTGAAAATCAGAGAATCCTGGCGTACTGCAGTCCATGGGATCTCAAAAAGTTGGACAGGACTGAGTGATTTAATAACATTTTTCTATCCTTGTGCTAACACAATGGCAGTAATTCAAATACTTTCTCAGTTATTGAGAAAATATGTATGTATTACATATTTGCTAGTGCAAGTTCTTCCTAGGTAATTTGGCTATTTTGGACCTTTCTCAGTTCTATACAAGTTCCAATGTATGAGCTTGACAGTTTCAAAATCTATCATTTAAACTCTATTTGGATTAATTGTAATTCAGAATTCTTTGACAGAAAATGTATATTTGCTAGAATGAATATTCTAATCCATATTTAAACTAGTTTTTATCAATATTCTGTCATAAATTTATCTTCTAAGTATTATGCATCTACTTAGGTTTAGTCTGAATATCTGATACTTTTGCATGCATCTAAGTCACTTTAATCATGTCTGACTCTTTGTGGCCTCATGGACTGTAGCCTGCCAGATTCTTCTGTCCATGGCATTCTCCAGGCAGGAAAGCTGGAGTGGGTTGCCATTTCCTCTTCCAGGGGATCTTCCTGACACAGTGATCAAACCAGCATCTCTTGGCCTCCTGCATTGCATGTAGATTCTTTACCTCTGAGCCACTATGGAAGACCCATTTGATAGATTTATTTCTATTCAAGTTAATCTTTTAAAAAATTATTTTCTAAGGAGCTTGTTCCTTGTTGTCAATGTTCTAAGTCTGTTGTAACACAATAAAACAAACTGGGTGGCTTACACAACAGAAATTTATTTCTCACACTTCTAGAGTTTGTGAAGTCTAAGATCAAATTGTCTGCCAACTTGGTTTTTAATGAAATCCCTCTTGTTGGCTTAGTTACTGATACATTCTCTCTGATTCTCACATAGCAGAGAGAGACCTAAGTTCTTACAAGTGCATTAATCTCATCATAGAGCCCCACTCTCATGACTTGATGACCTCTCAAAGGCCCTTCCTTCAAATAACAATTGAGATAAGGGCTTTAAAATACAAATTTGATGGGGTAAAAGCAGTTCAGTCCATGACACTTGCACATTGAAAGATGATTTTTATATTTTCACATTGTACCCAGTAACTTCAGATTAATTCCCCTTTGTTTCAAATATATATCTGTAGATAATTTAGGATATTTTTTATATGTCTGGAACACAAGAATTCATGTGAAAAAATTAATTTTTCTTTATTTATTTATCATACTAAATTAAATAGGGCTTCCCTGGGAGCTTAGCTGGTAAACAATTCACCTGCAAAGCAGGAGACCCCAGTTAGATCCTTGGGTCAGGAAGATACCCTGGAGAAATGAATGGAGAAAAATCAAGAAAGTTCCAATAAAACATCTACTTCTTTATTGACTTCGCCAAAGTCTTTGGCTGTGTGTATCACAACAAACTGTGGAAACTTCTTCAAGAGATGGGAATACTAGACCACCTGACCTGCCTCCTGAGAAATCTGTATGAAGGTCAAGAAGAAACAGTTAGAACTGGACATGGAACCACAGACTAGTTCCAAATCAGAAAAAAACATATTTCAAGTGTGTATACTGTCACCCTGCTATTTAACTTTCATGCAGAATACATCATACAAAATGCCAGACTGGATGAAGCACAAGCTGAAATCAAGATTGCTGGGAGAAATATCAATAACCTCAGATATGCAGATGACCTCACCCATACGGCAGAAACTGAAGAAGAACTAAAGAGCCTTTTGATGAAAATGAAAGAGGAGAGTGAAAAATTTGGCTTGAAACTCAACATTCAGAAAACTAAGATCGTTGCATCTGTTCTCATCACTTCATGGCAGATAGATGGGGAAACAATGGAAACAGTGACAGACTTTATTTTTGGGGGCTCCAAAATCACTGCAGATGGTGACTGCAGACATTAAATTAAAAGACGCTGACTCCTAGGAATAAAAGGTATGACCCTTAATAACAACCTACTAAAAAGCAGAGACATTAATTTGCCAACAAAGGTCCATCTAGTTAAACCTATTGTTTTTCCAGTGGTCATGTATGGATCTGAGAGTTGGACTATAAAGAAAGCTGAATGCCAAAGAATTAATGCTTTTGAATACTGGTCCTGGAGAAGACTCTTGAGAGTCCTTTGGACTGCAAGGAGAATCAATCAACCAATCCTACAGGAAATCAGTCCTAAATTTTCATTGGAAGGACTTTTGCTAAAGCTGAAATTTCAGTACTTTGGCCACCTTTTGAGAAGAACTGACTCATTGGAAAAGACATTGATTCTGGGAAAGATCGAAGGCAGGAGGAGAAGGGGCGACAGAGGATGAGATGGCTGGATAGCATCACAGACTCAATGAAGGTGAGTTTGAGTAAGCCCTGGGAGTTGGTGATGGACAAGGAGTGCTGGCATCAGTCCTGAACTGCAGTCCATGGGGTCACAAAGAGTCAGACACGACTGTACGACTACTGAACTGAACTGAAACGAAAGAAAATGGCTAAATGCTTCCATTTAAAGACCTAATATCCAGATTGAAGAAGAAAATTGAACGAACCCATATATTATTTAAGTAATAGTATTCAAAGCAGAAATTCATGAAGATATAGAAGATATTGATGGAAAAGCTACCATTATAAACAATTTTTAAAAAATTAGGAAAAACTGACAAATAAATCCAAGTAAAATAAGAAAGACATGACACAGAAAAACATAGAAATTCCTTATCAAATTATGTTCATTCCAGATTTTTAAGTCAATAAAATTTTAAAACATGACTTTCCTGGTGACTGATGGTAAATAATCTTCCTGAAATGCGGTGACCCCATGTTCTTTCTCCCTGGATTGGGAAGATTCCCTGGAGAAGGGAATGCTTTCCCACTTCAGTATTCTTGCTTCTAGAATCCCTTGGACACTATAGAGTCTGGCAGGCTGTGGTCTATACAGCTACAGAAGTCAGACACTATTGAGATACTAATACTTTCAGTTTTCAAAACAAAACACTTGTATGTTACTTTATTAATAGGACATACTATGGCCTTTTTGATAGTTGCAATGCAAGGTTTAATACAATTTCACAGTCCCATTAATAACAATGAGTAAATGAGAAATAGAAACTGCCTCTATCTACGGTAAATGTAAATATAATGCCATGCTCAATAATGTAATATTATAAACTAGAAAAATGGCCTGCCATCTCCATTTCCATACCTCACTACAGTAGATAGCACAGGCAACACAGTGTATGTGTGTGTGTATGTGTGTATGAAAAACATCATATATAATTTAGTATGATAAATTAATAAATAAAAAATGAACTTCACAGATGAATTGTGTTATAGACACATAAATAGCCAAAATTGCAGGTAGATTTTTTTACTGCATGAGCAAGCAGGGAAGCCCAAGCAAACTGGAGTTTGAACATCTGGAAGTTCACAGGCACTTATTGTTGAAGTCAAGCTTGGAGAATTTTGAGCATATCTTTGCTAGTGTGTGAGATGAGTGCAATTGTGTGGTAGTTTGCACATTTTTTGCAATGACTTTCTTTGTGATTGGAATGAAAACTGACCTTTCCAGTCCTGTGGCCACTGCTGAGTTTTCCAAATTTGCTGGCATATTGAGTGCAGCACTTTCACAGCATCATCTCAGGATTTGAAGGAGCTCAACTGGAATTCCATCACCTCCACTAGCTTTGTTTGTAGTGATGCTTCCTAAGGCCCACTTGTCTTCGCATTCCAGGATGTCTGGTTCTAGGTGAGTGATCACACCATTGTAGTTATCTGAGTTATGAATATCTTTTTTGTATTGTTCTGTGTCTTCTTGCAACCTCTTAATACCGTCTCTTTCTGTTAAATCCATACCATATCTGTCCTTTATTGTGCCTAACTTTGCAAGAAATGTTCCCTTGGTATCTCTAATTTTCTTGAAGAGATCTCTAGTGTTTCCCATTCTATTGTTTTGCTCTATTTCTTTGCACTGACCACTGAGGAAGAATGTGTTATCTCTCCTTGCTATTGTTTGGAACTCTGCATTCAAATGGGTATATCCTTCCTTTTCTCCTTTGCCTTTTACTTCTCTTATTTTCTTAGCTATTTGTAAGGCCTCATCAGAGAACCATTTTGCATTTCTGCGTTTCTTTTTCTTTGGGATGGTCTTGATCACTGTCTCCTGGACAATGTCATGAATCTCCATCCATAGTTTTTCGGGTCCTCTTTCCATCAGATCTAATCCCTTGAATCTATTTATCACATTCACTCTATAATCATAAGAGATATTAATTAGGTTATATGTGAATGGTTTAGTGGTTTTCCCTACTTTTTTCAATTTAATTTTGAATTTAGCAATAAGGGATTCATGATCTGAATCTCAGTCAACTCCTGGTCTCATTTTTGCTGACTGTATAGAGTTTCTTCCTCTTTGGCTGCAAATAATATAATCAATCTGATTTCAGTATTGACCATCTGGTGATGTCCATGTGTAGAGTTTTCTCTTGTGTTGTTGGAAGAAGGTGTTTGCTATGACCATTGTGTTCCTTGGCAAAACTGTTAAACTTTGCCCAGCTTCATTTTGTACTCCAAGGCCAAATTTGCCTGTTACTCTAGGTATCTATCGACTTCCTACTTTTGTATTCCAGTACCTTATGATGAAATCTTTTGGAGGTGTTATTTCTAGAAGGTCTTGAAGGTCTTCATGGACACATTCAACTTCAGCTTGTTCAGCATTATGGTCAAGGCATAGACATGGATTATTATGATACTGAATTGTTTGTCTTGGAAAAGAACAGAGATCATTCTGTTGTTTTTGAGATTGCATCCAAGGACTGCATTTCAGACTCTTCTGTTGACTGTTAGGGCTACTCCTTTTCTTCTAAGGGATCCTTGCCCATAGTAGTAGATATAATGATCATCTGAGTTAAATTCACCCATTCCAGTCCATTTCAGTTCACTGATTCCTAAAATGTTGATGTTCACTCTTGCCATCTCCTATTTTACCTCTTCAAATTTACCTTGATTCATGGACCTAACACTCCAGGTTCCTATGCAATATATATATATTTTTTTTTGTACAGATCCAACTTTACTTCTGTCACTAGTCATACCCACAACTGGATGTTGTTTTTGCTTTGGCTCTATCTCTTCATTCTTTCTAGAATTATTTCTCCACTGTTCTCTGATAGCCTGAGGAAACAGACACTTAGAGGGCACAAACGAAACCTTGTACACACCAGAACCTGGTTAAAGGAGCAGTGATTTTACAAGAGACTGACTCAGACTTACTTATGAGTGCTAAGGAGTCTCCAGTTGAGCTGAGAGTCAGCAGTGACCTGCTTCAGGGTTGGTGGCACTGAGTTCAGGGAACCTTTTGAAGGAGGTCACCATTATCTTCATTACCTCCACCATGGTTGTCCTCAGGTCAAACAACAGGAAAGGAACACAGCCCTGCCCATCAACAGAAAGTTGGATTAAAGATTTACTGAGCATGGCCTTGCCCATCAGGACAAAACCTGGTTTTCCTCTCAGTAAGCCTCTCCCATCAGGAAGCTTCTATAAGTCTGTTATCCTTATCTAGCAGAGGGTGAAAGTGAAGTGAAGTCACTCAGTCCTGTCTGACTCTTTGCGACCACATGGACTATAGCCTACTAGCTCCTCTATCCATGGGAATTTCCAGACAAGAATACTGGAGTGGGTTGCCATTTCCTTCTCCAGAGGGTAGACCGAAAGAAAACCACAATCACTGAAAACGATCAAACTGATCACATGGACCACAGCCTTATCTAACTGAATGAAACTATGAGCCAGGCTGTTTAGGGCCACACAAGAGAGATCATGGTGGAGGGTTCTGACAAAATGTGATCCACTGGAAAAGGAAATGTCAAACCACTTCAGTATTCCTTCCTTGAGAACCCCATGAACAGTATGAAAAGGCAAAAAAAATAGGAAATTGAAAGATGATATCCCCAGTTTGAATGGTCCTAATATGCTACTGGAGAACAGTGGAGAAATAATTCCTTTACTTTAACATTATCTACCTAGACCCAGACATCCTGGAATGTGAATTCAAGTAGGCCTTAGAAAGCATCAATACAAACAAAGCTAGTGGAGGTGATGGAATTCCAGCTCAGCTATTTCAAATCCTGAAAGATGATGCTGTGAAAGTGCTGCACTCAATATGCCAGCAAATGTGGAAAACTCAGCAGTGGCCACAGGGCTGGAAAAGGTCAGTTTTCATTCCAATCTCAAAGAAAGACAATGCCAAAGAATGCTCAAACTACCACACAATTGCACTCATCTCACACGCTAGTAAAGTAATGCTAAAAATTCTCCAAGCCAGGCTTCAGCAATAAGCCTGAACTCAACTGTAAACTTCCAGATGTTCAAGCTGGATATAGAAAAGGCAGAGTGACCAGAGATCAAATTGCCAACATGCTCTGGATCATGGAAAAAGAAAGAGAGTTCCAAAAAACAAACAAACATACAAACATATATTTCTGCTTTATTGACTATGCCAAAGCCTTTGACTGTGTGGATCATAATAAACTGTGGAAAATTCTGAAAGACATGGGAATACCAGACCACCTGACCTTCCTCTTGAGAAATCTATATGCAGATCAGGAAGCAACAGTTAGAACTGGACCTGGAATAACTGACTGGTTCTCAATAGAAAAAGGAGTATGTCATGGCTGTATATTGTCAACCTGCTTATTTAACTTACATGCAGAGTACATCAGAGAAATGCTGGGCTGAAGGAAGCAAAAGCTGGAATCAAGATTGCTGGGAGAAATATCAATAACCTCAGATATGTAGATGACACCATCCTTATGGCAGAAAGTGAAGAGAAATTTAAAAAGCCTCTTGATGAAAGTGAAAGTGGAGAGTGAAAAAGTTGGCTTAAAGCTCAACATTCAGAAAACTAAGATTATGGCATTTGGTCCCATCACTTCATGGGGAATAGATAGGAAAACAGTGGAAACAGTGTCAGACTTTGCTTTTTGGGCTCCAAAATCACTGCAGATGTTGATTGCAGCCATGAAATTAAAAGACGCTTACTTCTTTGAAGGAAAGTTATCACCAACCTACATAGCATATTCAAAAGAGAGACATTACTTTGCCAACAAAGGTCCGTCTAGTCAAGGCTATGGTTTTTCCTGTGGTCGTGTATGGATGTGAAAGTTAGACTGTGAAGAAAGCTGAGCACTGAAGAAATGATGCTTTTGAACTGTGGTATTGGAGAAGACTCTTGAGAGTCCCTTGGACTGCAAGGAGATTCAACTAGTCCATTCTGAAGGATATCGGTCCTGCATGTTCTTTGGAAGGAATGATGCTAAAGCTGAAACTCCAATATTTTGGCCACCTCATGTGAAGAGTTGACTCATTGGAAAAGACTCTGATGCCGGGAGGGATTGGGGGCAGGAGGAGAAGGGGATGACAGAGGATGAGATGGCTGGATGGCATCACTGACTTGATGGACATGAGTTTGGGTGAACTCCGGGAATTGGTGATGGACAGGGAGGCTTGGAGTGCTGCTATTCATGGGGTCGCAAAGAATCAGACACAACTGAGAGACTGAACTGAACTGAACTGAAAGAAATACATAATTTACATACAAAAATATGAACATATTTAAAGTTTAAAATTTGATATTTTGACATATGGATACACTGATGATTCTATCAGAACAATCAAAATTTTAAAAAAATATTGATCTTGCAAGATTTTTAATATGCCCTTTTCATATTCATCCTCTTATATAATCACTGGTCCCAATTAACAGCAACTACTGATCTAAGTTTTGCTTCTATAGTGTAGCTTACATTTTTTATTAAATGCAATCCTAAAGTATGTACTATTTGTATGGCATATTTTTCACAACATAATTATTTTGACATTAATCCATGCTTTTCCATGTTAATAATTCAATCTATCAATTAATTTTAATAATCACTTATTTGGTTTTTCACTAGGTTTTGGCTGTGCACAGGTAGAGCTACTATGAAAATGTCTTCACAGATTTTAGTATAGAAATCTTTTCAAATTTATCTTGGTTAAATACTTAGGAGTGTTAAGTTTAGAAGACAACTTTTTTTTTCTTTAATTTTCTGTATTTTGTACAATAAAACTTAGTCTTTTTGTACTCTATGGAAGCTGCAAATATTTGTTACTTTTAAATTCCAGTCAGCAATATATGATATTCTTTATTGCTTCATATGCTTATCATTTTTAATATGATTTATCTTTCATTGACTTTTCTAGTGGATATATTTTACTGTGATTTTTAATTTATATTCCATGATGACTAATGGGTTTGGGTGAACTCTGGGAGTTGGTGATGGACAGGGTGGCCTGGCATGCTGTGGTTCATGGAGTCGCAAAGAGTTGGACATGACTGAGTGACTGAACTGAACTGATGTGGTGACTAATGATTTTGAGTATATTTTTATGTGCATTTTTAGTCTTTTATGTGTCTTTGGAGAAATATCTATTTGAATATTTTACTAGTTTTTAATTATATTCTATTTTATTCTGATTTCTATGTATGAAAAGTCAGCTACTAGTTTGTTTTATGTTTGAAGGTAATATTTTTTTTCTCTTTCTCAATGTTTCTTTAGACTCTTTTCCCCCCCAAAGTTTATATAGTACTACCTAAGTGTGTATTTATTTATATTTTCTATCCAGAATGATTTTATGTCATTCTAGAATTTTAGAAAGGCATTGGCTCTACTATTTTCAAAATTGACCAATATCCCTTTCTCTCTCTCTCTTTCTAAGACTCCAGTGAAATACACAATTCTTACTCTATTTTCCCTTACTCTTTTTATCACATTTTTTAAAATTTGCATCACTAAGGTATATTTTGATGATTTTTGTCTGACCTATTTTCTAATTTGCTATTTGAGCTGTGCTTATGTTGCTGTTCCTGGGCCATCGCAGCCTGGCACTTTCGACCACTGCCCCTGACCTCGGATGTGGGGTAACTCCTTTTGGCCGCCACCCATCAGGCATGGGGTCCTCCCGGCTTCTACCCCTTACCTCGGATGTAGGTTAGCTCATCTCGGCCATGCTTAGTGCACCGGTCGCAGCTGCCCCCATCCGAGGTTAGGTGCCTAACATGTTACTGGAGATCAGTGGAGAAATAACTCCAGAAAAAATGAAAGGATGGAGCCAAAGCAAAAATAATACCCAGCTGTGGACATGACTGGTGATAGAAGCAAGGTCTGATGCTGTAAAGAGCAATATTGCATAGGAACCTGGAATGTCAGGTCCATGAATCAAGGCAAATTGGAAGTGGTCAAACAGGAGATGGCAAGAGTGAACGTCGACATTCTAGGAATCAGCGAACTAAAATGGACTGGAAATGGTGAATTTAACTCAGATGACCATTATATCTACTATTGTGGGCAGGAAATCCCTCAGAAGAAATGGAGTACCCATCATGATCAATAAAAGAGTCCGAAATGCAGTACTTGGATGCATTCTCAAAAATGACAGAGTGATCTCAGTTCATTTCCGAGGCAAATCATTCAAAGTCACAGTAATCCAAGACTATGCTCCAACCAGTAATGCTGTAGAAGCTGAAGTTGAACGGTTCTATGAAGTCCTACAATACCTTTTAGAATAAACACCCAAAAAAGATATCCTTTTCATTATCAGTTCAGTTTAGTCACTCAGTCGTGTCCAACTTCTTGCGACCCCATGAATCGCAGCACGCCAGGACTCCCTGTCCATCACCATCTCCTGGAGTTCACTCAGACTCATGTCCATCGAATCCGTGATGCCATCCAACCATCTCATCATTTGTCGTCCCCTTCTACTCCTGCCCCCAATCCCTCCCAGCATCAGAGTCTTTTCCAATGAGTCAACTCTTTGCATGAGGTGGCCAAAGTACTGGAGCTTCAGCTTTAGCATCATTCCTTCCAAAGAAATCCGAGGGTTGATCTCTTTCAGAATGGACTGGTTGGATTTCCTTACACTCCAAGGGACTCTCAAGAGTCTTCTCCAACACCACAGTTCAAAAGCATCAATTCTTCGGTGCTCAGCCTTCTTCACAGTCCAACTCTCACATCCATACATGATCACAGGAAAAAACATAGCCTTGACTAGACGGACCTTAGTCAGCAAAGTAATGTGTCTGCATTTGAATATACTATCTAGGTTGGTCATAAACTTTTCTTCCAAGGAGTAAGCGTCTTTTAATTTCATGGCTGCAGTCACCATTTGCAGTGATTTTGGAGCCTCCCCAAAATAAAGTCTGACACTGTTTCTACTGTTTCCTCATCTATTTCCCATGAAATGGGGGACTGGATGCCATGATCTTCGTTTTCTGAATGTTGAGTCTAAGCCAACTTTTTCGTTCTCCCCTTTAACTTTCATCAAGAGGCTTTTTAGCTCCTCTTCACTTTCTGCCATAAGGGTGGTGTCATCTGCATATCTGAGGTTATTGATATTTCTCCTGGCAATCTTGATTCCAGCTTCTGTTTCTTCCAGCCCAGCGTTTCTCATGATGTACTTTGCATTTAAGTTAACTAAGCAGGGTGACAATATACAGCCGTGACACACTCCTTTTCCTATTTGGAACCAGTCTGTTGTTCCATGTCCAGTTCTAACTGTTGCTTCCTGACCTGCACACAGATTTCTCAAGAGGCAGGTCAGGTGGTCTGGTATTCCCATCTCTTTCAGAACTTTCCACAGTTTATTGGGATCCACACAGTCAAAGGCTTTGGCATAGTCAATAAAGCAGTAACAGATGTTTTTCTGCAACTCTCTTGCTTTTCCCATGTTCCAGCGGATGTTGGCAATTTTATCTCTGGTTTCTCTGCTTTTTCTAGAACCAGCTTGAACATCAGGGAGTTCCCGGTTCACGTATTGCTGAAGCCTGGCTTGCAGAATTTTGAGCATTACCTTACTAGCATGTGAGATGAGTTCAACTGTGTGATAGTTTGAGCATTCTTTGGCATTGTCTTTCTTTGGGATTGGAAGGAAAACTGACCTTTTCCAGTCCTGTGGCCACTTCTGAGTTGTCCAAATTTGCTGGCATATTGAGTGCAACACTTTCACAGCATCATCTTTCAGGATTTGAAACAACTCAACTGGAATTCCATCATCTACACCAGGTTTGTTCATAGTGATGCTTTCTAAGGCCCACTTGACTTCACATTCCAAGATATCTGGCCCTAGATGAGTGATCACATCATTATGATAATCTGTGTCGTGAAGATCTTTTTTGTACAGTTCTTCTGTGTGTTCTTGCCACCTCTTCTTAATATCTTCAGCTTCTGTTAGGTCCATACCATTTATCTCTTTTATTGAGCCCGTCTTTACATGAAATATTCCCTTGGTATCTCTAATTTTCTTGAAGAGATCTCTAGTCTTTCCCATTCTGTTCTTTTCCTCTATTTCTTTGCACTGATCCCTGAAGAAGATTTTCTTATCTCTTCTTGCTATTCTTTGGAACTCTGCATTCAAATGCTTATATCTCTCCTTTTCTCCTTGGCTTTTCGTTTCTCTTCTTTTCACAGCTATTTGTAAGGCTTCCCCAGACAGCCATTTTGCTTTTTTGCATTCCAGTTCCATGGGGATGGTCTTGATCCCTGTCTCCTGGACAATGTCACGAACTTCTGTCCATAGTTCATCAGGCACTCATCTATCAGATCTAGTCCCTTAAATCTATTTCTCACTTCCACTGTATAATCATAAGGGATTTGATTTAGATCATGCCTGAATGGTCTAGCAATTTTCTCTGCTTTCTTCAATTTAAGTCTGAATTTGGTAATAAGAAGTTCATCTTCTGAGCCACAGTCAGCTCCTGGACTTGTCTTTGTTGAGTGTATAGAGCTTCTCCATCTCTTGCTGCAGAGAATAAAATCAATCTGATTTTGATGTTAACCATCTGGTGATGTCCATGTGTAGAGTTTTCTCTTGTGTTGTTGAAAGAGGGTGTTTGCTATGACCAGTGCATTTTCTTGGCAAAGCTCTATTCACCTTTGCCCTGCTTCATTCCGCATTCCAAGGCCAAGTTTGCCTGTTACTCCAGGTGTTTCTTGACTTCCTACTTTTGCATTCCAGTCCCCTATAATGAAAAGGACATCTTTTGGGAGTGTTAGTTCTAAAAGGTCTT
Source organism: Oryx dammah (assembly GCF_014754425.2). Lineage (NCBI taxonomy): Eukaryota > Metazoa > Chordata > Mammalia > Artiodactyla > Bovidae > Oryx > Oryx dammah. The sequence continues at coordinate 2,207,304 of NW_024070202.1, forward strand.
GTAGGTCTTCATAGAACCGTTCAACTTCAGCTTCTTCAGCGTTACTGGTTGGGGCATAGACTTGGATAACTGTGATATTGAATGGTTTGCCTTGGAAACGAACAGAGATCATTCTGTCGTTTTTGAGATTGCATCCAAGTACTGCATTTTGGACTCTTGTTGACCATGATGGGTACTCCACTTCTTCTGAGGGATTCCTGCCTGCAGCAGTAGGTGTAATGGTCATCTGAGTTAAATTCATGCATTCCAGTCCATTTCAATTCACTGATTCTAGAATGTCGACATTCACTCTTGCCATCTTTGTTTGACTACTTCCAATTTGCCTTGATTCACGGACCTGACATCCCAGGTTCCTATGCAATATTGCTCTTTACAGCATTGGACCTTGATTCTATCACCAGTCATATCCACAGCTGGGTATTGTTTTTGCTTTGGTTCCATCCCTTCATTCTTTCTGGATTTATTTATCCACTGATCTCCAGTAGCATATTGGGCACCTGCTGACCTGGTGAGTTCCTCTTTCAGTATCTTACCATTTTGCCTTTTCATACTCTTCATGGGGTTCTGAAGGCAAGAATACTGAAGTTGTTTGCCATTCCCTTCTTTAATGTGAATTCATGGAAAAAGTGAGAATTCAAATTAATAAATATTCCTCAGAAGAGCTGGTAATAGAATTTGCTACAGGTGAAGTTAAATGAGATAAAAAAATAAATAAATAAAACTAAAACTCAACAGTAGGTGTCTTGTTCCATGTGTAATAAGGTTGGAAGTTACCAATCCATTCAAATAACAGGCAAAAAGTGTTGAAAAGACTGAAAAAATCAAAAATTTTCTTGCATCTGTAAGAGAGGTGAGGACTCAAGACAAGTCTTTAGCCCCAAGAGTCAAGAGACAGACAAGGGTTATTTTAATTTTTTTATGTTGTGAGTTTTTTTATATATATAATTATAATTATTAACCCTTTTTCAGATATATGATTTGCAGATAATTTCCCCTACTTCATAGATTATCTTTACATTTTGTTGATGATTTCCTTTGATATATACAGTAGCAAAAGTATATATGCACACAAACACACACACACACACACATATATATATATATATACATTTTACTTTAATTTTGTCCTGTTTTTGAACTCTTGCTTTTATTACCCTACCTCTTGGTGTCAAGGTAAAAAATCATTGCCAATATCAGTATCAGAATGTTGAAACCTCATAATGTTTTTCCTAGAATTTTTATGATTTCCCATCTTATGCTTATGTTTTTAATCAGTTTTGACTTTATTTTTATTTATGACATAAGATATGTGTCCACTTTTGATTTGCTGCTGTTTTTTTTTTTTTTTTGCATGTGGATATCTAGTTTTCCCAAAACCAATTACTGAAAAGACTGCCCTTTACCTAAAATTTTGACAGTTTCAAATAGATCATATATGCATGAATTTATTTCTGAGCTCTATAATCTGTTTTTATGCCAATACCATATGATTTTGATTAGCATAATTTTGTAATATTGTTTGAAATCAGAAAGTATGATGCCTCTAGCTTTGTCCTTTTTTCTTTAGCTTGACTTGGTTATTCAGGATCTTTTTGTGTCTCCACATTTTAGATGTTTTTTTTTTCCTATAAAAATTGGCATTGAAATTTTGGTGAAAATTACATTAAATCTATAGACTACTTTGGACATTTTAATAATGTTAATTCTTTCGATCCATGAACACAGATTATCTTTCCATTTATTTGTGTCTTCTTCAGGTTATTTCACTAGCATTTTATAATTTTTAGTCATCAGTTCATTCGATCAGTGGTGTCCAACTCTTGGCAACCCCATAGCCTGCAGCACACCAGACCTTATTGTCCATCACCAACTCCTGGAGCTTACTCGAACTCATGTTCATTGAGTCAGTGATGCCATGAACATTCTCATCCTCTGTTGTCCCCTTCTCTCGCTTTCAATCTCTCCCAGCATCAGGGTCTTTTCCAATGAGTCAGTTCTTCTCAAAAGGTGGCCAAAGTACTGGAGTTTCAGCTTCAATATCAGTTCTTCCAGTGAATATTCAGGACTGATTTCCTTTAGGATGTACTGGTTGGATCTCCTTGCAGTCTAAGGGACTGTCAGGAGTCTTCTCCAATACCACAGTTCAAAAGCAATTCTTATGTGCTCAGCTTTCTTTATAGTCCAACTCTTACATCCATACATGATTACTGGAAAAACCATAGCCTTGACTAGACAGACATTTGTTGGCAAAGTAATATCTCTGCTTTTTAATATGCTGTCTAGGTTCGTCATAACTTTTCTTCCAAGGAACACGTGTCTTTTAATTTCATGGTTGCAGTCACCATCTGCAGTGATTTTGGAGCTCAAGAAAATAAAGTCTGTTACTGTTTCCATTGTTTCCCCATCCATTTGCTATGAAGTGATGGGGCCAGATGCCATAATTTTAGTTTTCTGAATGTTGAGTTTTAAGCCACTTTTTCACTCTCCTCTTTCACCTGCATCAACAGGCTCTTAGTTCTTCTTTGATTTCTGCCATTAGGGTGGTGTCATCTGAATATCTGAGGTTATTGATATTTTATCTGACAATCTTGATTCCAGCTTGTGCTTTCTCCAGCCCAGCATTTCTCATGATGCACTCTCCATATAAGCTAAATAAGCAGGGTGACTATATACAGCCTTGATGTACTCCTTTCCCAATTTAGAACCAGTCCATTGTATCATGACTTGTTCCAACTGTTGCTTCCTGACCTGCATACAGATTTCTCAGGAGGCAGGTCATGTGGTCTGGCATTCCCATCTCTTTAAGAATGTTTCACAGTTTCTTGTTATTCACACAGTCAAAGGCTTTGGTGTAGTGAATAAAGCAGAAGTAGATGTTTTTTTTCTGGAACTGTCTTGCTTTTTACAATGATCCACAGATGTTGGCAATTTGCCCCAGAAAGACGGTAGGCATTTTTTTTTTTTTAAGTGTACAGATATTTTATCTCATGATTACAGGTATTCATAGGTATTTTATTCTTTTAGATGTTATTGTAAATAAGATTACAAGTAGCACATATAAATTAAAAATAAATAAATAAATAAAAATATATCATGCTAATACTAATCTAGAGAAAGGAGTTATTTTCTAGTTTCAGATAGAGAAGACTTCAAAGCAGAGACAATTATCAAGGATAAAGAAGTGCATTACATATTAAGAAAGGGGTCAATCCACCAAGAAGATCTATAACAACATTTAGTGTGTCTGAAACTAACAACAGAAATTCTAACTACAGAAGCCATAATTAATAGAATTTCAGGAAACAGATACCTGCACTACCATAGTCAGGGGCTTCAATGCCAAACACTGGAAATGGATGGAGTCAGCAGGCAGAAATCAGTGAAAACTGAAAACCTCAGAAAACAAAATGAGCCAGTTTCAAACATCTTTTTTATCCAAGCAACTTATTATTTCTTGGGAACCCAATGCTACTCTAATTCTTTTAATACTACTACTTAAACTTATCACTAACAATGATGATGACAGATGATGGAGGTCATATATTTGTACAAGATACAGCTCTGAATGCTTTATATACATCTGTTCAATTAATTCTTAATGAGGAAACTGAGACTCAATGAGAATCTATAATTTTCTGAGGTTTACATTGGTTATGGACGATTCTGGATTCAAATAGCAGCAACTTGTTTCCAGAGTCTGATATTAGAATTAAATGTCAATTTTATGAGAATTTTTTTTTTTAAGAAATGAGGAAGCTGATGGAAAGATTACTTGTTGAAGATAAGATTTATAGAAGCAGCCTGAAATTCTGATGAATGTTCTCTTCATTACTCACAGTCTTTTTAGAACTAGTTTTGGCAATTATATCCTAAGTGTCTGTGGTCAGCAACCCACATTCTTCTAAGAAGATAATCACTTTTCAGAAACTTTATCTGTTGCCAGCTATTAGATTCTCCCTATCACCCTCTTAAATTTAACAGGAAAAAGAATGGAATAAATTTAAGCAATCAATCATAACTCTTGAGAAGTAAATTTGTTTCCTTGAGCATTCATATGAATATTGTGTAAATCAGGTTCTTATAAATTCACATTTATGGAATTAAAAGGAATATATGACATAGAAGTAAAAGCAAAAATAAGCAAATGAGATCTAATCAAGCTTAGAGTTTTTTGTGCACCAAGGAAACAATGAACAAAACAAAAAGACAACCTATAGGTTAGGAGGAAATGTTTGCAAACGATACAATCAAAAAGGGCTTAATTTTCAAAGTATATAAATAATTCAAACTCAACAAGAAGAGAATAACCCATCTTAAACATGGACAAAAAAACAAAATAGACAATTCTCCAAAGAAGACATATAAGTGGCCAATAGGCACATGAAAACGTTCTCACCACTGCTAATTAGTAGAGATATGCAAATCAAAACTAAAATAGATATCAACTCACACCTGTAAGAATGGCTATCATTAAAAAATCTACAAATAATAAATGCTGGAAAGTGTGTAGAGAAAAGCGAAATCTCCTACACAGTTGATGGGACTATAAATTGATACAGTCAGTATGTAAAACTGTATGGAGTTTCCTCAAAAAACTAAAAATAGAGTCACCATATGATCTAGAAAACCCACTCCTGGCCATATAGCTACATGAAACTGTAATTTGAAAGGATACATATACTCCTAAGCTCATAGCAGCACTATTTATAACCGCCAAGACATAGAAGCAGTATAAATGTCCATCGAGAGACAAATGGATAAAAAAGAAAAGCTCGCTCTCTCTCTCTCGTTGTTGTTTAGTTGCTCAGTCATGCCCAACTCTTCTGTGACTCTGTGGATTGTTTCCATCCAGGTTCTTCTATCAATGGGATTTTCCAGACAAGAATACTGGAGTGAGTTCCCGTAAAACACCCTCCAGTATTCTTGCCTTGGGAAAAAAAAAAAAAAAATATATATATATATATATATATATGAATATTACTCAGATAGCCATAAAAATTAATGAAGTAATGCCATTTGCAGCAACATGGATGCATTTAGAGATCATCATACTAAATGAAGTAAATGGAAAGAAAAAGACAAATACCATATATATCACTTATATGTGGCATCCAAAATATGTCACAAAAAAAACATAACTATGAAACTCACTACTTATGTCTTCAACCAATGTGCATGCATAACTGATAAAAATAAAAACTCTAAAAAATAAATAAATATATTTACTATTTAAAGTCATTTGAAAATATCCCCCTATACTGTCTATTTTATAGATTATAATTTGTTTTTCCATATATTTTCTCGGTAGGGAAATTAATGTTGATTCAAAATGAAGATTTATCATAGTTATTAAAAATGATTATTAACTAATTCTATAACCTTGGGCAAGAAATATAAATTCTCTGGACTCTCATTTCCTCATCTTGAAAATGAAGGTGCTGGAATAGATTATCTTAAATGTCCTTCCCAATTCTGCCTTTCTGTGATATGCTGTAAAATAAACTAACTTACTGTCCATTTAGGGTTGTCCCAGTAACATTATATAGCTTTCTTTTATGTATGATTGTGACCTTTGATGACGTTGAGATAGCTTTTCCAGATTCACATATCACAGCTAGTAGATGTATGTGCATTCAGCTCTATTTGTCATTACAGCACTAGGGGAAAGAAGAATCGGACCTGTGATCCAATTCTTGATATTTTATAATCTCTGCTTTTAAATCTATTCCTAACATTAAAAATGTAATAAATACTTTTTGATGCCACTCACAGTTAAAAGTTAGTTCCTACAATGTTATAATGATGCCCTCTGTAAAAACAAAATTGAAAATAAAACTAAAAGTATTATAGAAAAGATATCTGTTTGTATTTCCTAGGGCCAAATCTGCCTGGAAGCCATTCTTTCTCTCTCAAATCTGAAAAAATGAATAAAACACCCTCCATTATGCTGAGAAGAGAAGTTAAGTGATCCTTGGGATGTGTGAGACAGAGCATCACTTAGATCAGATGTTTTCATCCAGAGTTTCAGAACTCATCTGGGAGTTTGGATCCACTGGGAGAAGGGAACTGGGTACTCTATGTAACATTTTTTTTTTTTTTCCTGTGATCTGGCCTGACAGGGAAAAAACAAAACAAAACAAAACAAACTTGTATACAAGTAAGCCTGACATCTCTTCAGAAGAAAAGTTGGACAGGTGTCTATGAGGGACACAGTGTGAGGCAGGGCAGAGAAATTACAGACCAACCATTGAAACAGAAGTGTTCTCAGAGTGACAGGGAGAGCCTGACTACATGATTGCATAACCAGGGGGCAAGGCTCCCATCTGGGTCTGGGGCACGTGTAACCTGGCCTTTGTGACTATACAGTAAGAGAAAGAAATTTAGGCCTAAAATAGGAACTGTAATGCAATTCAAAATGATATCATAAAAGGGAATGAATATTTTTATAAAGGAATGCAATTGGAAATCTATAAAGGCCAAAGATAAAGTTACTCAGTACTGGGTATATATTATCAATACTAACATTATTCTATGATGTTGAGTAGTAAATCTTTACAATGTGATTAACATGTGTAGAGGGCGTCTGAGAAACACTGCCAACTGTCCAAGGGATCAAATGGAGATACAAAATGTGGCATTTCTAAAAGCAGAATATAATATAAAACTCTTTGTCATTATTTGGAATTCTTTTTGAGAAACTAATATAAAATAAAGAAGACAATGCCTGTGTAAGATAGCGGGTGATAAATTTTGGTGAGCACTAGTATTACCTGCGAAATTGTTGAAAACACAACTGCTGAATCCCTACTCTTGGAGTTTCTGATTCCCTACCTGAGGAAAGGGTTCTGGACTTTATCAGATATCTAGGTGACTTACATGCATTCCAGAGTAAGATCGCTATGACCTGTGCTCATAATCTCATACATTCAAGTACTATTTATATATAGATGGGTTTATATAGTGGAAACATTTTATTTAAAGACTAAAGGAATGAAGATACACAAACCGATTAAAACAGTGCTGGACATGCTGCAGTCATTTTTAATTGTTAGCCGTACATGGTCATAGACATTCACTCAGAGACAAATGTGTTTTATGTATGTGTGTGTATGAAAATCTTTTTGTCTAAATTAAGTACACATAAATTTATTGAAGCAAAATTTCTTGGAATTCTTTGTCAAGTCATATTTTGTTGTTCATTAAAGCTGTGAATTGTTAATAACTTGTCCTGAGACCAGATGAAGAGTATAGGCCAAAAAGAGGTCATTGCAATGTAGCTCTTGCAGAGACCTAGACAAAACAGAGATCTGCTGGTGGAAGATAGAAAAATTACAATTTTTTTCTATTGTTTAGATTTGGATAAATATGTGAAATAATGGTGAAAAGATCAATTTTCAGTAGGAAAAAACTGATTGTTTTTCATCTTTAAGAAATTGCCTAACTACTATTAGCATATTAAGATTTGTCCTTTTAATTTTGTTTCATCAGTTCCAGCTACTGCAATAAAATTATCATGTGTAATTTAACAGCAGCATTAATGAAGTTGATTGGTCCATAATATCCAGGGTCAATTTTATCACCTTTTAAAATGCCAGAATTAAGATATTTTTATCCCACCACAAAATGAAAGAACTACTTCATCGGATGTACACTAAGAAAAAAATTGGATAAAGTTAGCCTAATTTAATTCTTGATAAGATCCTTAAAGCTTGAATGTCACAAAATGTAATAGAAAACCCACTTTTAAATTTAATTTCATAAAGGTAACTATAAAACTTCTGCAAATTTTATTCACCATGAGTGTGATTTTTCCAATGCAGAAGCTTAAACCAGGGGAATAATGTCCATTGGAGTTGCAATAACTCAAGATGCTAAAGTATTAAAAAAGTTTGTCCTCAAGAAAATCCCCATGACCGGCAAGGTATAGGATGCTTGCTGGTGTGAAGGAATATAGGATTTCAGTTAGAAGGTTAAAAAATAATATATTAGCAACTATATGTTTATTGACAAGTAAGGAGACTAAAGGATACAAAATTGCTTATAACTCAAAGAAAATCTACATACAGCAAAAAGCAATAGCTTTAGCAGTAAATGGACTCTTTCTTAGTTATCCATGATTTTCTGCTACTGGAGAAATGAATATGGACACCAATGAGACCTCTTGAGTTTTGAACAATTGTATCAAACCTGTGAAATGTACCAACTCTGAAAATAAAAGAAAAAAATAAGTAAACATGTTTAATTCATGCAGTTCCTTATCTTTAGTGGCACATTCTCTTTATAAACTATTTTCATATAAGTACAGATGTTACATGATATTGATCTTAAACAAATATATTACCGGTTATTTCTTGATCAAAACTGTTTGTATTTGGGATCATTAAAGAACAGCAATTTGGAGTTTGCAATCATGATGAATCACATACAAGTCCCCAGCCACAGAGAGAGGAAGACTCTTGTAATAAAGGGAAGAGGAAGATAGTAAGGCTAGAGTTTACCAAGACTCTATTGAAGAAATTAAGTGTTTGAAGTATAGAAGTTTTTCTACTGGCTGAGCTATGACAGTCTCTCATTGGTTGAACTTGTTCTTGTTTGGCTCTGCTATTGACTTAAGGTGTAAGAGCTCCCTGTTCTTGCCTCTAGACCCTATTTTAACTGTGTTTTTTGTTTATTAATTTTGCATTTCTCCCTTTTGTTTGAGATATTTCTCTGGAAGCATTGCTCATCAAGAGTACTTTTTCTGAAAACACTGCTCATCACTCAGTACCAGGAAGGAACTTTCAGTGTGTAATGTCCCACACTGGAGGGAAAATGCATAGATTGGAAATCTATTGAGGTCACATTCAGGGGACAAGGAAGGAATCATAGTAGAGAGAATATTGAGTCACTTATAATCTAAAGTCCACATGTTATCACGATCATAGTCACTGGAGATGATCAGAAGCATTATGGCATCATTAAAATCTGGGAACAAACTTCTAACAAATCAGCTTTAGGTACCTTGGGAAAGCAGTCTGATCAGATATAATCTACTTCCATCACAGTAAATACTAATTTTCAAGTCACTAGATGATGTGTAAGCTCAATAAGTTTTCAGGACATTTTATAGTGTGTCCTGTGAATCCAAGATTCTATTTCCTGGAGTTTTGTGGCACAAGAATTAGTTAGCAGTACCTGGTATAGGCCCTTACAGAGAGGCTAAAGAAAGTCTTTCAGGAAGTGTCTTTTCCAACCGATAAAATCTCCAGGTGGCAAGATGGGATGCTTAAGGTCTTCATCTTCCAAGGTCATACTGTGAAAAAATTGCTCTACTAAAACATGGTTATTTCCCATAGAAGCTATTATTACCTTAAAATTCTGAAGTTATCTCTTATCAGGTATGGATTAAAAGAGACAGAAACCACCACATATTGGACTTCCCGTGTCTATCTCAAAGGGTGAAAGTTTATGAGTTACCAAAGAGGTGGATTTAAGATTTAGATGAACAAACAGTAATGCTTATGATCAAGCTATTGGGAGGGCCTCTAAAATTTTTGCCAATTGAGTCTTAATGTCATGATTAAACTAAACCAGAATTGAGATGGTAAGTGCAGATAAAATGTAAAACTGGTGAAACAGCACAGGCTTGTCAAATTATTTGGCCAGTAAAATGGATTTCTTGATTACTATGAATTTCCAGAGAAGCTCCCCAGGAAGGAACAATTCTTTCCAATAGGATTTAGTCACAGAAAAAGCAATAGCTTGTCTGGAAAGGAAAGTTTCACTCCAGTGAGAAAGCATACAGACTATGACTAAAGTATCTATCTATCTATCTATCTATCTATCTATCTATCTAAGATGGAAGTAGTTGTATGAAATACCTTGCCAGACTTCAAATGGTCAGTTAAAACAGTTTAAACACCTAGAAGTAGAATGAACAGGATTCCTTGGTTGTACTTTGGAGAAGTGGGACAAGTGAGATATGTGTCCCCACCAATATTGACTCATTAAAGCTATAATTTTGTCAGTAGATCAATGGTTTAATGTGTGCACAGTAGTGAGGATTAAAAATTCTAGAGACTCCTATAGGGTTGAGTTGTCACTTGATTTGAACTAGAGCTTTCTTTTTTTTGTTAATTGTTGAATCCCCAAACTTTTCCTTTCCTTTTTTTTTTTTCTTTTTACTTTTCAGAGGTCAGCCTATGGCCTTCTCTAGCTAGATTATCCTAAGTTATCATTAGGGGAAATATTCCTGGGCCATGAAAGAGGTTCAGCTATTGGTTCCTTGTAAGGGAAACATTCTTTGCAGAAATATCAGCAAGGAGACTTCCATTAGCTTCCAGAGAGTCAAGTTTAGAATACCCCAGAATCTTAATAATAGCTAAAGTAGCAGATAAAATATAGCCTCCAATAATTCCTGAACATTGGGACCGTTTTGGAAGCCAGGAAGATACATTTCTTCCACAATATTGTACAGTCATGAGCTAGTACAAAGACATACTTACTATGAGTACACATACTACTAGTTTTGTCCTTGACTAAAGAGCAAACCTGTGTAAAAGTATGTCACTGAACTTTTGGGGGCTGAAGGAGCCATAGGTAAAAGTACTGCCTAGGTAACATGAAAAGGACGTGCAATAACATACCCAGCAGGGTATTTGCCATTGACATCAACAGTAAATCATGGGAAATTAATGTTACCCAAAGGAATTTCCTACAGACCATTGCAAGGAGGCAGAAAGTTGTTCACCAGCATTAAGCAGTCTGTATTGTCAGTGATGGAAAGGAGAATAATGGCAGGATTAAGGTTATTACAAAGTGAAAGAGTCATGTGAGGAGCAGTTAACAACAAATTCCTTAACAAAAGGTCTTTATAGAAGTGGGACAGCTGGCTGAGAAATGTTAAATGTGATGACAATTCAGGAAAGCTTCTACTGCATGGGGTACAGAAATCAGTCAAGAGGGTCCTACAATGATTTTTTTCAGTGATCTTAACCAAAAAGGCAGTGGTCATTATAACTTTAAGGAAAGAAATGTATCCTCATGCCACAGTGTTCAATTGTTGGCTATTATAGCCTATGGGTCAATGACTGTCCCTGTGTTTTGGATGAGTGCCTCCAGGGCATTTCAATCCTTTTCATATACAAATAAGAAAAAGGGATTTGGTCGTTGAGATGTCCAGCGTAGTTAGGTTCGTCAAGCTCTCCTTTAAAACACTGAAGATTCTGTTGCCACTTCTTCACAGAAAATTTGATTTGGGTTCTTATTTTTCAGTAAACATACAGAAGTTTGGCCATGAGAGAGAAAGCCACTGATACAAGATTACAAGTCTCAATGTTTCATTTTCCCTTGTAATAAATCCTCATGTTTTCGTGGAGAGAATACCCAAGAATTGAGGATGGAGGTTTTGTTGTTAAATCCAAATTTGTGTACCCAATGCACATTGAGGCCAACATCCAAAACATTGGAGTTTGGTTTGTAGAAATGTATGTGCCTGTGTCATCATATCCAACTCTTTGCAAACCTTTGGACTGTAGCCTTCCAGGTTCCTCTGTCAATTTTCAGCCAAGAATACTGGAGTTGGTTGCCTTTTCCACCTCCAAGGCATCTTCCCTAAACCAGAAATTGAACCCATATATCCTGTGTCTCCTGCATTGCAGGTGGATTCTTTACCCATTGAGCCACAAGGAAGCCCAACCTGTCATAAGGCTCAAATAAAGAATAACAAGTTTCAACCATGGCCTTTGCTCTATCCTAGAAAGAGGTTAATGGAGCATAAGATCGTGATTCACTAAATGTTTCTCAGAAACACATAGATCAATCTCAAGCACCAATGACACATCAAGTCACAAGACAGTGCCAGGAAGCTTACCAAGTCCAAGCTTACTCTGCTTATCACATTACAAGCCAATGAATCCAAGAAGCAGGTATTGAGGCAAGGAATGAAACTTTATTGGGAATATGACTTTCTTGAGCTGACCAAGAAAATGACAGACTAATGTCTCAAAGTAACCATGTTGTCAGGATCTGGATGCCAGGTTCTTTTATAGATTTAGTGAGGGAAACAAAACTAAAGTCAAAAGGCAGAATAGAGACTGAAAGGCAGTGAGGAAGTAAAGTAAAAAGGGTCTTCAGTGTTGCAAAACATCTCTGGGAAGAGCCAGCTTTTGGAAGGGGTATGTTAATCTTTTCACAAGTAGGCAGGTTCAGATTCTCTCTCTCTGAGCTGAACAAAAACATTTTAATTTAACAGTCAGGCAAAGGGGCAGAATCCTTTGAGGCAGGACATTATGTATGATTATAATAACAGCAACAAAAAGCAAGCCAAAGAAACAGATCCAACTGGAGTCAGAATTGGTTCTTCTCTACAAACTCTTTGCTTTCTTTTTTTTTTGACCTGTAAAATGTTTGCTCGCCAGCCAAACTGCAAGATAAACTTGAAAGGAATCTGCATTTCCCATCTTCCTGGTTAGCATGTTCTTGTCTAATAAACATTTCTCTGCACCAAACTACAAGGTTTTGGATGTTGGCCTCAATGTGCATCGAGTACACAAATTTGGATTTAATGACAAAACCTCCATCCTCAGCTCTTGGGTATTCTCTCCAGGAAAACACGAGGATTTATTACAAGGGAAAATGAAACGTTGAGACTTGTAATCTTGTATCAATTGCTTTCTGCCTGGAAGGACTTCTTTACTTACAGGGTACTGATTAATTCTGAGGAGAGAGTTTGAGAGGCCTATTTGAATCTTGATGGGAAGTGCACTGTCAATTTTGCCAACACTAGTTGGAGATTTCACCCATAAAGAGGGTAGTCGTTGATTCAATAGGAGCAAATGATTAGTTCTTCAGAATCTGCTCTAGTACCATCGGAGATGGAGCAAATGAATGATGTGGTGGGATCATTTAATTCAGCTGGTGGACTACTTTGTTGACTATTATCAAGTTCTAGAATTATCTCTCTTTTGGGAGAAAGAAATACCAGCATTATACTTCTTTATGTAGTTTCAACCTAATGGATGTGTAGAGCCTGACAGACTAAGGAGAAAATGGTAGGTATCTCTCAAAATGTCTAAACAGAAGACAATGGATTCAAAGACAGGAACATCTGGAGGGTCATTCAAGATCCCCTCTATTTTAGCTATTTTAGTCCTCTGACACAGGCACTGCTTTACAGTAGCAATGCTCTGGTGTCAGCTGGGACTGGAAGAGATTTATCCCCCATATGAAGAAGTGATTCTCCAAAGCAAATAAGAGGGAGGTTTGGGAAGAGCCTAGTCCATGGAACCCTGTCTTTAAGAATTAGGATTTTGAAAGGCTAGTGCCTGAAGAGCTTAGACTTAAAACATTCTCTTTTCCAATGTCCAGTCTCTTTAAAAAAAAAAAAAAAAAAACAGAAACTAAAAGGGTTTTAGTTTTGTTTACGTGTCTTCATTTGCTACAGGTGATGATTAAGAATTTTGTTGTTCTTCCTTTGAGGTGACTCAGCTAGAGTGAGGGGAGCTGGCTTGCCAGTAACCACATCTGTAGTGGACATAGTTTCCACTTCCAACTTGTCTCTTTTTTAACAGGGTGAAAAGGCCCTGGTTCAGCCCACTAATAAACAGAGAGTTAGAAGATTTTCAGGTGCAATCAACATCTGAGGAAATAACAGAATTTTCTTTAAAAATAATATGAAATTGAGTATAATATTCATGAACAGGTTCATCAGATATTTGTGCACAGGACTATTTTTTTGTTGTTGTTTTGTTTAATCAACAGGTTTCAGAAAAGCCCCAGGAATTGCTTGTCTGTTTTACCTAGCAATTGCCAAGGTATGATCATATGAGCTAGTGGGCTGGTCTCCTGGTTGTAATTCTAGAGACCTTTCTGAATTTTCTCGGTTAGTGGTTCTCATCTGGTCCTGCACCTTGTCTTTGCCTACAAGCATGTGAAGCAGTTGATATAAGTCAGAGAAACCAGTTGGTAAGCTGGAAGGACTACACAAAATTCCCCAGCAAATCTTTGAGGTTTTAGTTACTTTTAAAAAAGTTTTGACTTTGGCTTACAGTTTACCATTAGTCAGAAAAATATAAGAAATTAAAGATTTAGCCTCTGGATCCTCAGAAAACTGAATTTTAAAAGTACAAGCTCTGAGAGGTTCAGAGGGGGGAAAAAAAAAAGGTGGAGAATTTTAGTGAGAAAAAGAAAGTTCACTGAAATAATTATTATGGAGTAACCAAGAGTATGGGGGAGATGTGAAAAGGAAGAAGAAAGGTCAATAAGAGGATGAGTCTGCCTATGAAACACTAGAGAGTGAAGAAGATGGCAACATAGACAAAAAAACAAGGAAGAAGAACACGAGGCTTCAGATGGCTCCTTATATTTCTTTAACCATTTCCTTGTTCATGTTTCAGTGTGTCTGCCCTCTGATTCCCTGTTCATTTCCAAAGCAAACCGTTCAATATTACAGTAATCCAAGCCTATGCCCCACTAGTAACACTAAAGAAACAGAAGTTGAATGGTTCTATGAAGACCTACAAGACCTTTTAGAACTTACACACACAAAAAAAGATGTTTTTTTCATTATAGAGGACTGGAGTGCAAAAGTAGGAAGTCAAGAAACACCTGGAGTAACAGGTTAATTTGGGCTTGGGATACTGGATGAAGCAAGGCAAAGGCTAATAGAGTTTTGTCAAGAGAACGCAGTGGTCATAGCAAACACCCTTTTCCAACAACACAAGAGAAAACTCTACACATGGACATCACCAGATGGTCAACACCAAAATCAGATTGATTATATTCTTAGCAGCCAACGATGAAAAAGCTCTATACAGTCAACAAAAACAAGACTGGGAGCTGATTGTGGCTCAGATCATGAATTCCTTATTACCAAATTCAGACTCAAATTGAAGAAAGTAGGGAAAATCACTAGGCCATTCAGGTATGACCTAAATCTAAGCCCTTATGATTATACATTGGAAGTGAGAAATAGATTTAAGGGACTAGATCTGATAGACAGAGTGCCTGATGAACTATAGATGGAGGTTTGTGACATTGTACAGGAGACAGGGATCAATACCATCCCCATGGAAAAGAAATGCAAAAAACGAAAATGGCTATCTGAGGAGGACTTGGAAATAGCTGTGAAAAAAAGAGAACTGAAAAGCAAAGAGGAAAGAAAAGATATAAGCATCTGAATACCGAGTTCCAAGGAATAGCAAAGAGAGATAAGAAAGCTTTCCTCAGCGATCAATGCAAGGAAATAGAGGAAAACAAAAGAATGGGAAAAAAAGACTAGAGATCTTTTCCAGAAAATTAGATACCAAGGGAATATTTCATGCAAAGATGGGCTCGAAAAAGGACAGAAATGGTATGGACTTAACAGAAGCTGAAGATATTAAGAAGAGGTGGCAAGAATACACAGAAGAACTGTATAAAAAAGATCTTCATGCCCCAAATAATCGCAATGGTGTGATCACTCACCTAGTGCAAGACATCCTGGAATGTGAAGTCAAATGGGCTTTAGGATGGATTACTACGAACAAAGCTAGTGAAAGTGATGCCATTCCAGTGGAGTTATTTCAAATCCTGAAAGTTGATGCTGTGAAAGTGCTGCACTCAATATGCCAGCAAATTTGGACAACTCAGCAGTGGCCACAGGACTGGAAAAGGTCAGTTTTATTTTCAATCTCGAAAAAAGGCAATGCCAAAGAATGCTGAATCTACTGCGCAATTGCACTCATCTCACATGCTAATAAAGTAATGCTCAAAATTCTCCAAGCCAGGCTTCAGCAATATGTGAACCAGGAACTTCCTGATGTTCAAGCTGGTTTTAGAAAAGGCAGAGGAACCAGAGGTCAAATTGCCAACATCTGCTGGATCGTCAAAAAAAGCAAGAGAGCACCAGAAAAACATCGATTTCTGCTTTATTAACTATGCCAAAGCCTTTGGCTGTGTGGATACAATAAACTGTATAAAATTCTGAAAGAAATGGGAATACCAGATCACCTGACCTGCCCCTTGAGAAACCTATATGCAGGTCAAGAAGCAACAGTTAGAACTGGACATAGAACAACAGACTGGTTCCAAATAGGAAAAGGAGTATGTCAAGGCTGTATATTGTCACCCTGCTTATTTAACTTATATGCAGAGTACATCATGAGAAACGCTGGGCTAGAAGAAGCACAAGCTGGAATCAAGATTACCAGGAGAAATATCAGTAACCTCAGATATGCAGATGTCACCACCCTTACGGCAGAAAGTGAAGAGGACCTAAAAAGCCTCTTGATGAAAGTGAAAGAGGAGAGAAAAAGTTGGATTAGAGCCCAACATTCAGAAAAGGAAGATCATGGCATCTGGTCCCATAACTTCATGGGAAATAGATGGGGAAACAGTGGAAACAGTGTCAGACTCTATTTTCTTGGTCTCCAAAATCACTGCAGATGGTGACTGTAACCATGAAATTGAAAGACGCTTACTCCTTGGAAGAAAAGTTATGTCCAAATTAGATAGCATATTGAAAAGCAGAGACATTACTTTGCCAACAAAGGTCCGTCTAGTCAAGGCTATGGTTTTTCCAGTGGTCATGTATGCATGTGAGAATTGGACTGTGAAGAAAGCTGAGCACCAAAGAATTGATGCTTTTCTACTGTGGTGTTAGAGAAGATTCTTGAGAGTCCCTTGGACTGCACGGAGATCCAATCAGTACATTCTGAAGGAGATCAGCCCTGGGATTTCTTTGAAGGGAATGATGCTAAAGCTGAAACTCTAGTACTTTGGCCACCTCATGCGAAGTGTTGACTCATTGGAAAATACTCTGATATTGGGAAGAATTCGAGGCAGGATGAGAAGGGGATGACAGAGGATGAGATGGCTAGATGGCATCAATGACTGGATGGATGCGAGTCTGAGTGAACTCCGGGAGTTGGTGATGGACAAGGAGGCCTGGTGTGCTGTGATTCATGGGGTCACAAAGAGTCGGACGCGACTGAGCAACTGAACTGAACTGAATACCTTAATATAACAAAAAAATATGATCATGTATTCATGATTTTTATCTAGTGTAGTCTAACTTAAATTATATTTACAGCTAAGTTCCAATTATTGTGCAGCATAACTTCAATATTATTTTCTACTCCTACAACAGTAATGTTGGCTTTGAATTTGAGATAATGTACAGCTGACTGTCACAGCTCAATCTCCATCCTTCTATTAAAGCTAGCTCCTATCCTTCCTCCAAAAAAAGAAAATCTATTGTAAATGTGTTCAAGTGTAACAAAAAGAAATAATAAAGCACCATCAATTAAAATTATAATTTACCTGCTCTGAGAATCCACAACCTATATGGCTATGAGAATAAAGACTAGGATCATAATAAAATAATAATTCTGTCTCAGTCTTGTTCCCTTAGCAATTTATTCCTCATAGTATCCCCTGGGACACATGGTCTCTGCCAGCCAAGCCAAAAGTAACTGTCTCTTCAGCATAAATATGACATTTAGCTCAGTGGACTGTCTCACACAGAAACCATAAGTCTGAAAGTTGGTAGACTGAGGATCAGTGAAGAGTCACATCTTGACAAATATCAATCAAGGAGGCAGAAGAAAAAAAAAAAAAGTCTAGTGCATTTTCAGTTTTACTATATGTGCGTCAATGTTTGAGTGTGTCAGAGAACCAAGAATAAGCTAAGTCTTACTGTGTAAGAACTTGTCAAATAATGAGATTGAAGTGTGTGTTTAGACACAACTGCTTCCTTGCTTGGGATTTAAGAAGAAGATTCCAATAACAATCCAAAAGCAAAAGGCAGAACCTAGTACAAAGCAATCTTTAGCTTTTACAATAAACACTAAATATGCAGACATATTTATTATAGACTGAATAAATGAAAGGGAAACATACTTATTTTAAAAATAAACAAGATGTTTTCTAAAGCATGAGAGAAATTCAACCCTAATTCTGAAAAGTCTGAGGAAAGACTTAGTTCTGAATGTTTCCTAGAAAAATGAAAATGAAATTTATAGAGTCCAAGGACAACAGGAAACAAGACAGAGCTTCTGTGAAAGCAGAACTAAGAGACAAGGTTGAAAAAGAATTATATTACCTAAAAAAAAAAAAAAAAAGGTCAAGGAAGTGTAATAGCAAACCTAAAATTCTTATGTGAAATAGAATAAAAATGTCTGTTGGACAGTATGGAAAATAATAAACACAGTCAAGAAAAGTATCTAGAATTTTCCCCCAGAATGAAGATGGAAAGGCAAAAAAAAAAAAAATTTGAAAAATTATAGAAGTTGACAGTGTTGAAGGTCACCTGAGCCTGTGCTTTTGGACAACAAAGATGGTTAAGAATCCCTGTCCCTGTGTTTTGGGAAATGGCTCTCTGCAAAGACCACTTTTTCCCCTATCACTTAGCTAAGACTCTCTTGTTTATCTAATTCAAGACCAGACACAGATATTGCACACTCCAATCCTTCTGCTAGTAAATGATTAGCTGAATTGTTTGTCTCCATCAACATGGACAAAATGCCTGCAAATCTGACCCTACCATAATTTAGCAGGGGGTCATCCTTCCCCAGGTCCCAGCAATAGAAACTGGAGCCACTTCTGTCTGAATACTTCTCCCAAATTTAAGTGGACTCAGAGGAAGAAATTATCCCATCAATTTGCTTATCACTCTACCTGCTCAATCTACCCCCACCATGTTCTCTTTAGCCTTATCTACTTCTTTCTGCACAAGAAAGCCTGTCCCCTTCCTTGTCTCTTCCCCTTGTGTAATATCACCTTTCCCTTGATATAGTAATTTCCTCTTATTCCAATAGTCTTCTTAAATAAAGTTTCTCTTTACCCAAACTCAGATTTACTTAAAAAAAAAAAAAAAGTAACAAAAAGCAGAGAAAATTCAACCTAAGAGTAAGATACTCATAAGATGAGTGTAAGGTAAGATATAACATAAAAGTAAAACAAAAAGAAGAAGCTGACTTTATAGGTCTATCTACAAGACTAAGGGTCAGCTTTTTTTCTAAACTGGGAAAATGAATTAAAAAGAAAAAATCATAAAAGCACTTTAAAAATGTGTGAACGTCACTCTTTATATCTATTCTATTATAGTCTCTGAAGCATCTCATTGCCCTATTGACTTGATATATAATGTAAGCACTGACTGATTAAAAAAAAAAAAAAAAAGAATGTTCTAGCACCAGTTACTTTCATGGACTCAACTCATGTAACCAACTACTTGCTTGATTTCTTCATTTAATATTGATGAAACACCTCCAACTTAGCAAGTTCAGAGCAGAACTATTCATTTTTGCAGTTCTTTCCCATTTTTCCAGTAGGGTCTCCAACTGAAGAATAGGGGTTAATGTTCTTCATAATTGTTGGAGTGAAATATTCCAGGAGTGATTTTCATTTTTATTTTGTAACTCAATTCATTAGCAAATTTTGTCATGTCCATATTTTAGGCTTATCCCTGTTAGACTTCTCACCTCTGCCCCTGGGGCCTGAGACCAAGTCATTAGGTGTCTCACCTAAAATAACCTAGTGACCTCCTTTCTGGTTCCTTGCTTCTTCATAAGCCCCTTGACCTACCTGTTTCTCTATACAGCAAATAGAATGATTTTTGAAATTTCACATGAG
The DNA here is from genome assembly GCF_014754425.2 of Oryx dammah. NCBI lineage: Eukaryota > Metazoa > Chordata > Mammalia > Artiodactyla > Bovidae > Oryx > Oryx dammah. The sequence continues at coordinate 2,226,897 of NW_024070202.1, forward strand.
ATCATATGACTCCTTTCTTCAAAACCCTTTGATTATTCCTCTTCACTCACAGGACAAAATCAAAAGCCCTTGTGAAGCTTGGCACTGAACCATCCCGTCACCCAAGCTTTCTGCAAAAGCAGACTCCCTCTGATCCTGAAATTTGCTTGGCTCATTCTTGCCTCAAAGTCTTCTATAGTTGCTATTTTGACATTCCATAAACATTATATACAGTTTTAAATTCCTGATGCATCATGTTGAGAATCTTGTATATTTCATATTTATGTTAACTGAAAGCAACATAAATAAATTGAGCACTCTTATTTTAAAGGTTTTTAATGCCTTAGGAATTAATGGATTGCTTTTAATAACTAAGATATATTAACCAATTTTTTTTAACAAAGTATACTATTATTAAGTAGTTAGAATAGGAGAAAGGAGTCCAACATGGTGGTGGCCAAAGACAAAGAAAGGGAAAAGCCCATGAAAATAGATCAAAAGAAAATTTGTAGACCAGAGTGAGAACTTCAGGTGAAGCAAACATGCCCCCTACTTGACTAGCCCAATTTGTAAAGGTCAAACTCAGTGGGAAGGAGACAAAATGTATAAAAAGAGGAAACCCAAATGGACTGAGGCCTCTCCTTTGGGGTCGGTCCACCCTCACACCTCCAGGGTATACTCTCCTTTGTTTGCTAAATATAATTCTGAGCTGTAACTGAGCTGTAACACTGATCTGCCATTTCAAATCTTTGCTGTGGCAAGATAGAAACAAGGAAATTACATACTCACCTGACACTATGGTAAAAATAGTGTTGTCTTTCAGGAGAAGAACTACAGTTGTCCGTTTATAAAGAACTGGTAAAGTAAGGTCCATTATATATATATAAAACTATGATTTCTAAATGAATTGCAGTCCACCCTTTCTAGTGTCATTAAAACAACAAATATAAGATATATACTTGGATGGGAACAGCATGAAATATTTGTCTTCTAGGAGCAGGTAGCTTTCTTATGGGATAGAACCCATCACACAGCAATAATTCAATTCAAAACCAATAGAAATGGAAATTACTGAAAAGGCAAAGACAATTTCCTGCCAAGAAAGTCTTTGTACAGTTGAAAATTGTCCAGTGTTGAAGTAGGCAATGTCTAATCCAGCGAAAATGCTTAGATACTATGTCAGAATGCCATTTCCAAAAGATGAGAGACATAGAATAAAATCACTGAAGAGACGGAAAGCTAAGACATCTCTGAGTTGCAAACTTAACAGCGGTATAGTGGAATGTCTTTCATGAACCTAGAGTACTTATCATGCCTTAAATTTATAAAAAATTCAGTTCAGTTCAGTTCAGTCTCTCAGTCGTGTCCGACTCTTTGTGACCCCATGAATCGCAGCACGTGAGGTCTCTCTGTCCATCACCAACTCCAGGAATTCACACAGACTTACTTCCATCCAGTCAGTGATGCCATCCAGCGGACTCATCCTCTGTCGTCCGCTTCTCCTCCTGGCCCCAATCCCTCACAGCATCAGAGTCTTTTTCAATGAGTCAACTCTTCTCATGAGGTGGACAAAGTACTGTAGTTTCAGCTTTAGCATCACTCCCTCCAAAGAAATCCCAGGGCTGATCTCCTTCAGAATGGACTGGTCGGAATACTTGCAGTTCAAGGGACTCTCAAGAGTCTTCTCCAACACCACAGATCAAAAGCATCAATTCTTCAGCACTCAGCTTTCTTCACAGTCCAACTCTCACATCCATACATGGCCACTGGAAAAACCATAGCCTTGACTAGATGGACCTTAGTCTGCAAAGTAATGTCTCTGCTTTTGAATGTGCTATCTAGGTTGGTCATAACTTTTCTTCCAAGGAGTAAGCATCTTTTAATTTCATGGCTGCAGTCACCATCTGCAGTGATTTTGGAGCCCCCCAAAATAAAGTTTGACACTGTTTCCAATGTTTCCCCATCTATTTCCCAAAAAGTGATTGGACCTGATGCCATGATCTTCTTTTTCTGAATGTTGAGCTCTAAGTCAACTTTCTCTCTCCTCTTTCACTTTCATCAAGAGGCTTTTTAGGTCCTCTTCACTTTCTACCATAAGGGTAATGTCATCTTCATATTTGAGGTTATTGATATTTCATCTGGGAATCTTGACTGCAGCTTGTGTTTCTTCCAGTCCAGCGTTTCTGATGATGTACTCTGCATATAAGTTAAATAAGCAGAGTGACAATAAACAGCCTTGATGTACTAATTTTCCTATTTGAAACCAGTTTGTTGTTCCATGTCCAGTTCTAACTGTTGCTTCCTGACCCGCATACAGATTTCTCAAGAGGCAAGTCAGGTGGTCTGGTATTTCCATCTCTTTCAGAATTTTCTACAGTTTATTGTGATCCACACAGTCAAAGGCTTTGGCATAGGCAATAAAGCAGAAATAGATGTTTTTCTGGAACTCTCTTGCTTTTTCCATGATCGAGCAGATGTTGGCAATTTGATCTCTGGTTCTTCTGCCTTTTCGAAAACCAGCTTGAACATCTGGAAGTTCCTGGTTCACATATTGCTGAAGCCTGGCTTGAAGAACTTTGAGCATTACTTTACTAGCATGTGATGTGAGTGCAATTTTGTGGTAGTTTGAGCATTCTTTGGCATTGTCTTTCTTTGGGATTGGAATGAAAACTGAACTTTTCCAATCCTGTGGCCACTGCTGAGTTTTCCAAATTTGCTGGCATATTGAGTGCAGCACTTTTACAGCATCATCTTTCAGGATTTGAAAGAGCTCAACTGGAATTCCATCACCTCCACTAGCTTTGTTCATAGTTATGCTTTCTAAGGCCCACTTGTTTCACATTCCAGGATGTCTGGCTCTAGATGAGTGATCACACCATTATGATTATCTGGGTTGTGAAGCTCTTTTTTGTACAATTCTTCTGTGTATTCTTGCCACCTCTTCTTAACATCTTCTGCTTCTGTTAGGTCCATACCATTTCTGTCCTTTATCGAGCCCACCATTGCATGAAACGTTCCTTTGGTATCTCTAATTTTTCTTGAAGAGATCTCTAGTCTTTCCCATTCTGTTCTTTTCCTCTATTTCTTTGCACTGATCTCTAAAGAAGGCTTTCTTATCACTTTTTGCTATTCTTTGGAACTCTGAATTCAGATGCTTATATCTCTCATTTTCTCCTTTGCTTTTTGCCTCTCTTCTTTTCACAGCTGTTTGTAAGGCCTCCCCAGAAAGCCATTTTGTTTTTTTTGCCTTTCTTTTCCATGGGGATATTCTTAATCCGTGTCTCCTGTACAATGTCACGAATTTCCGTCCATAGTTCATCAGGCACTCTATCTATCAGATCTATTCCCTTATATCTGTTTCTCACTTCCACTATATAATCATAAGAGATTTGATTTAGGTCATGCCTGAATGGTCTAGCGGTTTTCCCTACTTTCTTCAATTTAAGTCTGAATTTGGTAGTAAGGTGTTCATGATCTGAGCCACAGTCAGCTCCTGGTCTTGTTTTTGTTGACTGTATAGAACTTCTCCATCTTTAGCTGCAAAGAATATAATCAATTTGATTTTGTTGTTCACCATCTGGTGATGTCCATGTGTAGAGTCTTCTCTTGTGTTGTTGCAAGAGGGTGCTTGCTATGACCAGTGTGTTCTCTTCACAAAACTCTATTGGCCTTTGCCCTGCTTCATTTGGCATTCCAAGGCCAAATTTGCCTGTTACTCCAGGTTTTTCTTGAGTTCCTACTTTTGCTTTCCAGTCCCCTATAATGAAAAGGATATCTTTTGGGGGTGTTAGTTCTAAAAGGTCTTGTAGGTCTTCATAGAACTGTTCAACTTCAGCTTCTACAGCATTACTGGTTGGAGCATAGTCTTGGATTACTGTGATATTGAATGGTTTGCCTTGGAAATGAACAGAGATCATTCTGTCATTTTTGAGATTGCATCTAAGTACTGCATTTCAGACTCTTTTGTTGATCATGATGTATACTCCATTTTTTCTGAGGGATTCCTGCCCGCAATAGTAGATATAATGGTCATCTGAGTTAAATTCACCCATTCCAGTCCATTTTAGTTCACTGATTCCTAGAATGTCAACATTCACTTTTGCCATCTCCTGTTTGACCACTTCCAATTTGCCTTGATTCATGGACCTGACATTCCAGTTTCCTATGCAATATTGCTCTTTACAGCATCAGACCTTGCTTCTATCACCAGTCACATCCACAGCTGGGTATTGTTTTTTATTTGTCTCCATCCCTTCACTCTTTCTGGAGTTATTTCTCCACTGATCTCCAGTAGCGTGTTGGGCACCTACTGACCTGGGGAGTTCCTCTTTCAGTATCCTATCATTTTGCCTTTTCATACTGTTCATGGGGTTCTCAAGGCAAGAATACTGAAATGGTTTGCCATTCCCTTCTCCAGTGGACCACATTCTGTCAGACCTCTCCACCATGACTCACCTGCTTGGATTGCCCCTTGACTTGGGTATGGCTTAGTTTCATTGAGTTAGATAAGGCTGTGGTCTTAGTGTGATTAGATTGACTAGTTTTCTGTGAGTATGGTTTCAGTGTGTTTTCCCTCTGATGCCCTCTTGCAACACCTACTGTCTTACTTGGGTTTCTCTTACCTTGGGAATGGGGTATCTCTTCATGGCTGCTCCAGCAAAGCACAGCCACTGCTCCTTACCCTGGAGGAGCACCACCGCCCTTCTTGACCTTCAACGTGGGATAGCTCCTCTAGGCCCTCTAGTGCCTGTGCAGCCACTGCTCCTTGGATGTGGGGTTGCTCCTCTCATCTGCTGTCCCTGGCCCTGGGTGTAGGGTTCCTCCTCTCAGCTGCCGCCACTGGCCTCGTACGCAGTGTAGGTTCTCTCCGCCGTTCCTGCACCGTCGCAGCCTGGCACTCTCGGCTGCTGACCCTAACCTCGGATGTGGGGTAACTCCTCTTGGTCGCTGTCCTTCATGCACGGGGTCCTTCTGGTTTCTGGCCCTGACCTCGGACCTCGGATATCTCCTCTCAGCCACACTTACTGTGCCGGTCTCAGCCTCCCGCGCCTAGTGTGCCGGTCGCAGCCGCCTGCACAATTATGGAGGTGCATTAAATCTTTTAAGATAAAAACAACACTTCATTGAATACAAAATCAAGTCTTCTGAGATATTCATTATTTTTCATATTCAAAAAAGTTAGTTATAGTTTAAGCCATATTTTTAAGTTCACCCAAAGAAATGTCTGCAAAAGAAAATAACACCCTACTTTTATTTTTCCCTGAGAGTGTAGAGGCATCTTCTTCATTAAAAGAAGTTACCTGTCTACATAGATTCCTTTACAACAAAAAATTAGAAAATAGGGTTTTAACATATTTTTTGACTCCCATTCTACAAATATGGCAAAAAATGAAGAGGAACTAAAAAGCCTCTTGATGAAAGTGAAAGAGGAGAGTGAAAAAGTTGGCTTAAAGCTCAACATTCAGAAAATGAAGATCATGGCATCCAGTCCCATCATGTCATGGGAAATAGATGGGGAAACAGAGGAAACAGTGTCAGACTTTATTTTTGGGGGGCTCCAAAATCACTGCAGATGGTGACTGCAGCCATGAAATTAAAAGACGCTTACTCCTTGGAAGAAAAGTTATGACCAACCTAGATAGCATATTCAAAAGCAGACACATTACTTTGCTGACTAAGGTCCATCTAGTCAAGGCTATGGTTTTTCCAGTAGTCATGTATGGATGTGAGAATTGGACTGTGAAGAAGGCTGAGTGCTGAAGAATTGATGCTTTTGAACTGTGGTGTTGGAGAAGACTCTTGAGAGTCCCTTGGACTGCAAGGAGATCCAACCAGTCCATTCTGAAGGAGATCAGCCCTGTGTGTTCTTTGGAAGGAATGATGCTAAAGCTGAAACTCCAGTACTTTGGTCACCTGATGCGAAGAGTTGACTCATTGGAAAAGACTCTGATGCTGGGAGGGATTGGGGGCAGGAGGAGAAGGGGACGACAGAGGATGAGATGGCTGGATGGCATCACTGACTCAATGGACGTGAATCTGGGTGAACTCCAGGAGTTGGTGATGGACAGGGAGGCCTGGCATGCTACGATTCATGGGGTCTCAAATAGTCAGACACGACTGAGCGACTGAACTGAACTGAACTGAACTGAACTACCAATATGGATGGAATTTTCAACTGTATATACAGTGATGATTTACTTACGTTTCATAAATAATTTTTCCCCAAAACATGTTATTAATATTTATTCTGTATTCCAACAGCAAATTACACAAAGGTGAATACTGAAGTATTTGTAATTTCAACCATGTTAGATAACATTTTGTCCTGTAATTATAAATTGTCTTCCTCAAAGCAAGCTGGTTAGGAATGAAAGAAAGAGAAAATAAACTGAAAAAAAAAAAAAATAGTACCAGGCTTGAAGGCCTGGGATCACTTTTTTGGCAGATAAGATCTTCAAAGGTCAAACATACCATATGATACTATTAAATGACAACGAGGCCTTTGGAGGAAATGGATGTCTAGCAGTTTCCCTCATGACTGGTGATCTGGACATAGGGAGGAGTGACTCTCATCATTTGTCTGATAACTGGAAACAACAAAATATTTATAGAAGAAAATGTATACCTGCTGGAAATTTTAATAATTTCCAGTGAAATTTTAATAATTTTATTTCTTGCTACCAAGTTATCTTTGAATCAGACTGGATACTTCTCATGCTACAATCTAGAACAAAAATAAACAGTAATTTAATTGACTTATTAAGGTAATTGACCCAACTATTTTTTAGTTATTGTTATTTTACCTGAAAAATTTCACTTGTCATGAGGATGACTGATGGAGAATGAAGTATTGAGATACTTTACTGCCATTGGTCAATACTAAAGGTCTTTCTTTTCTCAGGAAAAAAAAAAAAAAAAAAAGAACAAGCAAACAAAACACAGGAAATGTAGGATTGGGCTACATGGTAATGGGAAAACTGGGAAAGCAGACTGCCCCCACTATAGCCATCAATCATGGTCTGGTGCCCATTTTCTATTACTTGTCCCAACACATATCCCTCCTACTACTTCATCAGGTCCAGCCTTGTGAAAAGATTGCCTCCAGAGCAGCAAGTTATTCTCACTGGTTTCCTTTATTCTAAGAGCCAATTAGAAACCATGGAAAGAAGAGAGCCACTCATTACTCAACCTCCAGATCAGCTGATATGTAAGGGCAGATTGTTCTGTCTAGTATTAAAAATGAATCTTCCCTTTGGGTTGGATGTTGGTTGAAAATTATCAATATATAATCTAAACTTGTTATGACCTCTGTATTTCTTCTTCCTAGAGGCATGAACAATATGAGGACATTTCTGAACCTTCAGTTGACAACTATTTTATCTTTATCATCCCCAGCCAGATTTTTTCTAATAATCTTAGAGCAAAATTTAAAAATGCTTATAAAGTGCCTTCCCAGAAATTTCTTTTAAATAAATAAACAGAAACAATTTTCTTGGGAAAGTAATGTACATTCAATATAGAAAATGGAAGAAAGGAGAATAAAAGGGAAAACACAATTTCACAAGCCAGAGCTGAGACCTATAAACATACCTTTAAAAACCATGATTGTCTAAAGACACCAAACCTGCCCTGTATATAGAACACTAAGCTGTATTCCTAGGTTCTTAACTTATGTACTTAGTGTCACTGTAGAGTTATATGTGGTTAAAATTGTATGTTCTATATTATGTGAATTTATCACAATTAAAAATGAACAAAAACTAAAACCAAACAAACAAAAAACAAAGCTGAAACGAAACTCTTTTCTCACAGTGACCAAAACATATGTTTAATTTATTCCACCAAGAAATAAACAAAGATATATAAAATTTTGTTATTATCACAGCTTTTTTAATTAATTCAAAGATATATAAATAATTTGAATATAAAATGTAATAGCTTTATAATTTGATGCATTTCATTTTCTCCAAATCTGTAACCCTAATAGATTAAACATAAAAAGAGAAAACAAAACATATAGTTGTGCTTGTGTATAAGACAATGTTCCAGTGACACCGTAAACAAAGGAGAAATGCCAGTGGGAAGAGAGATGATGTGTATCATCAGCTGGGATCTGCACTGGGGTCAGTAGTAAGCCTCAGAGTACAGGACAGGATACATCAACAGTGTACAGGACATACTGGGTGTGGGGTGGGGGGCTGAGTCATCTCTCTGGGATAGGGATCTCATAAATGAGGGAAAAGGGAAAATGAAGAACTCTTGATAACCTATGACCAAGGACTATTTCTTCAAAGGATGTTTTGAGATTAGTGAAAAATAACCAAAATTACTGAACTAATAAACTAAATTTATTAGCCTAATAAACCACTGTGGTATCAGAGTAGAAGTAAGGCTGATATATAAGAGACCGCAAAGTGCAGTGGGTTATATAAAATGGGTGTTTATTTTGTTGTATCCTAAGTTTCTACACTGAGTAAAGAGCTTTGTTTGCTGGTGTCATTCAGAGTGCAGAATGGCAAGTGTGTGGCTTAAAGGTGTGGGCTCAGGGCGGAAACAATAGTTGTGTTCACTCCTCAGCTAGTGGAGAAAAGGAAAGAAAAGTCTTAAGTTTTCTTTGTGGTGTCAGGGGAGACGCTTTCCTCTACCCACTTAGGTTCTGAGATTGGGTCTATGTGAATTAAACCTACAGGAAAAAGATGGAGGGAGGAAAAGATTACAAAGTCATTAATATTTTTATATACACAAGAGTTCACAGGAAAATAAGTAACACTCAAATAAGTGGTTAGACTTGAGAGTTTATATTCTCTTCAATGAAAAAGAGAGTTTTGGGCTTCAAGGAATGATCAGTTCAGTTCTGTTCACTCGCTCAGTCATGTCTGACTCTTTGTGAACCCATGGACTGCAGCACGCCAGGCTTCCTTATCCATCACAAACTCCTGGAGCCTGTTCAAACTTATATCCATTGACTCAGTGACGCCATCCAACCACATCATCCTCTGCCATCTCCTTCTCCTCCTGGCTTCAATTTTATTTTTCAAGGAATAAAAAATATGAGTTATTTCACTAAAGTTGGTTTATGCAGCTCTTCATATCCTGTGATAAGTGTTGTTTCCTCATTCTGGTATAGGAGGTAGGAGAAATGTATGCCACCTTCAGAAAGCGAAATTTATGCCCTGATTTTAGGCATATAAGAGGCTGAAAGAGAAATGTTTGTCTGTTGATTTTTAATCATCCTTAGCTCAAAACAACCCTCATCCCAAAGTGGCATATTTCAGTGTTGTATATCTTGATCTCCCTCAAAGAAATTGACCAGGCTGTTTGAACTCACATCCCATCTTCTCTAATGTATTCATTCACATATGTATCATTAGTTACCAGAAGCATTGTGGAATTTAGTATCTAGCTTGACTGCCATGGACCCAGCTACAAGTTGTCAGGGTAAACACAGGGAATGTTCTATTTCTAAAAATAAGGAGGAGACAGTATTTTCCACCACAATCTGTTATTCGGGTTACTTGAAGTTCAATTTCCTCGCTCTTTCTAAGGCTCTGGATGTGGAATGTGCAGAGGAAAAGAGGTGGATTGGGTAGTAGACAGTAAGGGAAGAGATCACTCAGTCTGGAAAACTCCTGTCCCTTGCCATGCTCTAGCAAACATCTACTAACAGAGTCATATGAATGATTTGCAAGATGAATCATATTACCAAGAACCTCAAGCTGTAGAGAAATGGGTACAGAAAAGCAGCATTCGGGTTGATGTTGAATGTGCTATCGCTGTTTTGAGCAACATACCACAGCCAGAGCAATGCAGGTAGGGGAATGGTTTGGAAACAAGATTGAATGGAATTCAGCTGAGAAAGGAGACTTCTCTGGGTGCCTGAAAGTTAAATATTCTGTGGATGTACTGAGATGAGGCCTGGCACAATTATATAGAAAAGTCGGCCACTTATTTTACTAACAGAACCTACTCAGAAATGTCTCCTTCCCTTTAAGACAAGGAGAACCAACTCAAAGGCAAAGACAAGGCCCTTCATTCCCCAACGTACTCTTTCAAAGTTTCCCAAACTTTCAGTTAACAAGTCAAGGGGGAGCAGAATGGGCCAAATGGAGAAGCCAGTACATAAAGAGGGAAGTTTGACAAAATATGACTCAAAGTAGGGAGAGAAATTTAAGGATTGTTATTTTTGTTATGATCATATTACTCAGAGAATCTTTGTAATATTTTGAAGAATTGAAGGGAACAAGAAAAGAAAGCTTGGCCTAAAAAAGCAACCCACCAATTTGGGCTCCCAAATTGGATCAGCAAAAAACTGCTTCCTCCTGGAAGGAGGGCATCTCCCTAAATGAACTTGGCAGATGGCACTGGAGTGATATGGGAAGGGCAATCTTAGAGGAGTCAGCTTCCCTCTGTTCCCCTTCAAACCAAGATATCAAAGCTTCTGATGCTGCCTCTGCTCTCTTTACCATCAATCACAATTTCTAACTTAAAATTTATGATTGGGTTGGTCCTTGAGCCCTTGAGGACAGGCAGCTATTCACTGTCTTTCTCTATTCACCCTCCTTCAGTCTTCCTTCTCAGCACCAACAGGGCCAAGAAGATGCCTACTGCCTCAGTTTTGTTTCCTAACCTCATATGAACTCACCTAATTTCTAGACATAATTTATAGCTAAAAGACTATCATGGTAAAAGAATGTAAAGTTATATTTACAAAATCTGCAAAGAAAATAACTATACAATTTTAAAAGAAAATATAAGACAATATTTCATGAATACAGACAGGTTAGGGTATAACTTCTTAAATATGATGAAAAAAGTAAATGAAAGATTGTTACATTTTGCAACTTTAAAAATTCATGTCTATGCTTCACAAAGGCCTCCCTAATAGACAAAAGCTAAGCAATTGCACACAAAGAATAAATACATAGAGGATATATGTTCAGAAAATAGAATAAATATGAATCCTTAAAATCAGAATCAACTAGAAGGATCTCTGGGCCTAGATCATCAATAGTCTAATCAAGATAGCAGGAATCCAAATGACTGCCAAGCAGAGGTAAAGTTTTCCAACCTAAGAGCAAGTGTGCAAATAAAAGTAAACAGTGAAATACAACTGGTAATAAAAATTACATTAATCCCGAGATAAGGAGAAATGATGGAAATGCTATATGGGTCACATTTAAGGTATATACGATCAATAATTACAATTCTAGTTATGTATCCTAAGAATCATGGCATGTGATCATGAGGGGTATGGATGAGTCAAATCTGGGCAACGTTATTTGTAACACAGGAAAACCAGAAAAAATTATCAACAATCCATGAGTGAATAGGTAAATATTTTGAGCCATATTTCTAAATGTGATTACATATAGCAGTTAAAATAAACTACCTGTGGTAACCATGTATCAATCTCAAGGACATAATGATTAGTGAATAATATTAACTGTATTGTACAATCCTAATAAAATAAAAATTAATAGTACATATTATACACATGTGGGAATATTACATGTAATATCACTGTATGTGTAATATATATTAATATATTTGTGATATTAAGTAATATCAGCCAAAGATAGAGAAGCTCTATAAAGTCTTCAAAAACAAGACAGGGAGCTGACTGTGGCTCAGATCATGAACACCTTATCGCCAAATTAAGACTTAAATTGAAGAAAGTGGGGAAAACCACCAAACCATTCAATTCACTTCAGTTCAGTTCAGGGGCTCAGTAGTGTCTGATTTTTGCAACCCCAAATATTGCAGTACTCCAGGCCTCCCTGTCCATCATCAACACCCAGAGTTCACTCAGACTCATGTCCATCACGTCAGTGATGCCATCCAGTAATCTCAACCTCTGTCATTCCCTTCTCCTGCCCCCAATCCCTCCCAGCAGCAGAGTCTTTTTTCTAATGAGTCAACACTTCGCATGAGGTGGCCAAAGTACTGGAGTTTCAGCTTTAGCACCATTCCCCCCAAAGAAATCCTAGGGCTGATCTCCTTCAGAATGGACTGGTTGGATCTCCTTGCAATCCAAGGGACTCTATAGAGTTTTCTCCAACACCACAGTTCAAAAGCCTCAATTCTTCGGTGCTCAGCTTTCATCACAGTCCAACTCTCACATCCATAAATGACCACTGGAAAAACCATAGCCTTGACTAGACGGACCTTTGTTGGCAAAGTAATGTCTCACTTTTAAATATGCTATCTAGGTTGGTCATAACTCTTCTTCCAAGGAGTAAGCCTCTTTTAATTTCATGGCTGCAGTCACCATCTGCAGTGATTTTGGAGCCCCCCAAAATAAAGTCTGACAATGTTTCCACTGTTTTCCCATCTATTTCCCATGAAGTGATAGGACCAGGTGCCATTCTCTTCATTTTCTGAATGTTGAGCTTTAAGGCAACTATTTCACCCTCCACTGTCACTTTCATCAAGAGGCTCTTTAGTTCCTCTTCACTTTCTGCCATAAGGGTGGTGTCATCTGCATATTTGAGGTTATTGATATTTCTCTCGGCAATCTTGATTCCAGCTTGTGCTTCTTCCAGTCTAGCGTTTCTCATGATGTACTCTGCATATAAGTTAATTAAGCAGGGTGACAATATACAGCCTTGACATACTCCTTTTCCTATTGGGAACCAGTCTGTTGTTGCATGTCCAGTTCTAATTGTTGCTTCCTGAACTGCATATAGGTTTCTCAAGAGGCAGGTCAGGTGGTCTGGTATTTCCATCTCCTTCAGAATTCTCCACAGTTTATTGTGATCCACACAGTCAAAAGCTTTGGCATAGTCAATAAAGCAGAAATATAGGTTTTTCTGGAACTCTTTCTTTTTCCATGATCCAGTGGATGCTGGCAATTTGATCTCTGGTTCCTCTGCCTTTTCTAAAACCATCTTGAACTCAGCCACACTTAAATGTTCCACCTTCCTCAGTATATACCAAAAATAACTAGTTTGACTCTACAAAAAGAAAGCTGAATATAATAATTTGTATGAATAAAATACCACATATATTCAGTAGTTACATATTTTCAAACTGAATATATCATAGAAATAATTTTTGTCACTCTTTTGTGTAAACTCAGAACTGAAATACATTTCTGAATTTTCAAATTACATGATACTTTAACTGTGAAGCTTGATTATGATTTTAAATTTCAAACATGGATTTTTGTGAAGGCATTAATTTTGGATTATGAGAACTATACGTTTTGGTGTTTGTTCATTTTCAGTAGATGCCAGAGAAGATTCAAAACATATTTTGCAGAACTGAGAGAGCAGGTGGAAGCAGAGCAAATCACGATGTGACCAGAGGCTCTTCAGGTCTTGCAAGTGAGCTTACCAAATCAAGTCATGCATTTACTAGTCTACAACCATCCTTCCAGACCTGCTGATGCAGAGAGAGGCTGATGCCATTTATTCAAGCGTGTACAATTGCACAGTTTTCTTCCTTGCATATTAAATATCTTTGTGAGACAATGAGTTAAATACTGAGCAGAAAATTATTTTTAAGAACTACTTAAGTTTCTACTGGCAGATAAATTGATAAGGAAGTTGTGGTACATATACACAATGGAATATTACTTAGCTACTAAAAAGGAATGTATTTGAGTCAGTTCTAATGAGATGGATAAACCTAGAGCCTAATATACAGAGTGAAGTGAAGCGTAGTGCAGTGAAGTGAAGTGAAAATCACTCAGTTGTAACTGACTTTTTGTGAGCCCATGGACGATACAGTCTATGGAATTCTCCAGACCAGAATACTGGATGCTAATTTGCTAAGTCACTTTAGTCGTGTTCAACTCTGTGTGATCCCACAGAAGGCAGCCCACCAAGCTCCCCGTCCCTGGGATTCTCCAGGTAATATCACTGGAGTGGGTAACCATTCCCTTCTCCAGGAGATCTTCCCAACCATGGTATCAAACCCAGGTCTCCCACATTGCAGGAGACCTCCCACATTCTTTACCATCTTACCCAGGGAAGCCTAGGAATATTGGAGTGGGTAGCTTATCCCTTCTCCAGCAGATCTTCCAGACTCAGAAATAGAACTGGGGTGTTCTGCATTGCAGATGGATTCTTTACCAGCTGAGCTACCAGGGAAGCCCCAATATACAGAGTGAAGTAAGCCAAAAAGAGAAAGACAAATACTGTATATTAATGCATATATAGAGAGTCTAGAAAGATGATACCAAAGATCTTACATGCAGGACCACAGAGGAGACACAAACATAAAGAGTAGGAGGCTCAGGAGGCTCAAGGGAAGCTCAAGGGAGAGGGCATGTATATATGCCTATGGCTGATTCATGTCGAGATTTGACAGAAGCAACAAAAGTCTGTAAAGCAATTATCCTTCAATTAAAAATAAATACATTTTATAAAACATAAAAAAAAAAAAACGTAAAGAACAGACATTTGGATTCAGTGGGAGAAGGAGGAGGTGGGATGATTAGCGAGAATAACACTGAAACATATACATTACCATATGTAAAAAGATAACCAATGGGAATTTGATATATGACACAGAGCAACCAAAGCTAGTGCTCTGCGACAACCTGTAGGGAGAGAGTGTGGAGGGAGGTGCAAGGGGTACTCAGAATAGGGGGGACATATGCATACCTATGGCCCCAATTCATATTGAAGTATCGCAAAAATCATCACAATATTGTAAAGTGATTATCCTCCAATTAAAATAGAAAAATATCCAGGTTTCAAAAATCTAAACAATCGACAAGTATATCATATAATATGTACCTGAACAACACACATCTGTATCAGGTGATTGTGTTTAGAAAGTACATGGATTCATGTAAATTAGTGTATGTTTATAAATAGTGTGTGTTAATGTGAAACAATTTATAGGCATAAGTTTTCAATTTGAACAAAATGACAAATTTTTTTTTTTCTTTCCTGCTAGAATTATAGTGGAAACTGTAGTAGAACTCTCCACAGTGGTCATCACTGCTAAATAATTAAACTTGACCTTCATTAAGTTTCCTGTTCTGCTGGCAATATTTGTAACTAATGAAGCAAGACATTTTCTTGCTGACATAATTTCATGGATAGTATTACCACCCTAAATAGGAGGACATTAAAACTAACTTCTGGAGGCTTTATTTTTCTTCAAGTGAATCCATTAGCAAGAGGTTTTAATCCCTTACTGATTCTAGAATTAGGAAGCATAGTATTTATGTGATGGAATTACACTAAGTAACTAATTATCTGTGGTACATTTGAAATTTAAACAATTTCACTTTCCATAATTATTCTTTTTCTCATTTTATTTTCAATAGCTAAATCTGCTTGTTAAAATGATCTTACAAAGAAATATTTAGGGAAAACAGTGATTCCAAAGTTTTAACATTAGATTTAAATAAATAAGTATCATAGTAATTTAATGCTAATATTGTCTGATTTGTTTTGCCTATTTGCTTGGGAAATCCCCTATCTATATTATAAAGTGAGTGAGTTAGTGAGTGAAGTGACTCAGTCATGTCTGATTCCTTGTGACCCTGTGGACTGTAGCCCACCAAGATCCTCCATCCATGGGATTCTCTAGGCAAGAGTACTGGAGTGGGTTGCCATGTCCTTCTCCAGGGGGTCTTCCCAAACCAAGGATCGAACCCAAGTCTTCCACATTGCAGTAAGAAGCTTTAAACTCTGAGCCACCAGGAAAGCCCATATATTATAAAGGAAGACTTTAATTTTCAAAGTGAACCTGAAGTTACTAAATTAAAGAGTCCTATATGTTTACAAAGTTACTTTGTATTAGCATCAAGTTGAAAGTAAATTTTAGAAAGTTATACGAAAGTGTTTTCCACCATCATTTATTGTATTTATATGCAAATGTGTATGTAATTTCTTTTTAATTAGGGGTAAATTATGGCTTTACCACTTCTTAATGGAGGCCTTAAATAGCATCACTACAAACAAAACTAGTGGAGGTGATGGAATTCCAGTAGAGCTATTTCAAATCCTGAAAGATGATGCTGTGAAAGTGCTGCACTCAATATGCCAACAATTTGGAAAACTCAGAAGTGGCCACAGGACTGGAAAAGATCAGTTTTCATTCCAATCCAAAAGAAAGGCAATGCCAAAGAATGCTCAAACTACCACACAATTCACTCTTCTCACATGCTAGTAAAGTAATGCTCAAAATTATCCAAGCCAGGCTTCAGCAATACATGAACCGTTAAATTCCTGATGTTCAAGCTGGTTTTAGAAAAGGCAGAGGAACCAGAGATAAAATTGCCAACATCCACTGGATCATGGAAAAAGCAAGAGAGTTCTAGAAAAACATTTATTTCTGCTTTATTGACTATGCCAAAGCCTTTGACTGTGTGGATCACAATAAACTGTGGAAAATACTGAGAGAGATGGGAATACCAGGCCACCTGACCCCCACCTCTGTATGCAAGTCAGGTAGCAACAGTTAGAACTGGACATGGAACAACAGACTGGTTCCCAATAGGAAAAGGAGTATGGCACGGCTGTATATTGTCACCCTGCTTATTTAACTTCTATGCAGAGTACATCATGAGAAACGCTGGACTGGAAGAAGCACAAACTGGAATCAAGATTGCTGGGAGAAATATCAATAACCTCAGATATGCAGATGACACCACCCTTATGGCAGAACGTGAAGAGGAACTAAAAAGCCTTTTGATGAAAGTGAAAGTGGAAAGTAAAAAAGTTGGCTGAAAGCTCAACATTCAGAAAACAAAGATCATGGCAGCTGGTCCCATCACTTCATGGGAAATAGATGGGGAAACAGTGGAAACAGTGTCAGACTTTATTTTGGGGGGCTCCAAAGTCACTGCAGATGGTGACTGCAGCCATGAAATTAAAAGACACTTACTCCTTGGAAGAAAAGTTATGACCAACCTAGATAGCATATTCAAAAGCAGAGACATTACTTTGCTGACTAAGGTCCGCCTAGTCAAGGCTATGTTTTTTCCAGTAGTCATGTATGGATGTGAGAGTTGGGCTGTGAAGAAAGCTGAGTGCTGAAGAATTGATGCTTTTGAACTGTGATGTTGGAGAAGACTCTTGAGAGTCCCTTGGACTGCAAGGAGATCCAACCAGTCCATTCTGAAGGAGATCAGCCCTGGGATTTCTTTGGAAGGAATGATGCTAAAGCTGAAGCTCCAGTACTTTGTACACCTAATGGGAAGAGTTGACTCATTGGAAAATACTCTGTTGCTGGGAGGGATTGGGGGCAGGAGGAGAGGGGGACAACAGAGGATGAGATGGCTGGCCGGCATCACTGACTCGGATGTGAATCTGAGTGAATTCCGGGAGTTGGTGATGGACAGGGAGGATTGGCGTGCTGCGATTCAAAGGGTTGCAAAGAGTCGGGCACGACTGAGCGTCTGAATTGAACTGAACTGAACTGAAGCAGTAGAGGGAACCTTGAGTTACTGGACCCCCACCCCCTACCCCTCCCAAGTCCGCAGTCGCCACCTATGGGCTGTAGCCTTCTAGGCTCCACTTTCCATGGGATTCTCCAGGCAAGAATACTGGAGCGGTTTGCCATTTCCTTCTCCAGGGGATCTTCCTGACCCAGGGATCCAACCCAGGTCTCCCACACTGCTGGCAGACTCTTTACTGTCTGAGCCACCAGAGAAGCCCTTAATGGATCTTAAAATAGTGGAGGTAGGCTTGCTAGGGAACTATATATTCCCATAGCTTTCTTTCTTGAGTTTTCTGGTATGTCCAACTGTGAACTCCTGGTATCAGATACATCTGTATTTATCTCAGTAAATTCCAAGGCAGTAAGTTGTCATTGTCCTTTTTATTGAGGTTAAAATTGTGATCCTTTTTTCCTACAAAGTTGGCATTGTTGATGCTTAGCTCACTCCTCAACATGAATTCCCTAATGGTACAAGAAGGAGCACATTGGTCAGTGAGTATCTTTAATACAGATACACAAAATTGGACAATTCAAGCTCTCTGTCTCATATAGTCATTTAACCTAATGCCTGTTTCCATTTGCCACAAAGCCCAACTAATTTAATAAGGCTGGGTCCTCAATGAGTGACTGAGGATTGAGTGTTAATTAATTTCACATGCTTGTTCTATAAGTCCACATCATGTTAATACCAGAACCCTGCAAAAAGAACACCTCAAACCTCATGTTTTTGGCTCTTCAGTTTGAGAGTGCTGTTTCCTTTCACACTTTTTCCTTCATGATCATTTAGTAACAAATATGCTCATGGCTTAGTATGTTAACAGAAGAGATGGCTAATGAAATCTAAGTAGCCATAAAAGGAAAATTTCCATGAGCTGAATAAACACAAGAATTAAAAATGTGATGGATAGGAATAAGATGCTAGAGAAATTGATATTGCCAACCATATCATTTCATCCACATTTCAATACTCATAACAATTACATAGAATCAGCAACACCACACAGCTCATCAACGGCATCTGTTCATCTCCACAGCTGTTATCCCAGGAAAAAAAAAAAGGCCACTCTCCTCCCCATGCGGCTCTAAGCACACTGTGATTGTAATGAACACCTCTACTGATGAGGAAAACAGCCTAATGGTTTGGAGAAAATTCAAATAGAGGTCCATTTGAAAGTCAGAAATATGTAGTTACCAAGGAAACTCACTGATGGGGCAATGCAATGGTTTAACTTCAAGCTATAGAAGTTTATCTTACATCCAAATCAACTTGCTATTTATTTTCCACTTACTCTTCTAAAATGGCTAGAAAACAAAATAAAATTATAAGTAATATAACCACACAACATTTAAATGACTAAATTATTTATTTGTTTTTTTTTGTTGTTGTTGTTCACTTTGAAGGAAATATTAGTTTTTCAGTCTTTACTATGCTCTCAGCCATATACATGTATGAGTGGCATGTTTGTGTGTGTACCCTCATGGTTATTAACAGGAAACAGAAAAGTGGCAGGAAAAGATAGTAGCAATTAGTCAGCTAAATCTTCTATAAGGTGTTATGAGAACATTTGACAGGGAGGACAGACCAAATGAGGAAGTTCATGGGATATTTGCTTTCTTTGAAAATATATTAATGAAACAAGAACTTAAGAGAACTCATATTAAAAGAATGAGGTGGAGATACAGGAGTAAGTCTTGATACAGAAGCTTACAATTAAAAAAAAAAAAAAAGTAAAAACAGTTTATGGTCTGGGTATAAATGGTCCAAAGAGAATGGGAAGAGATCATTCAGGAGACACAGACTCCCTTACCTCTCCATGCTTAGGTATTTGGGGCTTATTTTTCTAAGAATAATCAGAAGTTTATAATAAGCAGAAAAATATTTATTATTTCAGGGAAATGCTATATCAAAGAACACATAATCTCTTAGAGAGTACACAAACCTTTGGATTTCTCCATGGAGTCTGTCACAATTCCTCAGATGCCCACTCTGCATACCCCACTATGTGATGACATTAACTTCCAGTTTGAACACTGGCCATCCAACATCCCCAGAGCAGTAAGTTTGAAATAAGGCACAGCTCTCCCTCCTTTTCCTTCTTATCTACTTTCGGGGAACCATCACCTATAAATGCTGTACCTCATACTTTTCTTAAACATGAGTCTTCTTGGGCTTCTTTCTACAACCTCACAACAGACCTATAGCAGCAGCTTTCAAGTTACAGTCTCTCCCTTTCCAGACCTCCCTTTGGCTATGGAAATGTGCCAGCTTTCATTTGAAAATTTCTATTTGATTTTAATCAGTTTTATTTTCTAAATTTAAAAATATAACAGAACCCTAATAATTTTCATAGCATATGTCTCAAGGTCTCTATGCATTTAGCATATTTCTCCAGTCTTGTTTCCACAAAATCCCACATCCCTGTGATGTTGCTGTACTTTCTTTAACTTTCACATCTTTTCCAGTCTTTCCTAAAGCTCTCAGCACATGGATATCCTAATTATGCAACCTACATTTTAATTGAGTCTCTTATTTCACATGTGATAAGAAAAGTTACCTTTTTGTGTGCTTACTTTGTGTTAGACATTGTTCTGTGTTCATTTACAGTATATTCTCTTTCATTTTTCTTATTGATCTTATTCTATAAATAAGAACATTGATCCTCAGAGCATCACATATCTGGTAAGTGGCAGAACAAAGATTCCAGACTTAAGTATCACCTCTAGATCCTGTGTGCTAAACCACATTTTTGTTCATTCTAACGTTCCTCTGTGTGATATATATATATATATATACTGCTACTGCTACTGCTAAATTGCTTCAGTAGTGTCTGACTCTGAGCGACCCCATAGACAGCAGCCCACCAGGCTACCCTGTCCCTGGGATTCTCCAGGCAAGAACACTGGAGTGGGTTGTCATTTCCTTCTCCAGTGCATGAAAGGGAAAAGTGAAAGGGAAGTCGCTCAGTTGTGTCTGACCCTTAGCGACCCCATGGACTACGGCCTACCAGACTCCTCCGCCCATGGGATTTTCCAGGCAAGAATACTGGAGTAATTTGCCATTTCCTTCTCCAGGGGAACTTCCCAATCCAGGGATCAAACCTAGGTCTCCCACATTATAGGCAGATGCTTTACAGTCTGAGCCACAAGGGAAACTATATATATATATATAATTTCTGAAATGATACATGCAATTGTCTCTTTCACTAATTAAATAATAATCTATTATTGTCAGGGTCTATATTTTGCTTGAGTTTTGTTTTTTCCCTTTTAGCTTTCATCCAAGAATACAAAATGTCATTAACAGAAACATGTTGAACACTATTCAATAGCATTATATGTGTTAGAAGCATAACTTTCAATTCCTGGTTGACTGATTAGTAACAGTATAACTTGTAGGTATTTTAAACTTTCTATTCCTCAGTTTCTTATCTGCAAAATAAAGAAGATGAAGTATTTTATATCCAGACACAATGTAATGTTATTCATGTGTAAAATGAATGAAAGCTTTTCATTTGCCACAGCAGGGATGGTATTATGCCAAGTGAAATAAGTTAGAGAAATACAAATATTGTATAATCTCATGTATATCTGGAATTTTAAAAATAAAAAATAAATGCAAAGATCATAGCTACAGAGAACAAATTGGTATTCGCCAAAGGCAGAACTAGGGATTGAGAGAAATGGTTGAGGAGATCAACAGGTATGGATTTCCAGTTATAAAATAAAGAAGTCATGGGTTGTAACCTATAACATGGGGCTATAGTTAAACATGCTGTATTGCATACTTGAAAGTTGCTAAGTGATTAGATCTTAAAAGTTCTCATAAAAAAAAAATAGTAATAAACTATGTTGGGTGAGGAATGTTACTATGGTGAGTGTTTTAAAAAGGTATATCAATATTGAATCATTATGTTATACATCTGAAGCTTATATCCTGTTATATGTCAGTTATATTTCAATTGAAAACATTTAAAAATTAAATTAAATTTACAGCCTAATAAAATTAAACAAGTATTATGAGGATAAGGAGTGTGTGTGTGTATGTGTCTATATAGTAGGACAGTCCCTGGTCTGGCTGAAATTGAATGCTTATGTAAGTAAAATTGCCAGTAATACTTGCTATTTTCACTAGTTTCCATTTTAAATTCTAATATAGTTCTCCCAATTATGTCAACTCCTATTTCTCTATATTTTTTGATAATAACAGAAAAAAAATACATGAGGAAGAAATAAGAAATGATAGGTGATGGATATCATGTCATGTTAAGGGTCTGCACTTTTCCAGAACTAGATCCTTTGATCCAGTGGCTTCGCTGCATTCCTCCAGGTTGGCTTTTCAACTCATGGGGCCACTGTGTTAAAGGCTGCCCAGCCTGACACACTGAAGGCAAGATGCTCAAGCTCCTTTCATTCACCATGTCCTGGGAGACCCACCTACTCATGTCCAGCCTCTCTAGCATGCACAGGTGGATCCTCTGGGTCTTTGAGGGTTTTATCTTTCTCTTGAATTTTTTTAACCCTCCCACCCCCCATCTTCTCATCTGGCCTCAAATATCTCTCTCTTATATGCTATAAGCTTCCTTATCAGAACAATACTGTCTCCTTCTAAGGCTGTTCTGGGTAAGACTTGTTCTCAGAAGTATAATTCTATTAATTTTGTTTTTCCAAAGAAAGTAGGTGAATTTTTTCAGCAACTTAATCCTCTCTTTTTACCTTCCTTATTTCCTCATGGCCAGGGGTTTCTGAGGAAAACAGCAGGGAGGTAGTGAAAAAGCAAAACAGGAATATATGAATAAAAACCCATGTAAAGAACATATCTTACTCTCAAACAAGGAAGCAAGTAGATAATTTTATGAAATAGGTAAAGACCAAAAATTTCATAAATATTTTTCTTTATCACTTCAAAATTATTTGATATGCTAGTCTGTTTGCCCCAAGGAAAATGTTTCCCATGTATTTATGGATATTAATTCTGCCTGAAATACTCACTTTGACCCACACTAATTTGAATAAATGTTCATCTTGTTGATGAAAGTTCATCTCTCTTCACGTTCTCTCTCAATAGTGGTCATAAATAACCATTATAAGGATACCTCCTCAAATCTCTGTCTTCATTCATAAGTTTTATTTGAAGCTCTTTTCAGGTGCTAAGGGGTTCTCTGGTGGCTCAGACGGTAAACCATCTGCCTGCAGTGTGGGAGACCCGGGTTTGATCCCTGGGTCAGGAAGATCCCCTGGAGAAGGCAATTGCAACCCACTCCAGTACTCTTGCCTAGAAAATTCCATGGATGGAGGAGCCTGGTGGGCTAACAGTCAAAAGGGTAGTAAAGAGTCAGACATGGCTGAGTGACTTCACTTCACTTCACTTCAGGTGCTAAAGCGGCATCTCACACTAAACTTGGTCCTGAAATGTATGAACATTTTCAGAAAATACACTAACTGCTACATAATTTGAGGTAACAAAACACTGGATGGAAAATATCATGCCCTTAGATACAGGTTCAAAGGCAGAAATTTCAAATGGCCAGTAAAGATTCTACCTGAAGAAAAGGAGGAGCAGTAGCATCTATGATTTCTCTTCTCTCTATGGACATTCTTTACACAGCTCATATAAGAAGGGAATCAGTGTGAAGCTGCTTCTGTGGCTTTAGTCACCTGTCATGTTCTGATGCACAAAGTTCCACATCCTTGCTGTTGCATTATA
This sequence comes from Oryx dammah, assembly GCF_014754425.2. Taxonomy (NCBI): domain Eukaryota; kingdom Metazoa; phylum Chordata; class Mammalia; order Artiodactyla; family Bovidae; genus Oryx; species Oryx dammah. The sequence continues at coordinate 2,249,983 of NW_024070202.1, forward strand.
ACCAGACTCACAAACATTGAGAAAACAGCAGTTGAACACAGAGTATGTGTAGTGCAACAATTCTTTCCACTTTAAGGTGTTGGAAATACCTTCTAAATAAGTTGGAATTGATTGTCTTAACAGTTCAGTTCAGTCGTTCAGTCATGTCCAACTCTGCAATCCTATGAACCACAGCAGGCCAGGCCTTCCGGTCCACCACCAACTTCCAGAGTTTAACCAAACTCATGTCCATTGAGTTGATGATGCCATCCAACCATCTCATCTCCTGTTGTCCCCTTCTTCTCCCACCTTCAATCTTTCCCAATATCAGAGACTTTTCAAATGAGTCAAGCCTTCGCATTAGGTGGCCAAAATATTAGAGTTTCAGCTTCAACATTAGTCCTTCCAATGAAACCCAGGACTGAGTTCTTTAAGATGGATTGGTTGGATCTCCTTGAAGTCTAAGGGACTCTCAAGAGTCTTATCCAACACCACAGTTCAAAAACATCAATTCTTCTGTGCTCAGTTTTCTTTATAGTCCAACTCTCACATCCATACATGACTACTGGAAAAACCATAGTCTTTACTAGATGGACTTTTGTTGACAAAGTGATGTCTCTGCTTTTTAATAAGCTGTTTAGGTTGGTCATAAGTTTTCTTCCCAGGAGTAAGCATCTTTTAGTTTCAAGGCTGCAATCACCATCTGCAGTGACTTAGGAGCTACCCAAAATAAAGTCAGCCACTGTTTTCCCATCTATTTGTCCTGAAGTGATGAGACTGGTTGCCATGATCTTAGTTTTCTGAATATTGAGCTTTAAGCCAATTTTTTTTTTTTTTTTTACTCTCCTCTTTCACTTTCACCAAGAGGCTCTTTAGTTCTTCACTTTCTGCCATAAGGGTGGTGTCATCTGCTTATCTTAGGTTATTGATATTTCTCCTGGCAGTCTTGTCTCCAGCTTGTGCTTCATCCAGCCCAGTGTTTCTCATGATGTACTCTGCATATAAGTTAAATAAGCAGGCTGACAATATACAGCCTTGACATACTCCTTTTCCTATTTGGAACTAGTCTATTGTTCCATGTCCAGTTCTAGCTGTTTTATACCTTGTTGTAAAACAACGTTCATCAGACAACATTCTTTATAGGATGTAGTCACTATGAACTTTTTCCTTATTTTTAACTCCAAGCCTCCTTAATGATTCAGTGCTTAATTATTAACCCACCTTTTACTTCAATCTGCTTGGACAACCCTTCTATTTTCCCTTAGCTAAAATTATCTAGTGGAACTAATGTCAAATCTTCAGATGATCCTTGATCAAGATTGTTGTAATTTTTCAACACTCTTTACAGACTATGATTTTCTTAATCTTCTGCAAAACCCTTCTTTCTTCAAACTTCAAGTCACCCAGTCATGCTGGCTATCCCTTTCCCCTCGTTCTCATTTTCTCTAAGTAATTAAAGCAGGCATGTCTTGCTACATTCTTGTTATCTAAATCAATAGTACAATATATGTAATATATGTGGTACCTGTCATGTTTACTATAAAATTTATGTAATCATATACATATTGATCAGTGCTGCTCTATACTAAGTCCTTAACTGAGTGTAGACTGACCTAAGAGGTATCAACTGATTGGTTTACAAGTGGGGGGAAAAAAATGTGTTTTGTTTTGTTTTTCTGAAAATTAGAACTAAAATTGTGCAAACTTAGAGTGATGTAACAAAAGTTACAAGAGCAATGGTTTATCAGGACAGGTCTACTCTAGTCCCCTCCTCCCTGAAATCCTGGTTTAACCTTTCCTGTATTCCATGCCTTACATCACTTTCTTTCTAACAATATTGGTGCACCTTTATTCATTAAGTTTATCATACCTATTCTAACCTTATTTTCCTTTCTTCCAAAAATTTATTTTCCTGGTTAGTACTATACTTTGCATCAGATAGCTACTGTTATGCAACAAAAAACTCAAAATATTTTGCCACTGAAACAATTATTTATCCACAGTTGTTCAAGTTAGTAGTTTATTTCCATTTCAAGTGAGACCTTCCATACATATTTATTCAATCTCAAGTTAGATATGCAGCTTTCTGGACCTTGGCTGTTTGTTCTACACATCATTGATATAGCTGCTCTGACTTGGGAATTGCTTTGTGGTTCTTCATTCCTGTGGGGCTGGCTTAGGGCTGGTCTCATGATATTGCCAGGGATCCTCAGATAGAAAGAAGGCATACCCATCTCTTTGACATCAAAACATGAAACTTACACATTACCACTTCAGCCTCATCAGTTGAGCAAAGCAAGTCACATGGACAGCCCAGAAGAAAATAAAGATAAATGGATTCCATAGCTTAATGCAAGAAGGTGTTGGGTTCCTTTGAAAGGGTTATGGAGTCAGGAGGAGTGTAACTATTTTGTGCCGGGGTCCAGCCCCCAGTGGATCCAGGGTAATTCGAAGGTGGGGAAGGAGTCGGTGTTCTGGAAAAAAAAAAATATTTAATTACAGATATAGAGGGAGATTAGAAACAGATAGTGTAGTAGGGATTCAGCCAGGAAAACGGGGAGTGAGAAAGAAACGACACGGGGGAATCAGTCTTTTCAGAAGCTGATCCGATTTCTTTATTTTTCAGGTTTGTTTATATACCTTTTTGTTATACATAGGGATGAATACAGAGTCACACGGGGGTCAGCAGACCTGGTCCTTGTCACAATCAGGTGCTTCATATAAAATTATACAAAGATTTTATGAGTTTCATCATCTTCTGGTCATAGGTCTGCTGACATTTTATGGCCCTTTCTGATAACGGTCAGTTAACCAGAAAACTTATTTTTCCAGGGGTGATTTTTTCTTAAATCAGGCGCCACCCCCCAAATAAAGTTGCATTCCTATAGGGTGAGGGTGTAGTGAGTTACAATCAAGAAAGGAATTTACTTATCCTAAGGTTTAACGTGATTAATCTTAAAGGTTAATACTTATTTCTCCTATATGCTAGTTATATTCATTATAAGGGCAGGAATATGGAGATTTGGCAGCAAATATTGGCTCAACAAATGTAAACCCTTCATCAATGTTCCCCTTAAGATCTATTTTGTCTTAAGATAGTGATAAAGTTACATTTTTACATAGCATAGTGATTTATAACAAAGTACAATGATCTATAACAAAAGAGAAGATTCATTAACTCAAAAAGTCTAGTATTGCTAACATCAAAAAACTACTATATTTCCTTTTCTATATTCCAAATACATTGATTAATATATTCCCAGGTGCCTAAGGATATGGAGGCCTGATGGCAATCATTGACTCATCAATGAAATAAGCCCTATGCTAATACTCCAAACTTTCTGTGCTGTTTATGGTTGAGAGGTAGTAAACAATCATGTGCCTAGTGGCAGGAGTATGGATAATCCTGTCACACAAGCTAGTCTGTCAGCAGAGAGGTTTGACCTGAGACATCCTTGTCACACCCAGGGCAGGGAATTAGCAGTAATTATTGGCACAACAAATGAAAAAACACTTCACCAATATAATTCCTAATCAACCCACTATACTATACTAATGATCTAAGTTCTCAAAAGAGTCTGTATTTAGAAAGTTTTAAAACATCCCGTGACTCTCACAGTTGGGAGGCTGTAAACAATCACATGTGGCCAGACAAGCCTGATCAGGCAAGCCAGAGAACCTTCAGAGTTCGTTAAGTTGAAACACTCTTGTCACGCCCAGGAATTTTTATTAACTGGAGCTGCAGGTTAACTCCTTCTCTGAGAGAAATGGTTATGGGGGAGAGCTCCCCATAAAGTACTCTGGTTTTTGGGGTAGATGCTCGGGAACAGGGGGTTTACTGAGGTTTGATCACGCCTTTGGTAATGCCAAGCTTTCTTCCTCATGACCTTTGCCATGGGTGGAGTTCCTCACGCTGGCTCCCAACAATTTTGTCAATTCAGTTCAGTCACTGAGTCGTATCCGACTCTTTGCGACCCCGTGAATCGCAGCACGACAGGCCTCCCTGTCCATCACCAACTCCCGGAGTTCACTTATTTCACATCCATCGAGTCAGTGATGCAATCCAGCCATCTCATCCTCTGTCGTCCCCTTCTCCTCCTGCCCCCAATCCCTCCCAGCATCAAAGTATTTTCCAATGAGTCAACTCTTCGCATGAGGTGGCCAAAGTACTGGAGTTTCATCATTCCTTCCAAAGAAATCCCAGGGCCGATCTCCTTCAGAATGGACTGGCTGGATCTCCTTGAGGTCCAAGGGACTCTCAAGAGTCTTCTCCAACACCACAGTTCAAAAGCATGAATTTTTAAGCACTCAGCCTTCTTCACAGTCCAACTCTCACATACATACTTGACTACTGGAAAAACCATAGCCTTGACTAGATGGACTTTAGTCAGCAAAGTAACGTCTCTGCTTTTGAATATACTATCGAGATTGGTCATAACTTTTCATCCAAGGAGTAAGTGTCTTTTAATTTCATGGCTGCAGTCACCATCTGCAGTGATTTTGGAGCCCAAAAAAATAAAGTCTGACACTGTTTCCACTGTTTCCCCATCCATTTCCCATGAAGTGATGGGACCGGATGCTGTGATCTTCATTTTCTGAATGTTGAGCTTTAAGCCAACTTTTTCACTCTCCTCTTTAACCTTCATCAAGAGGCTCTTTAGTTCCTCTTCACTTTCTGCCATAAGGGTGGTGTCATCTGCATATCTGAGGTTATTGATATTTTTCCTGGCAATCTTGATTCCAGCTTGTGATTCTTCCAGTCCAGCGTTTCTCATGATGTACTCTGCATATAAGTTAAATATGCAGGGTGACAATATACAGCTTTGACGTACTCGTTTACCTATTTGGAACCAATCTGTTGTTTCATGTTGAGTTCTAACTGTTGCTTCCTGGCCTGCATACAGATTTCTCAAGAAGCAGGTCAGGTGGTATGGTATTCCCATCTCTCTCAGAATTTTCCACAGTTTATTGTGATCCACACAGTCAAAGGCTTTGGCATAGTCAATAGAGCAGAAATAGATGTTTTTCTGGAACTCTCTTGCTTTTTCCATGATCCAGCAGATGTTGGCAATTTGATCTCTGGTTCCTCTGCCTTTTCTAAAACCAGCTTGAACATCTGGAAGCTCATGGTTCACATATTGATGAAGCCTGGCTTGGAGAGTTTTGAGAATTATTTACTAGCATGTGAGAAGAGTGAATTGTGTGGTAGTTTGAGCATTCTTTGGCATTGCCTTTCTTTGGGATTAGAATGAAAAATGCCATTTTCCAGTCCTGTGGCCACTGCTGACTTGTCCAAATTTGCTGACATATTGAGTGCAGCACTTTCACAGCATCATCTTTCAGGATTTGAAATAGCTCCACTGGAATTCCATCACCTCCATTAGCTTTGTTTGTAGTGATGCTTCCTAAGGCCCACTTGACTTCACATTTCAGGATGTCTGGCTCTAGATGAGTGATCACACCATCGTGTTTATCCGGATCATGAAGATCTTTTTTTGTACAATTCTTCTGTGTATTCTTGCCACCTCTTCTTAATATCTTCTGCTTCTGTTATGTCCATACCATTTCTGTCCTTTATTGAGCCCATCTTTGCAAGAAATGTTCCCTGTAATTTTCTTGAAGAGTTCTCTAGTTTTCCCATTCTGTTCTTTTCCTCTATTTCTTTGCACTGATCACTGAAAAAGGCTTTCTTATCTCGTCTTGCTATTCTTTGGAACTCTGAATTCAGATGCTTTTATCTTTCCCTTTCCCCTTTGCTTTTTGCTTCTCTTCTTTTCACAGCTATTTGTAAGGCTTCCCCAGACAGCCATTTTGCTTTTTTTGCCTTTCATTTCCATGGGGATGGAATTGATCTCTGTCTCCTGTACAATGTCATGAACCTCAGTCTATAGTTCATTGGGCACTTTATCTATCAGATCTAGGCCCTTAAATCTATTTTTCATTTCCACTGTATAATCATAAGGGATTTGATTTCGGTCATACCTGAATGGTCTAGCGGTTTCCCCTACTTTCTTCAATTAAATCTGAATTTGGTAATAAGGATTTCATGATCTGAGCCACAGTCAGCTCCTGGTCTTGTTTTTGTTGACTGTCTACAGCTTCTCCATCTTTGGCTGCAAGAATTATAATCAATCTGATTTTGGTGTTGACCATCTAATGATCTCCATGTGTAGAGTCTTCTCTTGTGTTGATAGAAGTGGGTGTTTGATATGACCAGTGCATTTTATTGGCAAAACTCTATTCATCTTTGCCCTGCTTCATTCGGCATTCCAAGGCCAAATTTGCCTGTTATTCCAGGTGTTTCTTGACTTCCTACTTTTGCATTCCAGTACCCTATAATGAAAAGGACATCTTTTTTGGATGTTAGTTCTAAAAGGTCTTGTAGGTCTTCATAGAATCATTCAACTTCAGCTTCTTCAGCATTATTGGTTGGGGCATATGGATTACTCTGCAATTGAATGGTTTGCCTTGGAAATGAACAGAGATCATTCTGTCATTTTTGAGATTGCATCCAAGTACTGCATTTTGGAGTCTTTTGTTGACCATGATGGCTAATCCATTTCTTCTGAGGGATTCCTGCTGGTAGTAGTTGATATAATGGTCATCTGAGTTAAATTTATGCATTCCAGTCCATTTTAGTTCGTTGATTCCTAGAATGGCGACGTTCACTCTCGCCATCTCTTGTTTGACCACTTCCAGTTTGCCTTGATTCATGGACCTGACATTCCAGGTTCCTATGCGATATTGCTCTTTACAGCATTGGACCTTCCTTCTATCACCAGTCACCTCCACAAATGGGTATTGTTTTTGCTTTGGTTCCATCCCTTCATTCTTTCTGGAGTTATTTCTCCACTGATCTCCAGTAGCATATTGGGCACCTACCGACCTGAGGAGTTCCTCTTTCAGTATCCTATCATTTTGCCTTTTCATACTGTACATGGGGTTCTCAAGGCAAGAATACTGAAGTTGTTTGCCATTCCCTTCTCCAGTGGACCACATTCTCTCAGACCTCTCCATCATGACCTGCCCGTCTTGGGTTGCCCTGTGGGCATGGCTTAGTTTCATTGAGTTAGACAAGGGTGCCATCCTAGTGTGATTAGAATGACTAGTTTTCTCTGAATATAGTTCCAGTGTGTCTGCCCTCTGATGCCCTCCTGCAACACTTACCATCTTATTTGGGTTTCTCTTACCTTGTGCTTGGGGTATCTCTTCATGGGTGCTCCAGCAAAGCACAGCTGCTGCTCCTTACCTTGGATGAGGGGCATCTCCTCACTGCCGACCTTACTGACCTTCAACATGAGATGGCTCCTCTAGGCCCTCCTGCACCCGTGCAGACACCACTCCTTGGATGTGGGGTTGTTCCTAATCTACTGCAAACTAACCTTTATGAGATCTCAGCTGCTTGGCTCTGTTATCTCAGTGCCCCATCTGTTCCCCTGTACGAGGCTGCAGCACAGCTGAGCAGAATCCTTTCACAGTAGAAATTAATTTCATGACAATATTACTTTACTATATTGAGGTGGGCTTTTCATAGTCCTCAGACACTTTTTGAGTCTTCCTATGAAGACTCTCTCGAGTCTCTCGTTGTCAGTTTCAAAAACTCTTCATTCTCCATGAGCCACATATACAACTGCTTCAAACCTGTGAGAGAATAAATTCAACACTGTTCATGTGATGTTTTATTCTATGAGCTCAGGTGTGATCATGCTTTGTTACAGCTCAGTATTATTGAAATATCTGGGTGGGAAAATGTATGCCACATTTTATAAAGAAGGGAATATAATCTAAAAAATGGCATTATTGTGGTACCAGTTACCTGCAACTCATAAAATGTATCATTTAAATGCATCATTTAAATGAACAGCACAGTCAATATCTCTAGTGTAGAAAGATGTGAAAAAGCCAAAACTCACCTCTCTCAAGTATTAGTTGGAAACCCAGTCAAGGTGTTATCTTTTCTCAACATCTGCTTATTAATATGCAAAATATATAAAAAGATAGAACAAATGACTGGTAGTGTTTCCTATAGCAAGAAATATTCAATTAAGTAATGTGATCTGGAAATATAAAAAATTGTAAGTTTAATGTTCCGAAGGAATAAAACAAAACAGACTATTTGATGTTTAATGGATAAATATTTTAAAAACACTTTTCATAGACATATTTTGCTAATGTATTTTCAAAGCTTTTTTTTTTTTTACTATAAGTACATCTAAAGAAAGACAAAATTGTTTTATAATACATATCCATCTGTTACTTATTTTATGCTTTGTTATAGTAACATATTTTCATAGTTCTAGTGTAATCACTTCTCTGTAAACTATTCTAAAACATTTAGGGTTTCAGTAATTCACACAAATGAACAGTATATTTTCTAAGATAAATTCAGTGGGATTCATGGCCAGTGTGTTGCAATGATACCATGCCTGAACATATTTCTGCTGCAAATGCAGAGCTATCATAGAAAATATATAAAAAGAAAAACTGAGAAAGATACACACAGGCATAACATTGCATTAAAAGTTTGATTAAACAAATTAGAACTTCTGTATGAAAATCAGAAGACAACTCAACCTTTCCACCTCACACCCACTTCTGTACACACACACTTTGGGGGCTATTTCTTCCCGTAACTTTGGGCTAGATTTGAGGCAGGTTCTTTTTTCTATCACACACAGACAATGAAAAACCCTCCAATGTCATCTAGTCACATAATGGTCTTATCTCGGTGATTAACATATCCAGCCCTGTGTCATAACTGAACATAAGTGGACTAAGTCTCTTCTCTCCTCAGGCCTTCAGCTGCAGGAAGACAAGGAAGGCAGCTTCTTCCTTCTTCTCTCCTATTGCTTCCACCTCTCCTCATCTCTTTCATTTTTCTTTTTTTTTCTTTCCAAGTTAGTGTTTTCTTATTATTTGAATGCATCCCCAAAAGTGGACTACCTGGGTCATATGGTAATTGTATTCTTAATTTTTTGAGAAATCTCCATAGTGTTTTCCATAGTGGCTTCACCAATTTACATTCCCACCAACAGTGTATGCAAGCATGCTTCTCTCAACATCTTTGCTGACACTTGTTATTTCTTGATTTTTCTGTAATAGCCATTCTAATGGGTGTGAAGAAATATCTCATTGTGGTTCTGATTTTTATTTCCCTAATAATTAGTGATGAACATCTTTCCATATGCCTGTTGTCTTGTTTGGGAAAATGGCTAATCAGATCTTTTGTACATTTTTTGTTGTTTGCTACTGAGTTGAGTGCTTTGTATATTTTGGATATCAACACCTTATAAAATATACGATTTGGAAAAATCTTCCATTTGTAGGTTGTCTTTTTGTTTTGTTGATGTCTTTCTTTGCTGTGCAGAAGCTTTTTATTTTAATGTAGTTCCTTTTGTTTATTTTTTATTTCCCTTGCCTAAGGAGACATATCCAGGAAGATATTGCTAAGACCAATGTGAGCATACACTATGTTTTCCTCTAGGAGTTTTGTGGTTTCATGTTTTACTTTGAAGTTTGTAATCCATGTTGAGTTAATTTTTGTGTACTACATGATTGGGGTCTCGTTTTGTTCTTTTGCATGTGGATGTCCAGTTTTTCCCACAGCATTTATTGAAGAGACTGTCCTTTTGCTCCATGAAATATTCTGTATAAATCTATTAAGTTCATGTGTATACTGAGAATATATCTCATTTAAAGCCACTGTTTCCTTGTTGACTTTCTGTCTGGATGATCTATCCATTGGTAGAACTGGGGTGTTAAATTTTTCTTGATGATTGTGTTGCTCTCAATTTCTCCCTTTAGGTCTATTAATAATTGCTTTATATATTTTGGTGCTCTCATGTTTATCTGTAGACATGAGATGAGTCTCCTAGAGGCAGCATATTGATGAGTCTTGCTTTTAATCCATCCAGCCACTCTGTGCCTTTTGATTGGTAAATTCAATCAATTTATATTTACAGTGATTGTCAGTAAATGAGAACTTAGTTCTGTCATTTTGTCCTTTGTTTTCTAGTTGCACTATAACTCCATTGTTTCTTGTTCCTTGTGTTTCTGTATGTTTTCCTAGTTTGGTGGTTTTCTCTAATATTTTTCTCAGTTTCCTCTTTTCACGTTTGTATCTCTGCTCTAGATTCATGTTTTATGGTTACTGTGAGTTTTGTACAAAACGTATTACAGATAAAATAGTCCTTTTCTTCCCAAGTTTTATTGAGATATAATTGACATATAACACTGTATTAGTTTAAGATGTAAAGCACCGTGATTTAACTTAACATAAAGAAGCAATTACCGCAATAAGTTTAGTGAACATCCATCATCTTATATAGACAGAAAATTTAAGATATTATTAAATAAATATTTTTCATGAGGAAAGCTCTTAGGATTTACTCTCTATACTGTTTTAATATGTAACATAGAGCAGTATTGATTATATTTGTTATCTCTCATATTTAGCTTTTCTTTTATAGTAGGGTCCTTGTTGGTTATCTATTTGAAACATAGCAACGTGTACATGTCAATCTTAAACTTCTAATCCTCACCCTCCCCTTCCTACCTGGTGACCATTAATTTGTGCTCTAAATCTGTAAATATATTTCTCTTTTGTAAATAAGTGCATTTGTACTCACATTTCTTATTGTGATGTAAAGAAAGGAGTTCTGGCCAACAATATATGGACCATTAAGAGATGATGCTGTTAAGAATTACCAACCATATTAGGAGCAGATCATTGACTATTTGCTATTTTTTGCAGCTTTATGAATAAGGGGGTGGAAATTAATTTGATTATTGCTCATTGTGTATTTCATTGATTTTATTATGGGGAAGTTTGTTTTATTGACATTGTAAGAATTTTAATAACTTTGTAACTGAACCTGTCAATATGAAAGATTTATGCTAGGTGCAATATGAAAGATTGTTTTAAGACAATATATTGAAATAAAAATTCGTATATCAATGATCATTTACACTAATTTGGATAAGAGTATATGGTCTTAGTGTTCAGACATCTCAGGAAATTCATTAAAATTTTTCTTTGTTTGTTTTTACACACGTGTTTCTAGACATCTGTGTTTGAATACTCTCAGTGAACAACAATTTTATTTTAGACATAGAACCATGGAGACACATTTATACAAGCAATATTGAGCCAAGTATCTCTTCATTATTGAATAATCATAAATATTACAAGACTTCTCATTAAAGAAATATTTGCAATATTTGAATGCATTTCCACAATTTATTGGTTACTTTTTATTTCACAATTTAATTTTTAATATAGTAAAGCTGTTTTGTTAACTTTTATTTATGACAAGTGTTACTGGTTTTCCATTAATAGTAGTGATATAAAACATTCACTTTAAATATATTTTGTAACTAAACTTTATAAAGCAAACTAATACTAGGTAGATTATAGTATACATTGTCATAGTTATTGTGAAATTGTATAATTAGTAAATACATGAAGTTTTGGAAGCATTTTTGCTATAAAATAATGCCTTATACATATTTTCATGTTCCTTTTATAGAAGAAAGTGTTAGTTGCACAGTCGTGTCTGACTCTTTGCGACTCCGTGGACTCTAGCTAACCAGGCTCCTCTGTCCATGGAATTCTCCAAGCAAGGAGTGGGTAGGCATTACCTTCTCCAAGAGATCTTCATGACCCAGGGATCAAACCTGGGTTTCCTGCGTTACAGATGGATTCTCTACCAGCTGAGCCACCAGGAATAAGAAACTATGCAAGAGAGAGGAGAAAGGAGGAAAAGTATTGATTTTTCTAATCTATATTGGGTGCTATAGTTTTCATTTTGGACCAACTATTTCATTTAATTCCTATGAAAAATCCAATATTTACTTCTGTACCTCTAGGTTAAGGCAGAATGTAAAGACTGAAATGTTTAATAACTCAAAGTTCAATTAATAACAAATTCTATGAAACATTTGAATTCTGGGTGTTCGTATGCTAAAGTATTTTGCTTTAAGTGGACATATTGAATGGGTCAGTTTATATAAACAATGTGATTCCTTACTTCAAAGTATATCCACAGAAGAGGTGGACATAATTATATATATATATATATATATATATATATATATATATGTTTTAAAAACATTGTGAATCTTGTATAGCAGCAAAGGTTATAGTGCTCTGAGTATCCAGAAGACAAGGAAGAGGAAGTGCCTATTGCTCATGACCTAAGGTTGTCTGGAGCCTTCAGACAGAAGAGAATAAAAGGTCATTCAAAGTAGAGAGATGAGTAGAAGGACAAAAAGAAAGAATATATCATAATTTCACAATGACCTAATAAGCAATTCCAACATTAAATTTATATGAAGAACAAAGTCGTAAAATATCTCTGTAGTAGATCCCTCAGGTGAGATGTTTGCTGCCATGTACTTTCTCCCTGTCATGTACCATGCAGCAGAGTCATTCTACCCAATTGATTCTACCCGATTGCCTGTGAGAACAGAGCATACGGTTTTTAGGTTGGTGCTTTGAAAACAGTGCATCAACAGTGATATGGCTCCCTTTACCCCACTGTGGAAACATATGAGACCTCCTGATGCCAGTGTTCATGATCAAAGTGTCCTAAGTCCATGTTCTTTATTTCATATTTGTCATGGAATACTGCACCACCTGCATTAGGACCTGTATTGTTGATAAATAAATCTTTAGTGAGTTAAGTCACAGATTTAGGAATTAGTTACTATCACAAAGCGTGGATATTCTAATACAATAAATATGATTATAATTAAAATGATGAAGTAGAAAAAATTTTCACAAAATAAGAGAGGAGCTAATGCCAATAATGTAAAAACTACACAAAAATCAATTAGAAAGTGATTAACTCCTAATAGATAGAAGTTTCAGAATATGATTTTGCAACAGAAATAACTTCAAATTACATGAATAGATACTCTTTTTTTTTTTTCATTAGCAACTACAGAATTGAAGATTTAAACATATGGTTTATCTGTCTTTAAAACTAACACTCCAAATGATAAGGCCAAATACGAGCAAAACACCACAAAATGCTGCAGTGAAATTCTATGGTTGAAGGAGCAGAGTTTCTCTTTGTTTTCTCCATTGGATGCTTAAACATTTCCTATATATTTTCAATAGGCATGCAATTATTTTATCAGAAAGACATCATTTAAAAACTGAAATCATAAACAAATTAGAAGTATTTAAATAATATTAAATTAATGTCCATATGGTAAGAACTTTTATAGGCACAAAAACATTTCAAGAACACCAAAGAAATATATCTATCAACTTAAATATATTTTAAAAGTATTTGAGTCATTAACCTATCATTAAAAATTAACAGAAAAATACAAAATGTTTTGTGTGAATGTGAAACAAGATACAAAACTTGCAAACAGCATGATAAGATTATTTTAATAACCAACAAATATCTGAATGTCAAGGCAGGTAGCAGAAGGACACAAAGAAAATAAAGAAAAAAATATATATCTCTAGTTCTGGTTCATGTCTAGGGACACTTCCACGTCTTGGAGAGAGAAGGGGTGGAGCTTTGTGCCTGTTCGGTTCTGGTTTCACCTGGCCTGAGCAATGAACTTTGACTCACACAGCAACTGTTTCTGCTGTACCCTTGGTTGTATGACACTCTCTGCAGTGACTTGGAAGTGCCTCTTTTGTAACTAAAATATGTCTTACTAAGATGAGAAAAACTGTAATAAATTGTCATCTTTGACATAAAAACATGACCAGAAGAGAGGAGTCATGTCTTGAGTGAACTTCACACATTGAAAATCTCACAAGGGACTTTTCTAGTAGCTGTGGAAACTGTAAAAACATATTAAATTTTAGTGGAAGAAATATCATTCAGTTCAGCTCAAGTCACCCAGTTGTGTCTGATTCTTTGCAACCCCATGGACTGCAGCACGCCAGGCTTCCCTGTCCATCACCAACTCCTGGAGCCTCAATCTCATGTCCATCACATCAGTGATTGCCATTCAACCATCTCATCCTCTGTTGTCCCCTTCTCCTCCCCTCTTCAATCTTTCTCAACATCAGGGTCTTTTCCAATGAGATATCATACAAATCTTGTAAAAAAGACCAAGATGGATACAGCACTGTCTCTATAATTCAAACATTTCAGTCTCTTAAGTTTCAGTAGGGACATGAAACAAAAGTGAAGCATCCACAACTGACCACATGAAAACTCTCAGGGGAATATTCTATCTTCTGGATATCACATTTAAAATTCTCTCGTGCTGAAAAGGAACTTTCTCAAAGAGGCTTTTGTCTGAACACTCTAAAACAGGTCTCCTATGCACTTAGACATTCTGCACAGTATGTCTGCATTGTTTCTCACTCAAGGAGAAGTTCTGAGCAAACCATTGAATGTGTTTTGTTAGTTTAAATTCTAGCTGATTCATGTGAATGTATGGCAAAAACCACCACAATATTGTAAAGTAATTAGCCTCCAATTAAAATTTAAAAAAAAAAATCTAACTTTTTTTGGATTATAGAAAATGTGTTCATCTTCAGTTTGAAGAAAAAACAAAATAAGGCACCAGTTTAAAAAAATAAACAAACAAACAAAACCAACAATTAAACCTCTGGCAACTAAAAAGATCACAAACTACAAAAAGCCCCTCCCACCCACCCCCCCAAAAAAACAAACTTATTTGAAGTCTTGAGACTGTAATTCAGGGATCCTAGATTCCAGAGGAAACCACAATAATGTCCTGGGAAGAGGTTTTTGTTTTTGTTTTTAATAGGCTAAAGGAGGAAGTTAATAGACTTACCCAAGTCATTTGAATCAGAGGGTAAGATTAGTCTATACAAGCAATTCAGTTATGGCATGGATAAGGATCATGAACAGTTCAATCAGATCTTTATTAGTAGACTAGATCTTTCCTATCAATAGAATGGGGAAAAGCCTGAGGAATTGCTTCCTAAAGGACTCAAGTTGACTGGGAAGCGAGTAATTCTGCACCCATGCTCCTTCTACGGAAATCATCTAAAGGGTGAAGCCAGCCCACAGTAGTATGCCTGTGTCTGGATTGGTCATCTCCAACTAAGTCATAGGTTATTTGATGCAAGTCAGAGATGACTTAGATCATAGGTTTATATCACAAGATTATATTCTTCTACAAAGTAGAGGGAGTCCTCAGTGATCTTGGGAAAATACTCAGCTCTGGCCCATAATTCTGCAAGGAGGTAAGGCTTTGGATTCCAGATTGTGGGTGCCAAAGAGTAAAAAAAAAGTGATAAAGGGAAAAATTTTTATAGGAGGGCTACTAGGTGGGGAGATTACAGAGAAGGATTAGAGGAATCAGAAAAATAGAATGGCAACACAGTGAGTCCTAGGTAAGCAGGAGTCAAAGGAGAATGAGCAGAAAAAGAGGGCTCTTTCTTTTTTTTTTTTATTTTTTGAGTTTTTAGTTGAAAGTAGAGGTCTTTGTTTGCAGCAGTGAACTTGGACACAGTATCCTGAAGTGAAGCAAGTTTAGGTTTTCAAACCTTTGAGTTTCATGATCTCCTTGGGAGGCTTCAGCTTATGAATTTAAATGTGTTTACCACTCTGTTTAGTTTTAGACCAATTAGCCTCTAACTGTGCATCCCAAATGATCAACTTTTTAGTTTCAAAAGTTCCCCATTGTGACTAGGTCAATTTTATGTCATCTATGGTATGTATTGCCATTGGTTTGCTCACCTAGACAAGCACAACAGGAAACCACCAGCTTTTTTCACATGTACCTTGCAGGAGTCCCAGATGGGAAAAAATCCTCCCCTATAGCAGTGTTAGGTTGTAAATGTCCCATTATAGTGAACTCAGAGAAAGGGAACAAACCCTTAACCAGTTACTTTAAAAAGGACATCTAAAATAAAGGTCTGAACCTCAACCAAAGAGGAGGGTTCAAGACTGAGAGGATTTATCATCCAAATCTTGCATCACCAGGGAGGTGACAGAGCACAGGGGGCTCACACAAATACATTGCTCACATTCATGGCAGCTTCGGAGATGGGCAGAAGACCACTTCAGATCCCACTTTTGATACCAAAAATGTCAACTGATAGGAACATGAACTGTAAAGAAGCAAAATGACAATGCATTAGGGGGTCTTAGTATTGTAATTTGGGGATCACGGATTCAAGAAGAAACCAGAATAGTGTCCCATCAGTGGAAAATGGGCAGGAGTTTTCTACAGGAGAATGAAGAATGTTAATACAGGTTTACATAAGCTGTTACCAATAATTTGAATTGGAAGGTAAAATTATATTTTATATTCAAATGGGTTATTGGATGCATCTCATTCATTACTAGGGGTAACTATATTTTCCTTGGCCGCATAAAGTCTAGCTTTTAGTATTATGTTATGTAACTCAATTATGATTCAGCAGCTTTCAAATTGAATATTCAGCAAAATTCCAGCATGGAAAACAAACATGGAGGTTCTCAGGTAACATCACAGTCATTCGGACCTTTTTTTTTTTTTTTTTCATTCTTCCAAAATGTAGTTACTTATATCAAGGGTTTGTATACTGCAACTGTAGGGGTGAAATACAGCATCAGTTCACTTCAGTCAGTCATAACTGACATTTTGCAACGCTATGGACTGCAGCATGCCAGGCTTCCCTGTCCACCACCAACTCCAGCAGCTTGCTCAAACTCATGTCCATTGAGTCAGTGATGCCATCCAACCATCTCATCCTCTGTTTTCCCCTTCTTCTCTTTCCTTCAATCTTTCCCAGCACCAAGGTCTTTTCCATTGAGTTAGTTCTTTGTACCAGGTGGCTAAAGTACTGGAGTTTCAGCTTCAGTATCAGCCATTCCAATGAATATTCAGAACTAATTTCCTTTACGATTGACTGGTTTCATCTCCTTGCAGCCCAAGGGGCTCTCAAGAATCTTCTCCAGCACCACAGTTAAAAAGTATCAATCTTTGGTGTTCAGCTTTCTTTATGGTCCAACTCTCAAATCCATACATGACTGCTGGAAAAACCACAGCTTTGACTATATGGACTTTTGTCAGCAAAGTAAGGTCTCTGATTTTAATATGCTGTCTAGGTTGGTTATAACTTTTTTTTGGAAGGAACAAGTGCCTTTTAATTTCAAAGTTGCAGTCAAAATCTGCAGTGATTTTGGAGCCCAAGAAAATAAAGTCTGTTACTGTTTCCATTGTTTCTCCATCTATTTGCCATGAAGCAATGGGACCAGATGCCATGATCTTAGTTTTCTGAATGTTGAGTTTTAAACCAGCTTTTTCACTCACCTCTTTCACTTTCATTGAGAGGCTCTTTAGTTCCTCTTCAGTTACTGCCATAAGTGTGGTGTTATCTGCATATCTGAAGTTATTGACAATTTTTCATGTGACAATTGATTCCAGGTGAAAATTGATGTCAGGTTATGCTTCATCTAGCTTGGCATCCACTACTGCCTCATTCAAGTCCATGTAAATAAGCAGTTAAATAAGCAGGGTGACAATACACAGCCTTGATGTACTCCTTGTCCAGTTTGGAACCAGTCTGTTGTTTCATGTCTTGTTCTAACTGTTTGCTTCTTGACCTGCATGCAGATTTCTAAAAAAGCAGGTCAGGTGATCTGGTATTCCCAGCTCTTTAACAATTTTCCAGTTTGTTGTGATCCACACAGTCAAAGGATTTAGCCTAGGGGCTTCCTTGGTGGCTCAGTTGGTAAAGAGTCTGCTGGCAATGAAGGAGACCCAGGTTCAGTCCTTGGGTTGGGAAGATGCCCTAGAGAAAGAATTGGCAAACTACTCCAGTATTCTCACTTTGGAGAATCTTATGGGCAGAGAGCAAAAAGTTCATGGGGTTGAAAGAGTCAGGCAAGACTGATCAACTAAACCTAAACTAACCTAATGAAGCAGAAGTAGATGTTTTTATGGAACTCTCTTGCTTTTTCCATGATCCAGAGGATGTTGGCAATTTGATTTCTGGTTCCTCCTTTTCTAAATTCAGCTTGAACATCTAGAAGTTCATAGTTCACATACTGTTGAAGCCTAGCTTGGAGAATTTTGAGCATTACTTTGCTAGCGTGTGAGATGAGTGAAATCATGTGATAGTTTGCACATTTTTTACATTGCCTTTCTTTGGGATTGGTATGAAAACTGACCTTTTCCAGTACTGTGGCCACTGCTGAGTTTTCTAAATTTGCTGGCATATTGAGTGCAGTACTTTCACAGCATCATCTTCTAGGATTTGAAAGAGCTTAGCAGGAATTCCATTGCCACCACTAGATTTATTCCTAATGATGCTTCCTAAGACCCACTTGATTTTGCACTCCAGGATGTCTGGCTCTAGATGAGTGATCACACCATCATGGTTATCTGGGTCCTTTAGACCTTTTTTCTATAGTTCTTCTGTATATTGTTGCCACCTCTTCTGAATATTGTCTGCTTCTATTAGGTCCATACCATTTCTGTCCTTTATTGTGCCCATCTTTGCATGAAATGTTCCCCTGGTATCTCTAATTTTCTTGAGGTTTCTAGTAATTTCCGTTTATTTTTTCCCCTCTATTTCTTTGCATTGATCACTGAGGAAAACTCTCTTATCTCTCTTTGCTATTCATTGAAACTCTTCATTCAGATGGATATATCTTCCATTTTCTCCTTTGTCTTTCACTTTTCTTCTTTTCTCAGCAATCTGTAAGCCCTCCTCAGACAATCATTTTTATTTTTTACATTTATTTTTCTTGGGGATGGCCTTGATCCCTGCCTCCTGTACAGTGCCACGAACATCCATCCATAGTTCTTCAGGCACTCTGTCTATCGGATCTAATCCCTTGAATCTATTTCTCACTTCCACTGTATAATCGTAAGGGATTTGATTTAAATCATACCTAAATGGCCCAGTGGTCTTGCCTACTTTCTTCACTTTAAGTCTGAATTTGACAATATGGAGTTCATGATCTGAGCCACAGTCAACTTCCAGTCATAGTCTTGTTTTTGCTGACTGTATAGAGCTTCTCCATCTCTGGCTCAAATAATGTGATCAATCTGATTTTGGTATTGGTGATCTAATGATATTCCTGTGTAGAGTCTTCTCCTGTGTTGTTGCAAGATATTGTTTGTTATGACCAGAGTGTTACCTTGACAAAACTCTGTTAGCTTTTGCCCTGCTCCATTTTGTATTCCAAGGCCAACCTTGCCTGTTATTCCAGGTATTTCTTGACTTCCTATTTTTGCACTCCAGTCCTCTGTGATGAAAAGGACATCTTTTTTTTTTTTTTCAATGTGTGTGTGTCTTAGTTCTAGAAGGTTTTGTGGGGCTTCATAGAACCATTTAACTTCACCTTTTCACGTTAGTGGCTGCAGCACAGACTTGAATTGCTGTGATATTGAGTGATTTGCCTTGGAAATGAACAAAGATCATTCTGTCATTTTTGAGATTGTACCCGTTACTACATTTTAGACAGTTTTGTTGACTATGAGGGCTGCTCTATTTCTTCTAAGGGATTCTTCCCCACAGTAGTATATGTAATTGTCATCTGAATTAAATTCACCCATTCCATTTTCATTTTAAGTCATTGAGTCCTAAAATATTAATGTTCACTCTTGCCATCTCCTGTTTGACCACTTCCAATTTACCTTGATTCATGAATCTAACTTTCTATGATCCTGTGCAATATCGCTCTTTACAGCTTTGGACTTGACTTGCATCCACAACTGGATGCTTTTTTTCTTCAGTTCAGCCTCTTCATTCTTTCCTGAGATATTTCTCCACTTTTCTCCAGTAGTATATTGGGCATCTGCTGTCTTGGCAGTTCATCTTTCAGTGTCATTTTTTAATTTAATTTATTTATTTTTATTTTTTTATTTTTGCCTTTTCATACTGTTCATGGGGTTCCCAAGGCAAGAATACTGAAGCAGATTTCCATTCCTTTCTCCAGTGGAGCATGTTTTGTCAGAACTCTCCACCATAACACATCTATCTTGGTTGGCCCTACACGGCATGGTTCATAGTTTCACTGAGTTAGACAAAGCCACAATCCACATGATCAGATTGGTTAGTTTTCTCTGACTGAGGTTTTCATTCTGTCTGCCTTCTGATGGATAAGGATAAAAGGTTTGTAGAAGCTTCCTGACGTTAGGGACTAGTTGTGGGTGAATCTGGATCTTACAACACGCCAACATGTAATCTGGGAAATACAAATGCCACTTGTTTTTGCAGTATGAGCTAAAAATAGTTGTTAGTTTTTCAATTATTAGAAGGTAACCAAAACAAATAATTTAGCAATTAAAAATTATATGGAATTCAAATTTAAATACTTCTGGATATAATCCTCATTACTTCATGGCATCTAGATGGGGAAAAAGTGGAAATAGTGACAGACTTTATTTTTGGGTGCTCCAAAATCACTACAGGTGATGACTGCAGCAATGAAATTAATAGAAGCTTGCTCTTTGGAAGGAAAGCAATGACAAAACTAGACAGCATATTGAAAAGCAGAGATATCACTTTGCTGGCCAAAGTTCATATATTCAAAGCTCTGGTTTTTCCAGTAGCCATTTGTGGTGCTGAAGAAGATTCTTGAGAGTCTCATGGACAGGAAGTGGTCAAGCCAGTCACTTCTAAAAGATATCAGCCCTGAATATTCATTGGAAGGACTGATGCTGAAGCTGAAGCTCCAATATTTTGACCAGTTGATGGGAAGACCTAATTGGAAAAAACTTTGATGCTGGGAAAGACTGAGGGCAGGAGGAGAAGGAGCAACAGAGGATGAGATGGTTGAATGGCATCATTGATTCAATGGACATGAGTTTGAGCAAACTCTGGGAGATAGCGAAGGTCAAGGAAGCCTGGCATGTTGCAGTCCATGGGGTTACAGAGAGTTGGCATGACTCAGTTACTGAAGAACAAAAATTGCCATCATTTTGGAACACAAACTTATCCATTTATAGATTGTCTATAGCTGCTTTCACTGTGAGAGGGCACACTTGAGGAACTGTAAGGCTTTGTAGCCAAAATTATTCACTATCTGGCCCTTTATAGAAAGAGTTTGTTAAAAAAAAAAAAAAAAAGAAAGAAAGAAAGAAAGAGTTTGTTGAACACTGATTACTATTTACCTGAAAATACTTTAAATTCATAATTCTTTTTTTTTTAATTTACAAAATAGTTCAATTTCCATAAATTCCAACCTTTTGCTTAACTAGAAATTATAGATTTAGAGTGGGAATCAAATTAGCATCTATTGTGCTAACTACAAAATTGGCAGTTACCAAGAGCATTGCCAGTGATTGAGCAACAAAGGTGTTTGCCATCTGCCTCTGTGGAGATTGAACCTTGTGCTGTTATAGCTATTGACTTTCAATAACCCCTGAGGGAGTTCACGGTGGAGTGAGGCACTCTGTGCTCTAGGGAATCTGGTAGGATATGTCTATAGATAGTTGGGTGATTTTAGGAACAGATTTTATGATCTCAATGCTTGCATCTCATCATATCTAGAGAAGCACTAAATCCTTTCATGGTGACATCAGACCCTCATGACTACCAAAAGCCTTTTGTAAATTGAGTGCTTCATGGAATTGAACTCCCCCCTTCACCAAAACTGTATATATTGACTTTCCCCCACTACAGCTTTGGAGAAGTCTCTCAGAGCTATCTGAGATGCTGCCTCCCAAGCTGCAGTCTTCATTTTGCCCCAAACTCACAACTCTCAAGTTGTATTTCTTTTTCTTTTTTTCTTTTTTTTTAGTCGACAACTGCCTGAAAAATAATTTCAGAAAGCAGTCAAAAAAAATGTTAAAGCCTGTGGCATGAAATTTACAATTCCATAAGCAAGGAAGAGCCTAGAATATTCAGCTGCAGCACGACCTGACTACTGACCTCACATTCCACATTATAGACGTAATGTAGATGAAAAAAAAAAAAAAAGCTCTGAAATTTAAGCATTCCTCTTAAAATTAACTAAACTTTGAGGGGAAAAAAGTAGTCTAAAGCCTGGTTCAGCAGGTTTGAGGAATTAAGCCCGTACAATAGATGGGGATCTCAGTTAAGGTTACTTGGACCATCAGACAGTTATCTTTTCTAAATCCATGCTGGATTGGAAGAAACAAATGCCAAGGACAGATTTTACCTTTATCTGAAAAGGAACTTGGCTTCCCAGGTGGCTCAGTGGTAAAGAATCTTCCTGTCAATGCAGGAGATGAGGGTTTGATTTCTGGATCTGGAAGATTTCTTAGAGAAGGGAATTGCAACTCATTCCAGTCTTCTTGCCTGGAAAATAATATGGACAGAGGAGCCTGGTAGACTACAGTCCATGGGGTCACAAAGAGCTAAATGTGACTGAGCACGAATGCACACAGAATAAGGAGATCTAGAATTCCAAATAGCATTGTGAAAGATAAGGGCAAGTCACCAATGGATGAAGGATAGAGATAAACTCATTCTTGTATCGGAATTCTTCAAAGTAACAATCAATGCCAGAGGAGCAGAGAACTGCACTCACCAAGCAAATCAGGAAATAAACTATGCTATTTATATTTATAATAATATAAATGAAATATTTTAGTAAATATTTCTAAATTTGATAAAATAGTTATAATAATGTTTATTATCAAATTGCTATATACATATCAAATTGCTATATAACACAGCAGTGAGAGAGATACTCTAAGGAAAAAATAAGCACAATAACCAATTATATCTAGGCAAATGTTACCAAAACAAACAAAAATAGGACTAAGTGAAGAAATTCATCCAATGCAAGATAAACCATAAGAAAAATCTCAGAAATTATTGCAGAAAGACAAGTAATGAGTCAATTTAATTATGGAATGAAGTTTACCCAGTTAGAAGGATTAGAATTTCAGACAGGACAGTAAATATTATGTCTTAGTAATGCACTATGGTGAAAAACAAACAGAATTTGCAGACGAAACACTATAGCTAAATTAAATCCCAAGTATGCAATTTTAACAGAAGATAATAAACAATAATACTGTAGGACAATTTCAGGGTTAATAAAACACCTTATCCCAAAATTTTGTGTCTATTTGTGCCCCCCAAAATCCCCTTGGGACTCAATCAGGTATAGTATCCCCACCATGTCCTCCTTTCCTTAAGTGAAAGGTTTTCCTTCATAACTTTCCTGGATTTCAGAAGGCTCACTCAAGAGTTAACAATGAGGACAATATGAAGAAGTAGTAATGAAGAATAGCTATTGAATGGGAAATCGGTATCTTATTTAAACAATAGATCAGCCATATAGCAGAGTCCAAGAGGCCTTTAGTTTTTCCCTGAATGAAATAAATAACAATGCTTGATCCACATTCTTAAGTTGCTTTTACAGAAATCAGGTTCCCATCTGATGTAAACTTCTGAACACAAGCACATAGACGCCCGAGAAACTAGGACCATAAGATCGATGATGTCAACTCCCAGAATATCACCCTGTTACATTTCCAAGCAATCAGGAGAATGCCCAGGAGCTGATCCTAAAGCCCACACCACTAATGTTGCCTTTAGAGACACTTCCCTGAAAGCCATCAGGGAGTTTTGGTCTTTTCAGCTTGAGCTGCCTGTTCTTACTTGGCACCCTAAAATAAATCTTGTACTTTCCTTCACCACAGCATGATGTCAGAGACTGACTTTGCTGCTCATAAAATAAATGGATCTGATTTTGGTCTGGTAGGAGTATCTTTTTGTTTTTGTTTTGATATTTCTTTCATTAACAGTAGATTTATTCTGAATTGTGGAAGTGCATATGTTTTAAAAGTTCATCAAAAATTTCTATGCTAAATTTTTCGGTGATATGCAATAGAATAATTATATCACAGAAACCTAATGTTTAAACGGTCCTAATACTGTTGAGAAATACAGACAAGAAAGGGCAGAAAGCAATGTAAAAATATATTTAAAAAATGATAATTAATAAAAAGACATCAGGGAGTGGGAAATGCTCTAAAAATTATTGTCATTGCAATATTTACAGTTTGTGATATATAGGTAATTTTTGCTTTGCCATTATATTTTGAAGAGTTAAAATGTACTTACACTATTATATCAAGTTCAAATTTTCTAATTATAAAAAACTTAGAAAATAGAAGTAAATAGATAATCACCAAAAAAATGAACATTTCAAGGCAAGTTTTTACTGAGCCCAAACTCATACTGCTCACAGCACAACAGAACAGTAAATGAAGAGATGTGTCAATGAGCAAAGCAGTAATGATTTTATTTGGAAAGCCAGCGGGGCAAGAGAATGGCAGGCTAGTGTCCTAAGGAATCATTTTTTTCCCAGTTAGAACCCAAGACCCTTTTACACTTAAAGGGGAGGTGGGTGTAACTGGTGATTGCAAACATCTTGATGCTAGAATTATTTGTTCTTGTAGCTGTCCAGGTAGGTGTGGTCACAATGCTCCTATAAACCCCCAAGAACTTGAATGTTATTCTTTGTCCTGCTCATTTTTATCTCTATTTAAATGAAAAAGCCTTATACTTTTAAAGGTCAGAGCCTTGAGAATGGGGTATCCTGTGTATTTCAAGCTATACACAACATTTTGTTACAAACGGTGCTAAGCCATTATGACTAAGCACAGACAACAGAGTATAAGCATTAGAGCTAAAGAATAGATCCAATACCGAGTCACATCTAGTTCTCCAGCTTCTTGAATCATAGCTATGTAACAGCCAAGGGGATTGCATAACTCAATGAGCTATGAGGCATGCTGTGCAGGGCCACCAAAAACAGGTCATAGTGAAGAGTTCTAACAAAATGTGGTCAGTAGGAAAAAGAAATGTCAACCCACTTCAGTATTCTTGCCTGGAGAATTCCATGGACAGAATGAAAAGGTAGAAAATGTATGATATCAGACACCAGAAGATGAGCTACCCAGGTTGAAATGTACCCAATATGATACTGGGGAAGAACAGGGGGCAATTACTAATAGATCCAGAAAGAATGAAGCAGCTGAGCCAAAGCAGAAATGTCAGTCTGTTGTAGCTGTGCCTGCTGGTGAAAGAAAAGTCCAGTGCTGGAAAGAATAACATTCCACAGGATCTTGGAAGGTTAGGTCCACGAATCAAGGTAAACTGGATGTGCTCAAGGAGAAGATGGCAAGATTGAACACGGACATCTTAGGAAATAGTGAGCTAAAATGGACAGAAATGGGCCAATTTAATTCAGATGACCATTATATCTACTATTGAAGGGATTTTTCCTTAAAAGAAATGGAGTAGCCCTCATAGTCAACAAAAGAGTTCTGAATGCAGAACTCATATGTGACCTCAAAAATAACAGAATTATCTCTGTTTGTTTCCAAGGCAAACCATTCAACATCATAGTAATCCAAGCCTATTCCTCAATCACTGATGCAGAGAGAGCTGGAGTCAACTATTGATGCTGAAGGGGCTGAAGTTTAACAATTGTATGAAGACCTACAATGGAATTCACACACACACACACACACACACACACACACTCCTTTTCATCATAGGGGATTGGAATGCAAAAGTATGAAGTCAATAAATAGCCAGAATAATAAGTAAGTTTAGCCTTGGAATACACATTGAAGCAGGACAAAGGCTAACCATTTTGTCAAGAAAACATGCCAATCATAGCAAGCACCCCTTTTCAACAACCCAAGAGAAGACCCTACACATGGACATCACCAGATGGTCAATTCTGAAATTAGATTAATTATGTTCTTTGCAGCCAAAGATGGAGAAGCTCTATACAGTCAGTTTAAAAAAAAAAAAAAAGTAAAAGAGACCTAAGGAAGACTGTAGTACAGATCTTTAGCTCCTTATTACAAAATTCAAACGTATATTAAATAAAGTTGGGAAAAAAACACTAGGCCTTTTAGGCATGACCTAAATAAAATCCCTTATAATTGTACAGTGGAAGTGATTACTAGATTCAAGGGATTAGATCTGGTAGAGTACCTGAAAAACTATGGACAGAGGTTCAAACCATTGTACAGGAGGCAGTAACCAAAACTATCCCAAAGAAAAAGTAATGCAAGAAGGCAATGTGAACACCTGGAGTAACAGGCAAATTTGGCCTTGGAATATGGAATGAAGTAGGGCAAAGACTAATAGAGTTTTGCCAAGATAATGCACTGGTCATAGCAAACACCCTCTTCCAACAACACAAGAGAAGACTCTACATATGGACATCAGCAGATGGTCAACACCAAAATCAGATTGATTATATTCTCTGCAGCAAAAGATGGAGAAGCTTTAAACAGTCAACAAAAACAAGACCAGGAGCTGACTGTGGATCAGATCATGAATTCCTTATTACCAAATTCAGACTTAAATTGAAGAAAGAAGGGCAAACCCCTAGACCATTCAGGTATGACCTAAATCAAATCCCTTATGATTATACAGTGGAAGTGAGAAATAGATTTAAGGGCCTAGATCTGATAGACAGAGTGCCTGAAGAATTATGGAATGAGGTTCGTGACATTGTACAGGAGACAGGGATCAAGACCATCCCCATGGAAAAGAAAGGCAAAAAAGCAAAATGGCTGTCTATGGAAGCCTTACAAATAGCTGTGTAAAGAAGAGAAACGAAAAGCCAAGGAGAAAAGGAAAGATATAAGCATCTGAATGCAGAGTTCCAAAGAATAGCAAGAAGAAATAAGAAAGCTTTCTTCAGTGATCAATGCAAAGAAATAGAGGAAAACAACAGAATGGGAAAGACTGGAGATCTCTTCAAGAAAATTAGAGACATCAAGAGGAAATTTCATGCAAAGATGGGCTCGATAAAAGCCAGAAACGATATGGACCTAACAGAAGCAGAAGATACTAAGAAGAGATGGCAAGAATACACGGAAGAACTGTACAAAAAAGATCTTCATGACCCGGATAATCACGATGGTGTGATCACTCATCTAGAACCAGACATCTAGGAATGTGAAGTCAAGTGGGTCTTAGAAAGCATCACTATGAACAAAGCTAGTGGAAGTCATCGAATTCCAGTAGAGCTATTTCAAATCCTGAATGATGATGCTGTGAAAGTGCTGCACTCAATATGCCAGTAAATTTGGACAACTCAGCAGTGGCCATGGGACTGGAAAATGTCAGTTTTCATTCCAATCCCAAAGAAAAGCAATGCCAAAGAATGCTCAAACTACTGCACAATTGCACTCATCTCACATGCTAGTAAGTAATGCTCAAAATTCTCCAAGCCAGGCTTCAGCAATACGTGAACCGTGAACTTCCTGATGTTCAAGCTGGTTCTTGAAAAGGCAGAAGAACCAGAGATCAAATTGGCAACATCCGCTGGATCATGGAAAAAGCAAGAGTGTTCCAGAAAAACATTTATTTTTGCTTTATTGACTATGCCAAAGCCTTTGACTGTGTGGATCACAGTAAACTGTGGAAAATTCTGAAAGAGATGGGAATACCAGATCACCTGACCTGCCTCTGGAGAAATCTGTATGCAGGCCAGGAAGCAACAGTTAGAACTGGACATGGAACAACAGACTGGTTCCAAATAGGAAAAGGAGTACGTCAAAGCTGTATATTGTCACCCTGCTTATTTAACTTCTATGCAAAGTACATCATGAGAAATGCTGGGCTTGAAGAAACAAGCTGGAATCAAGATTGCCGGGAGAAATATCAATAACCTCAGATATGCAGAAGACACCACCCTTATGGCAGAAACTGAAGAGGAACTAAAAAGCCTCTTGATGAAAGTAAAAGAGGAGAGTGAAAAGTTGGCTTAAAGCTCTACATTCGGAAAATGAAGATCATAGCATCTGGTTCCATCACTCCATGGGAAATAGATGGAGAAACAGTGGAAACAGTGTCAGACTTTATTTTTTTGGACTCCAAAATCACTGCAGATGGTGACTGCAGCCATGAAATTAAAAGATGCTTACTCCTTGGAAGAAAAGTTATGACCAATCTAGATAGCATATTCAAAAGCAGAGACATTACTTTGCCGACTAAGGTCCGTCTAGTCAAGGCTATGGTTTTTCCCGTGGTCATGTATGGATGTGAGAGTTGGACTGTGAAGAAGGCTGAGCGCCGCAGAATTGCTGCTTTTGAACTGTGGTGTTGGAGAAGACTCTTGAGAGTCCCTTGAACTGCAAGGAGATCCAACCACTCCATGCTAAGGGAGATCAGCCCTGGGTGTTCTTTGAAAGGAATGATGCTAAAGCTGAAACTCCAGTACTTTGGCCACCTCATGGGAAGTGTTGACTCACTGGAATAGCCTCTGATGCTGGGACAGATTGGGAGCATGAGAAGAAAGGGACGACTGAGGATGAGATGGCTGGATGGCATCACGGAGTCGATGGACGTGAGTCTGAGTGAACTCAGGGAGTTGGTAATGCACAGGGAGGCCTGGCGTGCTGCGATTCATGGGATGGCAAAGAGTTGGACATGACTGAGTGACTGAACTGAACTGAACTTACAAATAGCTAAGGGAAGAAAAGAAGTAAAAGGAAGGGAGAAAGGGAAAGGTATGCAGAGTTCCAGAGAAGAGCATGACAGAAAAGCATTTCCTAAATGAAAAAAAAAAAAAAAAGTAAAGAAAGGGAGTAAAACAATAGAATGGGAAAAACTACAGATCTCTTCCAGAGATAATCTTGATGGTGTGGTCAGATAATCATGATGATGTGATCACTCACCTAGTCAGACATCCTGGAGTATGAAGTCAAGTGGGCTTTAAGGAAGCAATTCTATGAACAAAACTGGTGATAGAATTCCAGCTGATCTATTTAACATTCAAAAATATTATGCTATTAAAGTGTTAATACATCAGCAAACTTGAGAAATTCACCAGTGACCACAGGACTGGAAAATGTTAGTTTTCATTCCAATCCCCAAAAAAGGCAATACCAATGTTTAAACTACCATAGAATTTTGCTCATTTCACATACTAGCAAAGTTATTCTCAAAATCCTTCAAGCTAGGCATCAACAGTACATTAACTGAGAACTTCCAGATGAACAAGCTGAGTTTAAATGAGTCAGAGGAACCACAGATTATATGGAGAATATTTGTTTGATCATGGAGAAAGCAAGGGAGTTCCAGGAAAAAAACAAACAAACAAACATCTACTTCTGCTTCACTGAATAGGTGAAATCCATTGACTGCATGGATCACAACAAACTGTGAAAAATTCTTAAAGAGATTAGAGCATCAGATCATCTTCCTTGTATCTTGAGAAACGTGTGTTGGTCAAGGTTGTAACTGAAGCAAGAGTTAGAACACATGGAACAACACATTGATTCAAAACTGGGAGAAGAGTATGACAAAGTTGTACATTTTCAGTTCAGTTTAGTCATTCAGTCATGTCTGACTCTTTGAAACCCCATGGACTGTGGCACATCAGGCCTCCCCATCCATCACCAACTCATGGAATTTACGCAAACTCATGTACATTGAGTCATTGATGCCATCCAACCATCTCATCCTCTGTCGTTCCCTTCTCTTCCCACCTTCAATCTTTCCCAGCATCAGGGTCTTTTCAAATGTTAGTTCTTTGTATCAGGTGGCCAAAGTATTGGAGCTTCAGCTTCAACATAAGTACTTCCAATGAATATTAGGATTGATTTCCTTTAGGATGGACTGGTTGTATCTCCTTGCAGTCCAAGGGACTCTTAAGAGTCTCCTCAAACACCACAGTTCAAAAACATCAGTTCTTCCATGCTCAGCTTTCTTTATAGTCCAACTCTACATCTATACACAACTAGTAGGAAAACCATAGCTTTGACTAGACAGACCTTTGTTAGTCAAGTAATGTCTCTGCTTTTTAATGTGCTGTCTAGGTTGGTCATAATTTTTCTTCCAAAGAGCAAGTATCTTTTAATTTCATCTTTGCAGTCACCATCTGCAGTGAACTTGAAGTCCCCCCCCAAATAAAGTCCATCAGTGTTTCCATTGTTTCCCCATCTACTTGCCATAAAGTGATGGAACCAGATGCCATGATCTTAGTTTTATAAATGTTAAGTTTTAAGCCAAGTTCTTAACTGTTTTCTTTCACTTTCATCAAGAAGCTATTTAGTTCTTCGCTTTCTTCCATAAGGGTGGTGTGAACTACATATCTGAGGTGGCTGACATTTTTCCCAGAAAACTTGATTCCAGCTTGTGCTTCAACCAGCCCTGTGTTTCTCATGATGTATTCTGAATAAAAGTTAAATAAGCAGGATGACAATATACAGCCATGACATATTCCTTTCCCAACTTGGAACCAGTCTGTTGACTCATTGGAAAATACTTTGATTCTGGGAGGGATTGGGGGCAGGAGAAGAAGGGAATGACCAAGGATGAGATGGCTGGATGGCATCACGGACTCGATGGACATGAGTCTGAGTGAACTCCTGTAGTTGGTAATGCACAGGGAGGCCTAGCATGCTGCGATTCATGGGGTCGCAAAGAGTCAGACATGACTGAGTGACTGAACTGAACTACACTGAACTGAATCAATATTTTACCACCTTTCCCCCTGTCTTTTACACTTAGAAATTTGTGACAATAATTTTTAATATTTTGAAATGCCTCCATTCTTTGAATAATTCCTTATTTTTCATATGGTTAACCATTAAAGTTGTTACCACATTTTTCTTATGTTCACCATTGTATCCATTTGTTACTCCAGAAAACATTTATTGGCTGCCCAATATATTTCAGCTCCTTTCTGGCTACTGGGATGAAGAAGATACAATCACTGTCTAAAGAATCTCAAAGCATATTATTTAATAAAAAATAAGGACCAGAATGGTGTAACAAGGCTCACTGAAAAAATTGTAATCCGAGAAGTGCTTTTTTTTTTTTTTCCTAGTTTTGTTGTTGTTAGTTTTTTGTTTTACTTTTAAAATTTGTATGTTAGCCCAGGACTGGCAATGTACTAGTGGTCCAAAAATATTCTTGGAATCATTGTTGAATGGATGTATGAATAAATATGTAAGTGAATGATAGAGTCAATATAACATGCTGGAGGTATTTTGCTGCTTGTGTTTACATTTGCAAGTTTATAACTTCCTCCTCCATCCCTTTATCCTTATCCTCCATTTTCTTCTAACTCCTTCTCCTCTTCCTTCTCACTGATAGTTATGTATGTGTGTATATGTGCTTTATTTTTATTCCGTTTTCTTGTGAATTGCTGTGCTACCTCTGTTACCAAGTATCCTATAGATTTTTAACTTATTCTCAGTGCTTTGCGAGACTCTTGTTGCAATATATTGAGTTTTGTGCAAATATTTTTTCAAAGTTCATCTTTTTTTAATTTAAACTACTCTCTGGATTTTTTTACACAGAATTTTTAACATTCTATTCAGTCAGTTTCTAAAATAATCGAAGTCTTTAAAGGTTTATTAAAGTTTTTCAATATGATTTTTGCCATAGCATAGGAAAAAAATATTCTTGCTTAGCACACAATCACATAAGTCTATACAAATACTTTTCATGGTTTTCTTTATTTTACATTATTTTTATTAAATTAAAATAATTTGTTATATACAAAAGTTCTAATTTCACTTATTTCCAAAATATTAATCACTTTGCTGAGTGACATTAATTAACTAAATAATTCTTTTTTTTTTTTTTGCTATAGAAAACTACTCTGTCTCTTCATTCACCCTCATACCATTTATCTCTGCCTATCTGCTTACTAATGAAAGTAAGTGAAAAGTGATAATCATTGGCCCACCAGGCTTCTCAGTCCATGGAATTCTCCAGGCAAGAACACTAGAGTGGGTAGCCATTCCACTCTACAGGGGATCTTTATGACCCTGAGGATCAAAGAGGGGACTCCTGAGTTTCAGGCAGATTCTTTACTACTCGAGTATAAGGAATCTATTACATCATAAAATATTAATTTATTTTTCCAATTAATCAACTCACTGAGTCCTTATGTCACGTTTTGTAGATTTTCAGATACTCATGAAGTCTAAAAGTTATATACAAAATACAAATCAGTTCAGTAGCTCAGTCATGTCTGATTCTTTGTGACCTCATGGACTGCAGCATGCCAGGCCTCACTGTCCATCACCAATGCACGGAGTTTACTCAAACTCATGACCATTGAGTCAGTGATGCCATCTTACCCCCTCATCCTCTGTCATCCCCTTCTCCTCCTGCCTTCAATCTTCCCCAGCATCAGGGTCTTTTCAAATGAGTCAATTCTTCACATCAGGTGGCCAAATATTGGAGTTTCAGCTTTAGCATCAGTCCTTCCAAAGAATATTCAGGATTAATTTCCTTTAGAATGGACTGATTGGATCTTCTTGCAGTCCAAGGTACTCTCAAGAGTCTTCTCCAACATTACAGTTCAAAAACATCAATTATTTGGCACTATTAAATAGATTTTCACGAACCAGAATGATATCAAATATAAATAAATCACATTCATTTTTTCCCTTCTCATAGTTATATCTATTCTTAATTGGTTTTGGTGATTGTCATAATTATTAGATGTTCTTCCACAACAAGTATAGTGTTGCTGATGAACACTCTTTTAGAATTCCTTGTTTAACAGTTATGATTCAACTCTTCTTATAACATAATGTATTTGACCTAAATATTCTTTATTATGTTAAATAATTATTCTATTCAGTTTCCTAAAGCTTAATACATTTAGATTCAAGATTGAATTTTAAATTCATTATTGGATATTGAATTGTACTGTGAGTTAATTTTGCATTTTCTATACATTTGTAAATCTCTTCATGATTTGAATAGCTTGTTTGTTTATAAAAAATAATATTTTTGTGTCTCATTCAATGTTTCAGAATTTTTTTCTTTATATTATTTGCTTGTTATGTCTTTTAAATATTTTGATTACTCTGTTAAAATCTCTCTAGTTGACTACATTTAGAGTTAAAATTTTAGTTTTAATTACATCTAAAAATTTGATCATTTAATAAGGATGGAAAATTTTAATATAATAATTAATCTCATAATTAAATAATATCTTTATCACCTTATTTCATAATTTTTGTATGCTTTTTATATGCTTGTATATGCTTCCTTGGTGGCTCAGATGGTATAGAATTTACCAATGCAGTAGACACAAGGTTTGATGCTGGGATCTGGAATAACCCCTGGAGAAGGAAATGGCAACTCACTCCAGTAGTCTTGTCTGGAAAATGCTGTGGACAGAGGGGTATGGTAGGCTAGAACCCATGGGGTCACAAAGAGTCAGATAACTCAGAGACTAAGCACACCACAGGACATATTCATAGCCTCCTTTTCCTTAACAGTCAAAAATTGTAAAAAAAAAAACTTGAATATCAATTAATAGATGCATTGATAAATAAATTACAGTGTCTCCATACAATGATATAATGCATGAAACAAATAAGTAGAAAATAAACCAAGAGATTTAGAATACAAAAGTTAATAAAAATGTCTGATGTTCAGTTGCTCAATCGTGTCCTACTCTTTGTGACCCCATGGACTTGCTTTTTTTGATGATCCAGTGGATGTTGGCAATTTGATTTATGGTTCCTCTATCTTTTCCAAATCCCGCTTAAACATCTGGAAGTTCATGATTCATGTACTGTTGAAGCCTGGCTTGGAGAAGTTTGAGTGTTACTTTGCTAGCTACGGCTTCCCTGATAGCTTAGCTGTTAAAGAATCCTCCTGCAATCCAGGAGACCCTGGTTCGATTCCTAGGCTGGGAAAATGCCCTGGAGAAGGGAAAGGGTACCCACTCCAGTATTCTGGCTTGGAGAATTCCATGGGGTCGCAAAGAGTCAGACTCAGCTTAGTGACTTTCACTTTTCCTAGTGTTGTAGATGAATGCAATTGTGCAGTAGTTTGAGCATTCTTCGGCACTGACTTTCTTTGGGATTGGAATGAAAACTGACCTTTTCCAGTCTTGTGGCCACTGCTGAGTTTTCCAAATTTGCTTGCATATTGAGTGCAGCACTTTCACAGCAGCATCTTTTAGGATTTGAAAGAGCTCAACTGAAATTCCATCACCTCCACTAGCTTTGTTGTAGTGATGCTTCCTAAGGCCCATTTGACAGCATTGTAGGATATCTGACTCTAGATGAGTGATCACACCAGCATGGTTACATGGGTCTTTTAGATCTTTCTTGTATAGTTCTTCTGTGTATTGTTAGTATCTCTTTTTAATATTTTCTGTTTCTGTTAGGTCCATTCCATTTCTGTCCTTTATTGTGTCCATTTTCGCATGAAATATTCTAGGATGCAAAAGTTAATAAAAATATTTTTTTTTTCTTTTAAAATTATTCCCTGGTTATTTTTGATACATATTACTGCTTTTCTTGTTTCATATTTGCCTTTTATCTATTGTTTTAAATTTATCAATGTTTTTTATAATTTTTCTAAAGCACACATTTAAAGTGACATGTATTTAGTGCCTGCTGAATAACAATGTTGCTTTGTAGTAAAGATATTTCTTATATTCAATTTTTATAAACCACAGAAACTAATAACATTAATAATAAGAATAATTTTACAGTGTTAGCTGTATACTAGATTGCTTTAGGTAATTAATACAAATAATTATCTCTATTCCTATAATGTGCATATATTTTTATCCCCCTTAAGCAAACAAGAATGCTCAGTACAGAGAGGTTAAATAACTTGATAAAGTTACACAGCTAGTAGGTGTAGAGTTAGTAGCTGGAGGTATAACTTATAAGAATGGACCAATTTCTTTTTATAAAGCATTTATCCAAAAAATCATAAGCAGCCAAAATGGTGGATATTTTGCCTGACAGATATTCTTTAATAGTCTTAATGCCATTCCAAATAATTGCCTACCATTTTCTGTCAGCCTGGAGCTACTGTTATACTATTTTAGAGACTATGTACAAAATAAACCTGTTTGCTTTAATAGCTCTGTTGCAGAGTCATTATTATATTAAACTCTACTGCATCATGCTAAGCAAATTTTAAGTGACCTCCCTATATAGTGAACAAAGTGATATGTTTTTATCTTTTAAAGACTTAAAGGGCTATTATTTTTTCAACCCTTATATCTATGAGGACATTAAAAAATGTTATGCTCATTGTTTTCAGGAAGACATTTGGATTACTGTTATCTAAAATATTTGTTGATAAAGAAGGAGTTTAAAAATTAGAAACCACTTATTTATTCATTAGAAAATCTATAAACATTAGACATCATGGGAACAGTTACGAAACAAAATAGTTCAACCAGATTAATTTTGTTTTAAATACTCATTCTTTTATTAAACAAATATTTACATTTAACAGGAAACATCTCTACCATTTTGGAATTTATAATCTAGTGAAAAGAGATAGACAAAAACTAAGTAAATACTTAAATTGTATATTGGATGAGCTCTGTGGTGAATACTAAAGCAGGAGAGAAATACAGGTAACATGAGAGAACTATGATATTTCCCAGTTTTTTCTTTGTTATTACTAATATAATGCCATATAATGTCTTGTGGTATCAGTATGCTTAATTTATTGCGAGTTGTTTATGTGTGGGGAGATGTGTGTAATTACTACAGAATTGTCCCTTGTGGTTACTACGAGCTAACATAAAATATATTGTACTTTTAAAAACTCTTTGAATGTTAGATTTTGAAAATGCAAATCAATGCAAATCTAGCAGACTGTGGTGTTTAGTAAAGACAAATAAATCATATTCCAGCTTACAGACCCTTTGCCCACTGAGCTGACCTCCTCCTAGCTTTTGAATTCTGGGCACTTTTTTCTTTATTTGGAATTTCAAGTTTTTTATTTATTTTTTTTCTTTTTTTAAAAAATGTTTATCTATTTTTTTTTTTTTTAATTTTGTGGCATATGGTTGATGTATAACATTGTGCTTGTTCCAGGTGTAAAGCAGGGTTCCAGTTGCTGTGCTGTGGTTAGGCACTCAGTCACATCCAACTCTTTGTGATTCCTGGACTGTTAGCCTACCAGGCTCCTCTGCCCAAGGGGTTTTCCAGGCGAGAATACTGGTGTTGGTTGCCATGCCCACTTCCAGGGGAATTTTCCCAACCCAGGGATCAAACCCAGGTCTCTGGCATTCTTTACCATCTGAGCCACCATGGATGCCCATAAATACTAGAGTAGGTTGCCTATCTTTTCTCAAGTGTATCTTCCTGACCGAGGAACTGAAATGGGGTCTCTTGCATTGCAGGCAGATTCTTAACCAGCTGAGCTACCAGGGAAGTCCAGTTTCAGTTATACATATACATTTATTTTTTCAATTTTTTTCCTTTATATATCATTACAGAATATTGAGAAGACTGCTCTTTGTTATAGAGCATGTCTTTTTGGTTATCTATTTTATGAATAGTGGTGTCTGTATGTTAATCCCAAGTTCCTAATTTATCCTTCCCCTTACCATATTTCCCCTTTGATATTCATAAATTGGTTCCCTACATCTGTGAGCCTCTTCCCGTTTTATAAATAAGTTCATTTGTACCTTTTCTTAAATATATTTTTTTAATTTTAATTTTTACTTTATTTTACTTTACAATAATGTATTGGTTTTGCCATACATTGACATGAATCCACCACGGGTGTACATGTGTTCCCAAACATGAACCCCCCTCCCACCTCCCTTACCATAACATCTCTCTGAGTCATCCCTGTGCACCAGCCCCAAGCATCCTGTATCCTGCATCAGACATAGACTGGCGATTCAGTTCTTACATGATAGTATACATGTTTCAATGCCATTCTCCCCAATCATCCCAACCTCTCCCTCTCCCTCTGAGTCCAAAAGTCCACTCTACACATCTGTGTCTTTTTTGCTGTCTAACATACAGGGTCATCATTGCCATCTTTCTAAATTCCATATATATGTGTTAGTATACTGTATTGGTGTTTTTCTTTC
This sequence comes from Oryx dammah, assembly GCF_014754425.2. Classification (NCBI taxonomy): domain Eukaryota; kingdom Metazoa; phylum Chordata; class Mammalia; order Artiodactyla; family Bovidae; genus Oryx; species Oryx dammah. Next base: position 2,286,708 of record NW_024070202.1, read on the forward strand.
TGGCTTACTTCACTCTGTATAATCGGCTCCAGTTTCATCCATCTCATCAGAACTGATTCAAATGTATTATTTTTAATGGCTGAGTAATACTCCATTGTGTATGTATACCACAGCTTTCTTATCCATTCATCTGCTGATGGACATCTGGATTGTTTCCATGTCCTGGCTATTATAAACAGTGCTGTGATGAACATTGGGGTACATGTGTCTCTTTCAATTCTGGTTTCCTCGGTGTGTATGCCCAGCAGTGGGATTGCTGGGTCATAAGGCAGTTCTATTTGCAATTTTTTAAGGAATCTCCACATTGTTCTCCACAGTGGCTGTACTAGTTTGCATTTCTACCAACAGTGTAGGAGGGTTCCTTTTTCTCCACACCCTCTCCAGCATTTATTGCTTGCAGATTTTTGGATTGCAGACATTCTGACTGGTGTGAAGTGGTACCTCATTGTGGTTTTGATTTGTGTTTCTCTAATAATGAGTAATGTTGAGCATCTTTCCATGTGTTTGTTAGCCATTTGTATGTCTTCTTTGGAGAAATGTCTATTTAGTTCTTTGGCCCATTTTTTGATTGGGTCGTTTATTTTTCTGGAATTGAGCTGCATAAGTTGCTTGTATATTTTTGAGATTAGTTTTTTGTCAGTTGCTTCATTTGCTATTATTTTCTCCCATTCAGAAGGCTGTCTTTTCACTTTGCTTATATTTCCCTTTGTTCTGCAGAAGCTTTTAATTTTAATTTGATCCCGTTTATTTATTTTTGCTTTTATTTCCAGAATTCTGGGGGGTGGATCATAGAGGATCCTGCTGTGATTTATGTAAGAAAGTGTTTTGCCTATGTTCTCCTCTAGGAGTTTTATAGTTTCTGGTCTTACATTTAGATCTTTAATCCATTTTGAGTTTATTTTTGCATGTGGTGTTAGAAAGTCATCTAGTTTCATTCTTTTACAAGTGGTTGACCAGTTTTCCCAGCACCACTTGTTAAAGAGATTGTCTTTTATCCATTGTATATTCTTGCCTCCTTTGTCAAAGATAAGGTGTCTATATATATATATATAGATATATTTTAAGATTTCACTATGGGCTCCAGAGATATCTGAATTATCCAGTGAAACTTACACTCTTTCAGTAAATGGGACTATGTCTCAGCTCCCTGCCTGAATAGCAGGGGAAGAGCTGCTCCAGGCTACCCTCAGTTTTCCAAACAGTTCTCTACTTTACAGGGATCAGGGATTACTCTTAGCCTTGCCTATGAATTACTCTCTCTGCCTGTGTATAGCATTGGGACACTGCATGTTCTTACTGGCTTTGCTCTGGGGTCAATCAGTTCTGGCTGCCTGACTCTCAACTCAGTCATTGCTAGGCCACATTGTTTACAGAAATTGTTACCAGCCCTTTGGGTCACAGAGTATGTCAAGGCTGTATATTGTCACCTTGCTTATTTAACTTATATGCAGAGTACATCGTGAGAAATGCTGGACTGGAAGAAACACAAGCTGGAATCAAGATTGCTGGGAGAAATATCAATAACCTCAGATACGTAGATGACACCACCCTTATGGCAGAAAGTGAAGAGGAACTAAAAAGCCTCTTGATGAAAGTGAAAGAGGAGAGTGAAAAACTTGGCTTCAAGCTCAACATTCAGAAAACGAAGATCATGGCATCTGGTCCCATCACTCCATGGGAAATAGATGGAGAAACAGTGGAAACTGTCAGACTTTATTTTGGGGGGCTCCAAAATCACTGCAGGTGGTGATTGCAGCCATGAAATTAAAATATGTTTACTCCTTGGAAGAAAAGTTACGACCAACCTAGATAGCATATTCAAAAGCAGAGATGTTACTTTGCCAACTAAGGTCCGTCTAGTCAAGGCTATGGTTTTTCCAGTAGTCATGTATGGATGTGAGAGTTGGACTGTGAAGAAGGCTGAGCACTGAAGAATTGGTGATTTTGAACTGTGGTGTTGGAGAAGACTCTTGAGAGTCCCTTGGACTGCAAGGAGATCCAACCAGTCCATTCTGAAGGAGATCAACCCTGGGATTTCTTTGGAAGGAATGATGCTAAAACTGAAACTCCAGTACTTTGGCCACCTCATGGGAAGTGTTGACTCATTGGAAAAGACTCTGATTCTGGGAGAGATTGGGGGCAGAAGGAGAAGAGGACGACTGAGGATGAGATGGCTGGATGGCATCACTGACTCGATGGAAGTAAGTCTGTGTGAACTCCAGGAGTTGGTGATGGACAGGGAGGCTTGGCGTGCTGTGATTCATGGGGACACACAGAGTCGTGCATGAATGAGTGACTGAACTGAACTGAAGTTTTGGTCATATGGTGTTTGAAAACACCCTCCACAGGAGGTGGGGCAATCAGATTCATAATGGTTGAGCCCATGCTGCTGCTAAGGCGCTTCAGTCTGTATGACTCTGTGCGACCCCATAGACGGCAGTCCACCAGGCTCCACCATCCCTGAGATTAACCAGGCAAGAACACTGGAGTCGGTTGCCATTTCCTTCTCCAATGCATGAAAGTGAAAAGTGAGATTAAAGTCGCTCAGTCGTGTCCAACTCTTAGCGACCCCATGGACTGCAGCCCACCAAGCTCCTCTGTCCTTGGTATTTTCCAGGCAAGAGTACTTGAGTGGGTTGCCATTGCCTTCTCCCATAGATAACCCTATAATCCCAATGGTGCAAAGTCAAAGTAGGGGTTCCTATAAACCAAACTGCAATGCTAGTGAAGAGGGCAGATTGTCTCCTCTCTCTTCTCTTTCCCCATAGAAGAACCAGAACCTCAAGGGAGACATCTCTGCATGGGATCCTGCTAGCCTAGGGTAAGGGCAATGTGGTCAGCATGTAGTTGCTGTTTCTCTTATCCTTCTAATGTGATCATCTTGGTGTCTGTGTGAATCAGCCTCACCCCCTTATTCTAGAATGCTCAGTGGTGTCTTGTACTTAAACAATTGTTAGTTGTTCTTTTGAAGGTGAGCAAAGTCAGGAGCAACCAGTGTTACCATCTTGATGACATCACTCCGTTGTGTATTTAATAAATATAATTCTAACTCCTGAAAACCTTTTTTCGTCATGTATTCCTTTTGTAAAGTGTCACTTTTGTTCCATGTTTGCCTCACTATCCTTTAACTGGGTATATTTTCCAGGTATTCTTTTATTTTCCCTGTTACAGAGATATACAATTCTATCTTCCAAATTCCCTCACTGATTTCATATCTTATATCCTTTCAACCAAGATCTTATTACTCTATCCTGACTACCAAAACTATTCTCTGGAAAACTATCAGTAAACTTTTTATTTAGAAACAATTTTTTTTTTTCATTCTTCAATTTCCTCTCATCAATTATATAATACTCCACATTGCCAGGAAATTTCTTTTAGACTCTGCTCATTCTTTGGCTTTTGCAACATGAGATAGTTATGTGATATATAGGAACAGCATAGGTAGAGATTCTGAATCTCCAATCTGTTAACTTTGAAAGAAAATGTGAAACTTTGGTCATTGATTAAGTTCTGAAGTCAATAAAAATCAAATGTAAGCTTGGCCATAAATCAAGAGTGGAAAAAAAAAAGTGGTAAAGTGAACAAAAATGTATTGTTTGCCTAATTTTTGTGAGGTAGACTGCAAGGAGATCCAACCAGTCCATTCCAAAGGAGATCAGTCCTGGGTGTTCATTGGAAGGACTGATGCTAAAGCTGAAACTCCAGTACTTTGGCCACCTCATGCGAAGAGTTGACTCACTGGAAAAGACTCTGATGCTGGGAGGGATTGGGGGCAGGACGAGAAGGGGACTACGGAGAGTGAGATGGCTGGATGGCATCACTGACTCGAAGGAGATGGGTTTGAGTGAACTCCAGGAGTTGGTCATGGACAAGGATGCCTGGCGTGCTGTGATTCATGGGGTCACAAAGACTCGGACACAACTGAGCGACTGAACTGAACTGAAGACTGTACATCAGGGAGGTTATTGTTTTAAACATAAAAGGCTCTAGCTCCCTTCTATATATGTTTAATTTTTTTTTTTTCATGGTATTTGGGCAGCAAATGAAAACTCTCACTCTGATATCTGTATTTCTGTCTATTGCTTTCCTCAATACTCCAAATAATCTGGCTTGGTTCACCCTTAGGGAGAATTTCTTAAGATCTTTGGAAATCCTTATGTTCTGCTAATGAGTGTCTATGGAATTAAAGTGATTTTGGTAAAGTGTAAAGAAACAGGAATAGTGAAAATGGACATTATGAAAGAGATAAAGAGAATTTTTGAAAGTTTAGTTAATAATAAATTTCATTGTGGTGACTTTAACAATGAAAATAATAAAAACAGTTAACTTATATTGTTGTTTACTATATGACAGACACTTTGAGAAAATGTTAATTTTTGTTATGCCACAAAATTTTCCCCAAAAAACAACATTGTAAATTTGACTATTCTAATTTTAGAGATAAGCACTTATTTTCATTAAAGGGTCACATAACTTGCCAGAATCACAGAGTTATTAAGGCAAAACTAAAATTTAAGCCCAGATGAGAAACACAGATTGATATTTTGGCAGTTTTGGAAATTATGGCAAGGCTCAGACAGGCTGTGAATACATGATTCTGTGTGTTATAAAGAAAAATGATATAGTATAAAAAGCCTTTCTGAATGGTGAAAAGTTGGCTGTGTAACTAGTTTTTTGTTTGTTTGTTTGTTTGTTTGTCTTCAGGAGACAATTATGAGAGCACAGCATTTTTTTTCCAGTGATGTAAGAGATGTATGTGCATCATCATAATTTTGGGTATGCCAGTTTTATTATTCCTCTTCTGCATAGTCAGCCTTAGATCCACTAGTGTTTGTTCCACCTGCATGACAGCCCTGACTATCATGCCTTACTGTGGGAATAGGATCTAATCCTCAGGTCAGTGCAGAACCAGCTGCCCCTGTGGCTGAGTCCCAGAGGGCAGCGGGGCTCTAGCCAAAAGAGTGTAGTTCCTGTAGACAAGGCTCCTTTTAACACGAAATGTAGTCTCCTGCGAACCTGCATTATTTATTACTTAATATAGTTTTCTTAATTCCTACCTACTAGTAGAAAGTTGAGTTCAGTTGCTAGATCATATGTCCCAAAGGGTGTAAGTGCACCTGGAAAGTATGTTTCTGCTGAACATAGTTGTAAGGCACCTTAACTCTATATTCTATCCCTACTAAAAGATGTTATAAAATGAAAACAATTGTGAATAAGCAATAGACAAATGAAAAACTCCATTGGTTGGCAAAAAAAAAAAAAAAAAAACAAGAGATACTACAAAAGAGGAGAAAAATGTTTTTTTCCCTGTTGTGGGGAAGGGTAATTCAGAGGGTATGCCAAAAATCTCTGCCAAATAAAAGCATGAATATATTTTATTCTGGGGGAAAAAAGTCAGTGAATAAGACAATTGTTAATCTGCTTTTCAGGTTTTTATATTTTAATTTCATTGACTTCTAAGTTCTTTGGGAGTAAATAATATATCCAGAACTGAAAGAAGCAGTGCCAATAGTTCATTTTTAGGTAGTGTGGTTAAGTTTTATCTAATACAAATCTTTTTAAAAGTTTCAAAATTCAGCCCTGGAAAAATCTGGTGCAATAGGAAAAGGCATTTTTTTTTTTTAAAGGATTTCTAAAGACATTTTCAGCTGAATTATACATTTTGGGCCCTTCTAGAACATGTCAACCAAATAGATAACAAAATATCTATGTAAAATAATTATATTTCAAACAACAGCCTGAAAAGCATAAATTCCTTTATTTAACTTCTATATAGAGGTAACATATGTGGAAAATTTAAAATTTCATTTGTTAATTTTATATCTAATTTACTAATGAAATAGTTATAATTACCAAAGCCCATTTTTTCTTTCATGCAGCCCCTAATTCATGACCATCTGGAAATAATATTTATTATAAATTAGATTCTAAAAATAATTAAAGAGCACATGGAACCACAGATTGCTAGTTTAACAAAATTTGAGAGAATTTCTGGTCAGAAAGACCATAAAATTCATGAATATGTTATTTTGGGGTTTTCTCAACATTTTTAGCACAGCACTGTAAACACTCTGGCTGCCTACTGATTATGTTTCAGAAATTATAGAAAAAAAATTCAAATTATTACCGGAGTAATACTTATGAAACTAAGAAGGATACTGTGGGGTGCCTGGGCACAGAAACCCTTCTGTGGCCCCAATCTCTTGTTTGTAGGGGACAGGCTGGAGACCTCATGACCTTCCCTGAGTTCCAAAGGGCAGATTCAAGCAGTTGCTAATCAGGGAAGGGAGGGGAAACAAAGACAAGGGAGGAGAGCCAAGAAAAACCGGTGCAGCCTTGGGGCAGGGTCTTGGTTTCACTGCAAGGGATACACATAACAAAAACTTTGGGCTCTTTAAAAAACTAAAACCCTGACATGTGTCAGCATTTTTCACTCCAGAGGAGTTCAGGCTCTGCACACACCCTAATCCTGTCTGCAAACCCACCCTGGAACCATTGCTATCAAGCTCCTCACCAAATCCTCCTGGGTTGGAGAACATACTTTTTGGGAAATGAGCTCACTGTGCCCCTTTTTTGCCTGGCAAAGTAATACAGCTATCTTTTTCACCCAAAACTGTCTCTAAGATTTAATTCAGCACCAGTGTACAGAGGCCAAGTTTTTTGCATCATTTACCTTATACTTTGGCCACCTCATGCGAAGAGTTGACTCACTGGAAAAGACTCTGATACTGGGAGGGATTGGGGGCTGGAGGAAAAGGGAATGACAGAGGATGAGATGGCTGGATGATATCACTGACTCGATGGACATGAGTTTGGGTGAACTCCGGGAGTTGCTGATGGAGAGGGAGGCCTGGCATGCTATAATTCATGGGGTCACAAAGAGTCGGACACGACTGAGAGACTGAACTGAACTGAACTGAACCTTATACTTATTGAGACTTGAGCCAACAAGTGAAGGAAAAAAACATACTGCCAGATCCAGTTATTTGAAGGAAAAAAACATACTGCCAGATCCAGTTATTTGAAGATACTTTTTACTACAGAGCCATTATGCTAAATTCTCCAGTTGCTATAGTACAATTGTGCAAGATACCTCAAAGGGAGGATCCCTATATTTGTTTCATTATTTAATCTAACTCCTTTTGATTATTAGTTACTTATACTGTGCTGTGCTCAGTCGTATCCAACTCTTTGTAATCCCATGGGCTGTAGCCTGCCAGGCTCCTCTGTTCATGGGTATTCTCCAGGCAAGAATACTGGAGTGGGTTGCCATTTCCTTTTCCAAGGGATCTTCCCAACCCAGGGATTGAACCCAGGTCTCCCAAATTGCAGGTAGATTCTTTACCATCTGAGCCACCATGGAAACCCCACTAGTTACGTGTAAGGACAGTGATTAGAACTTTGATCTCTGGAAAATTGTCTTTATTTTACATGTATGCTCAGTCAATCAGCCATGTCCAACTCTTTGTGACTGTTTAGATTGTGGTGAACCCGACACGTCTGTCCATGAAATTTTCTAGGCAAGAAATACTGGAGTGGGTTGCTATTTCCTACTCTAGGGGATCTTCCTGACCCAAATATCAAACCCTCGTATTTTGCTTCTCTTGCAATGGCAAGCAGATTCTTTACCACTGTACCACCTGGGAAGCACACACATAAAGTCTAGCAATTAGAACTTTGGTCTCTAGGAAATAATCTCTTTATTAGCCTTTCAATTAGTCTCTATTGTATTTTTTTTTTTTTAGAAAAATTTATCTGGTTCAGCAAAATGCTTTGCTAAACAGTAAACATTTTATAGATGTTATTGATCAAGAGTTGGGGTGAGGATAGAATGACTCATCAGAGAAAGTGTGCAGAGTGAAGAAACCCACAGCTGGCAGCACAGGTAGGGACAGAGAGAAGCCTATGTAGACAGATAGAGGGAGGGAAACCACAATAGCATTGCCTCCTGCAAAAGACAACTCCAAGAAATGTACAAGGAATAGGCACTAATCTATGGTGTGGAGATAGGATTTAAGTGCCCAGTGAAGGGATTTAGACACAATAAGTTGTTTCTGATTAGTTAATCATTAACATGACCCAAAAATAAGATTGATTATAGTTGATGTATTAATGGAAGTCACTAGTATAAAGTATTTCTTCAAGAAACCTAGTTATAAAGGAAATGGTGGGTGATAACAACCAGAAATCAGTAAGCATTTTATTTGATTTAATGTTGCATGTGACTTCCTTGGTGGTTCAGATGGTAAAGTGTCTGCCTGCAATGTGGGAGACTTGAGTTCAATCCCTGGGTTGGGAAGATCCCCTGGAGAAGGAAATGGCAATCCACTCCAGTACTCTTGCCTGTAAAATTCTATGGACAGAGAAGCCTTGTAGGCTACAGTCCATGGGGATGTGCTTTTTCTTTTTCTTTCCTTTTTTTTAATTTTTATTGCTTATGTCCAGTTTGACTTAGTTCTTTGTTTTATTTGGAAATACCCTGATGTGCTTACAAGAAAAATAATATTCTTTTGAAATGAAAGGTTTTAGGTGGAGTGACAGCATAAGTGGAAGGATAAGCCTAAGTCTCAGGGACAAATCACTGAATTGGAAACAGAAAAAAAAAAAATGGATGCAGGAGAGGTTGTTTTATTTGTTTGAGTGTTATAATGTGTTTTGTTATATTTACTATTGTATCCACTAAACTGTTTTTGATATTTGTTTTATTTGCAGTATGTTGCTTAGCTTAATACAGGATAATGTTTAAGAGTATAGACTCAAGACCAGAGTGCTTGAGTTGGAATCCAGATTTTACCACTGTACCGATTTGTGACATTAGGCCTTCTATTTCATCTCTCTGCATGACTCATTACTTACTTATGAGATAAAACATTAATGATATTGAATCACAAGTTGGAATCAAGATTGCTGGGGGAAATATAAACAATCTCAGATATGCAGATAATATCGCTCTAGTGGCAGAAAGTGAAGAGGAAATAAAAAGCCTCGTGATGAGAGTGAAAGACTAGAGTGAAAGAGCTGGCTTAAAACTCAGCGTTCAAAAAAGTAAGATCATGACATCTGGCCCCATTACTTCATGGCAAATAGATGGGGAAACAGTGGAAGTAGTGACAGACATAATTTTCTTGGGCTCCAAAATAACTGTGGATGGGACTGCAGCCACAAAATTAAAGGACACCTGCTCCTTGGAAGAATAGTTATGACTAATCTAGACAGTGTATTAAAAGGCAGAGACATCATTTTGCTGACAAAGTTCCATATACATAATGATATGGTTTCTAGTAATCATGTGTGGATGTGAGAGTTGGACTATAAAGAAGGCTGAGTGCTTAAGAATAGATGCTTTTCAACTGTGGTTTTGGAGAAGACTCTTGAGAGCCCATTGAATAGTAAGGAGCTCAAACCAGTCAATCCTAAAGGGAATCAACCCTGAACATTTATCTGAAGGGCTGATGCTGAAACTCCAATATTTTGGCCACTTGATACAAGGAGCAGACTCACTGGAAAAAACCCTGATGCCAGGAAGGATTGAAGGCAGGAGGAGAAGGGGACAACAGAGGAGAAGATGGATGGATGGCATCAGTGACTCAATGGACATAAGTTAAAGCAAACTCCAGGAGATACTGAAGGACAGGAAAGCTTGGCATGCTACAGTCTGTGAGGTCATGAAAAGTCAGACATAACTTAGTGACTGAACAACAACAACTGTGATAGTACATGATATTAAAATGACAATACACTTCAAGGACTAGCATAAGAATCAGTATATATAAAGTACTTGGACTAATTCTTAGCACTAAGTAACTGTACTATTTTATTACTGAAGACGTTTCTACTTACTGGTCTTTATTTTCTCGTTGTAGGAGTGATTTCCTAATCCACACTCCATGTGTTTAACTCTACTTCTCATTGCTTATTCTGAAATTATTCTCATTTTTCATACCTTATCTTCACCCTCCTTCTAGGGCAATTTTCTCCCATTTTCCACATAGACAATACTGTGAAACTTGAAAAGTACCATCTCAATGAAGGTTTTTTTTTTTTTTTTTTTTAAGATTTCTTATCACCCAACTTTTATGAAAATTTTTTATGAACATCTCTCTCTATTCTCTGAGAATATTTATCAAAAATAATAATGGATCAGAACTAAAAACGTGAGCTTTGAGACCAGACTGCAATACTTATATCTCAGTACTGTGACCTCCTAGCTTTCTCTCCTTGGGACTGTAGCTGTTTCCTTATCTGTAAAATAAAGATTATAACTTCTCTTATATGACTATTTAATGATTGATCAAGTTAATATAAGCTGTAGTAGACTTGTATTTTCCAAAATGGCTTCAAAAGTATTCCCATCCTGCATTATATTTCAGCATCAAATGTTGTTTCCAGTTACTATTTCTGAGTAAAACCCACTCCCAAATTTGGCAGCTGAAACAAACAAACAAAAAATCTCATTTATTTCACTCAAAAATGTCAGGTTTTGCTTCATAAGGCTTTCTCTAGGGTTGCTAGAGTGGAGGGTGGAACAGCCACTTTCAAGAACCTGACACAGATGACTGGAGGTTCATGATTAGTGCTGGGGACCAGTACTGGATCATCCCTGGGTTTGGACTGGAGAAGCTTCAAGCCTTAGAGTAAACTGAGGGTGAAACTGAAACAGAAGATGTTTTATTTAATGGTCAAACAACAAAGTGGAAGCTAAGTTCACAGATCAACTTCTCACCCATCTGGAAACAAGGATTTAATTTGAAAAAATAAAGACAAAGGGAGGAGGAATGAGGCTAATGATGAGGAAGAACACACATTAGCTTGCAGAGAAAGGGGCCAGGTTTTTGGGGGGAGTGGGATGCCACCTCCTTTCTCTCCTTTTCGGTCCTACACGTTCAGTAATGGCAACCTGTCATTGTTATTGTGTTGCTAAGTCATGTCTGACTCTTTGCAGTACCATGGAATGCAGCACTCCAGGATTTCCTGTCCTTAACCAGTTCCCACAATTTGCTCAAACTCATGTCCATTGAGTCAGTGTTACCATCCAACAGTCTAATCCTCTGTCATCCTCTTCTCCTCCTGCCTTCAATCTTTCCCTGTATCAGGGTCTTTTCAAATAAATCAACTCTTCGCATCAGGTGGCCAAAGTATTGGAGCTTCAACTTCAGAATTAGTCCTTCCAATATATATTCGGGACTGATTTCCTTTAGGATTGATTGGTTTGATCTCCTTGCAGTAAAAGAGACTCTCGAGAGGCTTCTCCAACACCACAGTTCAATCCATAGCATCAATTCTTTGGCGCTCAGCTTTCTTTATGCTCCAACTCACATCCATACATGACTACTGGAAAAACCATAGTTTTAGCTAGATGAAATTTTGTTGGCAAAGTAATGTCTCTGCTTTTTAACATACTGTCTAGGTTTGTCATAGCTTTTTTTTCCAGGGAGGAAGCTTTATTTATTTATTTATTTTTAAAAATTCCATGCTGCAATTGCCATCTATGTTTATTTTGGAGTCCAAGAAAATTAAGTCTGTCACTGTTTCCATTGTTTCCTCTTCTGTTTACCATGAAGAGATGTGACCAGATGGCATAATCTTAGTTTTTTTGAATGTTGAGTTTTAAGGCAGCTTTTTCACTCTCTTTCACTTTCATCAAGAGGCTCTTTAGCTCCTCTATGCTTTCTGCCATAAGGGTGGTGCCATCTGCATATCTGAAGTTATTGATATTCCTCCTAGCAATCTTGTTTCCAAATTGTTGTTCATCCAGCCTGGCATTTATCATGATGTACTCTTCATATAAGTTAAATAAGCAGGTCACCTGTAGATGTATCATTCATTATGCTATTGTAGGAAAATCAAGGTATAATTAGACTCAGAGTCTGTTGGTGGTAAGGTTCTTTGCTATCTTGATCCAAGTTGATTCCATTTCCTTTCTTATTCTGTACCCTTTAACTTAAAGATGTGTGTTATCTTCTGCTAAAGGTTAATGTTGATGGATTTTGAGAAAGGGCCTGGAGCATCTCTGGCAATATCTCCATGGCTGCTTGGGGTTCCTCTGATTATGATCACTAGGACACAAGAAAGCATACCAAGAAAAAGGAAACTGAAGATCACTAGTTCTTTAGGCTACAAGCACAAAATGTCAGTATAATATTTACTATGTTCTATTGGTCAAATAACCACAGACTCCACCTCTCAATGGGACAAATGGCAAAGACTTGGTGGACATTATTTAAATTCTCCACAAGTAAATATGTGTTTGTTTCTTTTTCTTTCCCACGATCAAAAATATTCAGCTGATAAGATAATCTTAATATTTATATTTACTTAGAAATTTGAAAATATATCCCATGACTTCAAATATGCTTATCATTATATAATTACATTTATAAAATATATTTGTTTTCCATAAATATAGAATTAAATATAACTATTTTGTTTAATATTTATTTATGTATACATGCATATTCATACTTATATATGTATATTATACATATTATAAAATATAGTTCTAGGTCATCTATAAGTCCCCAACCCAGGGATTGAACTCAGGTACCCCCCATTACAGGTGGTTTCTCTACCAGCTTAGCCACTAGGAAAACCCAAGAACACTGGGATGAATGTCTTATCCCTTCTCCCGGGAAACTTCCTGACCCAGGAATTGACCCGGAGTCTTCTACATTGCAGACAATTCTTTACCAGCTTAGCTACCAGGGAAGCTGTGTATGTGTGTTATATTCTAAAATGATGTTAAACTGGAAAAGTCTTGTGAAAAGGCTTACATGTGTATTTTGAGGCTAAGATGAGAATATTAGTGAAGTAAATGGCCCACTTTTTTTTTTTTTTTTAATTTTCTCCCCCTAAACAAAGTGAAAGAAATGCAACCCACTACAGTATTCTTACCTGGAGAATCCCAGGGACAGAGGAGCCTGGTGGGCTGCTGTCTATGGGGTCGCACAGAGTCAGACACGACTGAAGGGACTTAGCAGCAAACAAACTGCATTCACCATCTTCTGGTCACTGGTTGGCTGGAGTTTATTCTAGCCTTATAAGTAAATGCACACAAATAATATTCACTCTTTGTATGAGATCTAATATGTTAACACCATAGATGTGGAGAAAGAACAGTGTGTTATAGTAATTAGGACAGAGAAAATAATGTGATTTCAGCAGTGGGTGTTTAGTTTGGAGGAACAGTACTGAAAACACTGCTGTTCTCATCTGTTTTCTTCAGCTGACCAGATGGCCACAGTCAGATAAAGTTACCTGAGGACTTTGACAGTGAATTTGAACAACATGTGGTTTCTCCTGAAATTTAATTTATTTCTGGTTACTGGATAGCCTGCATACAGTGTCAGTTAATTATAAAATTCCTTAAAATTAAACAGATAAATATTACATGAACTTCTAAAAGTTTTGATTCTAAAAAAGTGCCATAAATATGCTAACATTGTGTTCCGAATGTCATTTTTAAAAGTATAGAAAATAGTTGTTGTGTCTTCACTAAGCCATGTCCCACTCATTGAACCCATGAATTGTAGCATACCAGGCTCTTTTGTCTTCCACTATCTCCCAAATTTTCTCTAATGATGCTAACTTCTCTGCCACTCCCTTCTTCTTTTGTCTTCAATCATTTCCAGCATCAGGGTCTTTTGCAATGAGCTGGCTGTTTGCAACAGATGTGAAAAGTATTGGAACTTCTGCTTCAGCCTCAGTTCTTCCAATTAATATTCAGGGTTGATTTCTTTTAACATTGACTGGTTTGAACTTCTTGCAGTCCAAGGGATTCTCAAGGGTCTTCTCTAGCACCACAATTCAAAAGCATTAATTTCTTGATACTCAGTCTTCTTTATGGACCAACTCTCACATCTGTATATGAATCCTGGAAAAACCAGGCTTGTGTTTCTGCTTAGTTGCTAACTTTTTGGCACCCTTAGGGACACAGCCTGCCAGGCTGCTCTGTCCATGAGATATTTCAGGCAAGAATACTAGAGTAGGTTTCCATTTCCTTCCCCAGGGGATCTTTCCTACACAGGAATTGAACCCGTGTCTCCTTTATTGCAAGTGGATTCTTAACTCTTTGAGTGATCCAGGAAGCCCCATCATTTTGACTATGTGGACGTTTGTTGGCAAAGTGATGTCTCTGCTTTTTAACACACTGTCTAAGTTCGTCATAACGTTCCTTCCAAGGAGCAAGCATCTTTTAACTTAACAGCTGCAGTCAACATCCACAGTGATTTTAGAGTCCAAGAAAAGAAAATCTGTCATTGATTCCACTTTACCCCCTTATATTTGTTGTGAAGTGTTGGGACTGGATACCATGATCTTTGTTTTTTGAATGTTGAGTTTTAACCCAGCTTTTTCACTTTCCTCTTTTGCCGGTGTCCAGCCCCAGTGGATCCAGGGTAATTCGAAGTGGGGATGAAGTCGGCATCTAGAGGAAAATTGTTTAATTAAAGATACAGAGAGAGATTAGAAAAGAATAGTGTAGTAGGAAAATTAGTGGAGAAAAGAGGCTGAATAACGTGATTTAAGCGGAGAACTAATAAAACCCTGAGACAAGGGGTTTGCACCACCTGTGTAGACCGCAGGCATCTTCCTGGTCTCCCGAAGGAGCAGAGACACAGACTGCCCCACCCCGTTCATATCTTAGAAGCCCAGGCAAAATTAGTAGGCCTGGTGAGCCTCCACGCTCTAGATAAGAATTCAGCCAAAAAAGGAGAGCAAGAAAGAACGACACAAGGGAAACTAGTCTTTCCAGGAACTGGTCCATTTCTTTGTTTTCCAGGTCCACTTTTATACTTTTAGTTGTACATAAAGATAAATGTAAGAAACAGAGTCATGCAGGGTCAGCTGCTCTGACCCTTATCTAAAGACAGTGTTCTTTGCATATCTTTGTTCTTACAAGGGTCTTGTAAGTTTGTTTACACTATCTTCTGGTCTGGAGACGATTAACATTTTATGGCCCCACGTTTCTTTCTATTGATAAAGGTTAGTCCATCAGAAAACTTGTTTTCCCTTAAGATCTACTTAGTCTTAAGATAGTGATAAAGTTACACTCTTACATAGCAAGGACACAATGATTTATAACAAAGAAAGAGGAGTACAGTGATTTATAACAAAGAGAAAATTCATTAACTCAAAAGTCTAGCATTGCTAACATCCAAACTACTATATTTCTTTTTCTACATTCCAATTACATTGATTAACATACTCTCAGGTGCCTAAGGATATGGAGGCCTGGTGACAATCATTAACTCAGCAATGAAACCCTTCAACAACATGATTTTTATATTTAGCAAAATACTCCAAACTCTGTGCTTTTTATGGTTGAGAGGTTGTAAACAATCATGTATGTAGTAGCAAGAGTGTGGATAATCCTATCACACAAACTAGTCTGCCAGCAAAGAGGTTTGACCTGAGACACTCCTTTTATATTCAGGAGACTATTAACTGGAGCTCTAAGTTAATTTTCCAGAGAAAGGTGATCAGGGAGAGACCCTGTTAATATCAGAAGAGTGTAGTATAACAGACAGATTTTGGTTTCAGGGGGTAGATGCTCAAGCAAATCTAAGGGACTTCTTCAGTTCTTGATCTGCCTTGCCTGCATGACCTTGTCATGGGTGGGGTTGGGGAGTCCCTTGAGTCCTGACCCGCCTTTGCCCATCAGGGCTCTTCCTGATGACCTTTGCCATGGGTGGGATCTCCCGTGCTGGCTCAGCACTCTTTCATCCTCATTAAGAGGCTCTTTAGTTCCTCCTTATATGCTGCTGTTAGAGTGGCATCATATGTTTATCTGAGGTTGTTGATATTTCTCCAGGTAATTTGATTCTAGCTTGGGATTCATCCAACTAGGCATTTTGCATAATCTAGTCTACATATAAGTTAAATAAGCAGGGTGAAAATATACAGCCTTATTGTATATCTTTTCCAATTTTGAGCCAGTCAATTGTTCCATGTTCGCTTCTAACTGTTGCATCTCTCAGGAGACACTAACGTGGTCTGGTACTCCCAACTCATTAAGAATTTTCCACAGTTAGTTGTGATCCACAGAGTCTAAGGGTTTTGCATGGTCAATGAAGTAGAACTAGAGTTTTTTCAGGAATCCTTTTGCTTTCTCCATGATATTGAATATTTTAGGTCTGACTCCTGTCTTTTCTAAACCCTTCTTTTATATTTGGAAGTTAATGATTCACATACGGTTGAATCCTAGCTTGAAGGATTTTGAAGATAACTTTGATAGCATGTGAAATGAGCATAATAGTATGGTAGTTTGAATATTCTTTAGCATTGACCTTCTTTGTGATTGGAATGAAGATTGTCCTTTTCCAATCTAGTGGCCACTGCTGAGTTTTCCAAATTTGCTGGTATATTGACTACAGCATTTTAACAGGATCGTCTTCTCGGATTTTAAATGGTTTAGCTAGAATTCCATCGTCTACATTACCTTTGTTCCTAGTAATGCTTCCTATGACTTCACACCAAGGATATCTGGGTCTCGGTGAGTGACCACACCATCATGGTTATCTGGATCTTTAAGAAATTTTTTGTATAGTTCTGTGTATTCTTGCCACATCTTCTTAATCCTTTCTGCTTTTCTTAGGTCCTTACAGTTTCTGTCCTTTTTCTTACTCACTCTTGCATTTAATATTCCCTTGATATCGCCAATTTTCTTGAGATCTTCAGTCTTTTATTTTACTGTTTTCTTCCATTTCTTTGCATTGTTCATTTAAGAAACCTTCCTATCTCTCCTTGTTCTTCTCTGGAGCTTTGTATTCAGTTGGGTGTATCATTCCCGTTCTTCCTTTCCTTTCTCTTCTCTTCTTTGTTTCATTATTTGTAAAGCCTCCTCAGACAGCCACTTTGAATTCTTTCATTCCCCCCCCCCCCCCCCCCCCCCCCCCAGTTTGGGATGGTTTGGGTCAATGCCTCCTGTACAATATTATGAATTTCAGTCCATAGTTCTGCAGGCAATCTATCTGCCAGATCTAGTCCCTTGAATTTATTTGTCACCTCCACTGTATAATCATAAGGTATTAGATTTAGATCATACCTGAATGGACTAGTGATTTTCCCTACTTTCTTCAATCTAAGCCTGAATTTTGCAGTAAGGGGCTGATGATCTGAGCTGCAGTTATCTCCAAGTCTTTTACGTTTTTGTTGACTGTGTAGAACTTCTCCATTTTCAGCTTCAAAGAATGTAATGATTCTTAAGATGTGACTGTTCAATATTGCCATCTCCTGCTTGACCATGTCTAGCTTACCCTTATTCATGGACCATGTTCCTCTGCAATATTGTTCTTTTCGGCATGGGAGTTTACTTTCAGCACCAGACACATCCACAGTGGAGCATCATTCTCACTTTGGCCCAGCCACTTCAGTCTTATTGTAGCTATTTGTGATTGCACTTGCTCTTCCCCAGTAACATATCGGACACCTTCTGACATGGGCAACTCATTTTTCTGTGTCATATTTTTTACCTTTTTATACTGTTCATGGGTTTCTCGTGGCACAAATACTGGAGTGGGTTACCATTTCTTCTTCATGTGGACAACATCTTGTCAGAATTCTTCTCTATGACTCATTCGTCTTGGGCAGCTTGGTATGGCATCTTTCATAGCTTCATTGAATTATGCAAGCACCTTCACCGGTACAAGGCTGTATTCCATAAGGGGTTTTTATTGATAGACCTATAAAATTGCTCCTTTCAAATCTGTTTTCAGAAATTAAATTCTTTATCATTTTTTTAAAAGTAAAATTAAAAGTTTGCATTAAATAAAGCTTAATGCCTTCTTCTGAGAAATGTCTATTCAGTTCTTTATCCTCTTTAAGGGAAGTCATTTTCTTGTTTGTTTTCTAGAGTCATTTGAGTTCTCTACATACTTTGAATTTGTAAACTCTTTTCAGATGTATGGTTTTCAGATATTTTCTCCCACTCCATAGGTTCCATTTTCATTCTGTTAATTGTTTCCTTTTCTGTGTGGAGGTTTTTAATTTGATGTTATTTCGCTTGTCCATTTTTACTTGCTATTGATATCAAGTGAAAAAAATTGCTAAGATCAATGCCAAGAAATTTTTCCCTATGTTTTCTTTTAGTTATTTAGAATTTCATGCCTAATGCATAAGATTTTAATCTATTGAATATTTTGAGTTGATTTTTGTATATAGTATGAAATAAGAATCCAGTCTCATTCTTCTTCATATGAATATCTATTTTTCCAACATCATTTATTGAAGAGACAATTTATTCACTATTATGTATTATTGGCACCAATATTGAAGATCAATTGGCAGCAGATTCATGGATTTACTTTGGGGCTCTCTATTCTGTATCATTGAAGAATGAAATGGCAACCCACTCCAGTATTCCTGCCTGGAGAATTCCATGGACAGAGGAGCCTGGCAGGCTACAGTCCATAGGGTGGCAAGAATCTGACACAACTTAGCGACTAAAGTACTACTATTCTGTATCATTGGTCTATACATTCACCTTTATGCCAAATACATACTGTTATAATTACTAAAGCTTTGCACTATGTTTTGAAATTGGGAGGTATGATGTCTCTTTTCAAGATAGCTTTAGCTATTCAGGATCATCCACAGATCTGTGAATTTAAAGGTTATTACTATTTTTTTAAAATGTTTGTGAAAAATTGCTGTTAGGATATTGATAGGAATTGCATTGAATTTTGCATATCTCTTTGGGTCCTATGGATGTTTTAATATTAATCATTTCCATCCATAAACATGGAATACCTTTTCATTTGTCCATGTCTTCTATAATCCCCTTCAGATGGTTTAAAGTTTTCAGCATATTTCTTTGGTTACCTTTGTTCCTGATTTTTTTTTTTTTTTTTAAGTTACAATTGTGTTTGATATAGTTTACTTAATTTCTTTTTCAGATAGTTTATTGATTGTGACTGATATTTTTGAAATGTGACTGATATTTTTATGT
This sequence comes from Oryx dammah, assembly GCF_014754425.2. NCBI lineage: Eukaryota > Metazoa > Chordata > Mammalia > Artiodactyla > Bovidae > Oryx > Oryx dammah. Next base: position 2,305,654 of record NW_024070202.1, read on the forward strand.
GGACTTTTTATTATGCAAAATTTTGAATTTCCTTTTCACATAGTTCATTGATTGTGACTGATATTTTTGAAATGTGACTGATTTTTTTTATGTGGACTTTTCATTATGGAACATTATTGAATTTGTTTATCAGTTCTATTTTTTTCCCTAAGATCACTAGGGTATTGTACCTATATGATCATATCATCTGTAAACAAAGAGCAATTTTATTTCTTCCTTTCTGATTTGGTTGCCTTTTGTTATTGTTTTTCTTGCCTAATTGCTCAGATGGACTTTCAATACTATTTTAAATAAAAATGGTAAGAGTAGACATTCTTGTCTTGTTTTTGATTTTAGTGGAAAACCTTTCAATGTTTCACCATTGAGTTTGATATTAGGCTGGGAGGTTTATTATAGATTGTCTTTGGTGTATTGAGGTTCACATTTTTTATATCACACTTTTTTTTAAGAATTTGTATCATAAATTGTGAATTTTGTAATTTTTGTGTCTATTGATGTGATCACATGACTTTTATCAACTTCATTTTGTTAATACAGTGCGTTTATTGATTTGTGTGTTTTGAATCATCTTTGAATCTCAGAAATATATTCTTCTTCATCATGGTGTATCCTTTTAATGTATTGCTGAATTACCTTTGCTAATATTTGTTTATAGATTTGTGCAACTATGTTTGTCAAAGACATTGGCCTGAGATTTTCCTATCTTGTAGTGTCCTTTGAAATCAGAGTAATGCTGATTTTGTAAAATTAATTTGGAATTAGTCCATTATCTCTTATTTATTTATTTTTAATAAGTTAAAAAGTGTCAGTGCTAACTCCTTAAATGTTTAGTAGAATTCACCAATAAAGCCATTTGGCCCTGAACCTTTCTTTGTTACAAGTTTTTGATCACTGATTCAGTATCTTTGCTAGTAGATGATATGTCCAGATGTTCTGTTTCTTCAGTCTTGGTAGGCTGTATGTTTTTAAGAATTTATTCATTTCTTTTAGGTTATCTAATTTGTTGGTGTATAATTGTTCACAGTATTTTTTTATGATCCTTAGTATTTCTTTGTTATTGGTTGTATTGTCTCCTCTTTCATTTCTCATTTTTTTTGAGTCTTTTTTTTTTTTTAGTTAGTCTAATTATAGATTTGTTGTGTTTTTTTTTTTTTTCAAAAATTTACTTCTTACTTTTCCCTGATTTTTTTTATTGTCGCTAGTCTCCATTTCATTTACTTCCATTCTGATCTTTGTTATTTTCTTCCTTCTTTTAAATTCAACCTTAGTTTGTTATTCTTCTTTCTACTTCTTGAGGTGTACAGTTAAATTGTTTATTCGAGACATTTTAAAATCTAAACATTTATCACTTTACACTTTCTATTAGAACTATTTTTGTTGCATTTTTTTTCATATGTTGTGTTTAATTTCATTTATCTCAGAATATATTTTTATTTCTCTTTTTGAATTCTTCTCCATATCACTGACTGTTCTTAAATAAGTTTTTTTAGTCTTTCCGTATTTGTGATATTTTTAGTATTTTCTCTTTCTCCCTTTCTAGTTTTATACTCTTCTGGTCACAACAGATGTTTTATACAATTTCAATTTCTTCTAAATTTTTATCAAACATTTATGTGGCAACATATAATTTGTTCAGAAAAATGTCCCATGTGATCTTGATAAGAAGGTGTTTTCTGTTGCTTTATTGGTGAAATTGTCTGTGTATGTCTGTCAAATCCATCTAGTCCAAAGTTTAGATTGATTCTAATATTTTGTTATTAGTTTTCAATCTGCATGATCTATCTACTGGTTTGTGCAGTCAATGCTCTCACGAAAATATATTCAGGTGTTCTCATCCTGTGTATCAAGTGTCCCAACCTAGTGAGTTTTTCCAAGTAGGACCTCAAGTGCCTAATGTATCTTGTCTCAGCATTATATTTGTGGAGCTCTCCGACCCTATCAGGTTTCCAATTTTCTTCTGAACTGTGTCAGATATAAGAAATTCCTTTATTAAGCAACAAAAGAGGATCTATGGTTCTTGTGCTTGTCTTTAACTGTCCATGGTCACTAGTTTCTCCTTAGCTGTTTGCAGTGCATCCCTGAAATCAATGATCAATATCCCTAGGCTGTTGTCCCATTTGGTCAAATGTTTGAATCATCACATCATCCAGTGTATTATACTTTACAGGAGGCTTTTTCCTAAGTCACTTCAGTTCAGTTCAGTCACTCAGTCATGTCTGACTCTTTGTGACCCCATGAATTGCAGCATGCGAGGCCTCCCTGTCCATCACCAACTACCAGAGTTCACTCTGACTCACGTCCATCGAGTCAATGATGCCATCCAGCCATCTCATCCTCTGTTGTCCCCTTCTCCTCCTGCCCCCAATCCCTCCCAGCATCAGAGTCTTTTCCGATGAGTCAACTCTTCATAGGAGGTGGCCAAAGTACTGGAGTTTCAGCTTCAGCATCATTCCCTCCAAAGAAACCCCAGGACTGATCTCCTTCAGAATGGACTGGTTGGATCTTCTTGCAGCCCCAGGGACTTTCAAGAATCTTCTCCAACACCACAGTTCAAAAGCATCGATTCTTCAGTGCTCAGCTTTCTTCACAGTCCAACTGTCACATCCATACATGACCACAGGAAAAACCATAGCCTTGACTAGATGAACTTTGCTTTTGAATATGCTATCTAGGTTGGTCAAGACTTTTCTTCCAAGGAGTAAGCATCTTTTAATTTCATGGCTGCAGTCACCATCTGCAGTGATTTTGGAGCCCAAAAAAATACAGTCTGACACTGTTTCCACTGTTTCCCCATCTGTTTCCCAAGAAGTGATGAGATCATATACCATGATCTTCATTTTCTAAATGTTGAGCTTTAAGCCAATTTTTTCACTCTCCACTTTCACTTTCATCAAGAGGCTTTTTAGTTCCTCTTCAGTTTCTGCTATAAGGGTGACATCATCTGCATATCTGAGGTTATTGATATTTCTCCCCGCAATCTTGATTCCAGCTTGTGCTTCATCCAGACCAGAGTTTTTCATGGTGTACTCTGCATATAAGTTAAATAAGCAGGGTAACAATATACAGCCTTGACGTACTCCTTTTCCTATTTGGAACCAGTCTGTTGTTCCATGACCAGTTCTAACTGTTGCTTCCTGACCTGCATATAGATTTCTCAGGAGACAGGTCAGGTGGTCTGGTAATCCCATCTCTTTGAGAATTCTCCACAGTTTATTTTGAGTGAAATAGTACCAATTGTCCTGTTGCCTAGAACAGGAGATCTTCATGTTCCACTCACAATGCTAGGAGGTATCTTCTTTGTCCCTTGGAAAGGGAGTGAGTGAGTCACAAGCCCATCTTACCATTTCTTAGATCACTACTGACATCTCTTATATGTGTTAGTCAGAGTTTTCTGAAAAGCAGGCACTAACAACAAATTAAGTATGCAAGAGTTTTATTGAAGTCATGCCTAAGAATAAGAGGAGGGAGTCAGACAAGTGAAAGACTTCTTACTCCTTATGCAGATCTAACATTTATGAAAACAAGATGGACAGGCAGATTAAATGGAAAGTGTCTAAAGCTACAGGCAAAATGTTCACTTATGCTGATGGGGCGCTCACTGCGTAATTACTGCCCAGAAGTGTCTTCCATCTTGCCAAGACAGGCCTTTATGAGCATCCCTGACACACTCAGTTATTGGTTGAGAAGAGTCAATAAAAGAAAAGTGGATTCAATATAAACATAGTGAAAAGTCAGAAGAGAGACTGCCTAGGTCAATCTTGGCTTCCATAATAAATGTGAGCTGTGCACTTTCATGGTCCCCAAACACAGAGCTGTCTAAGGTGGTTTTAGACTACTCCAAAATTTGCATATTATAGCTATCTGTATCCTTTGAATTGTTAGTAAAATTTGATAGTGAGTAAAAAGTCTAATGCTTGTGAATTTGGTTTGACATTCTGCCTTCTCTATTATCTTATTTTTCTTAGTAAAATAAGAATTTCACTAGAACTGATAGTTAAGTGATGCCAGCTTTTAATCTGATGTTTTAAATAAAAAAAGGTAATTTCAAAATATAATTAAAATATGTTCATCCAATTTATTATTTTGGAAATTTATTTAGTTATTCAAAGGTATTATATCAGATTTTTTTTTATTGTGTGTAAGTTTCACTTATTTTATTTTTTTTCTGTTTTATACCTTTTTATTTTTTCTTATTTTAAATTTACTTTAAAAGTTTGGGAATTGGTTTTTGGGAGGTCTGTGACTTAGTGACATGTATGAATATTACTGTAGCATCAAATTTGTTTACAGAAAGAAGCAGTTTGTTTCTCTATAGAAAGAAATAGAATCACAAAATAGAGATGATGAATCAGTCAGTATGTATAGCTATTGATTAATCATGTTTGCTATTATTTTATTTTTATTTCTATTTTTAAATTCATACATAAAATTAGCCTGTCACTTTCCCTTCTTATTTCCTTTTGGAACTATTTACATTTATAGAAACTTAACCATTTAATGCCGTATTTTGTTCTCCAAATGCTCCTACAATCTCCATCCTCAAGACTTTTTTGTCAAATGCTGTACATGTATTGTTGCTTTCCTGTAGTTATTTCCTGTGTATACCTGAAACATGGGCTTCCAGGTGGCACTAGTGGTAACGATAACCCTGCATGCGAGACAGCAAAAGAGACACAGATGTATAGAACAATCTTTTGGACTCTGTGGGAGAGAGTGAGTGTGGGATGATTTGGGAGAATGGCATTGAAACATGCATATTATCATAAGGGAAATGAATTGCCAATCCAGGTTCGATGCATGATACAGGATGCTTGGGGCTGGTGCACTGGGATGACTGAGAGGGATGGGATGGGGAGGGATGTGGGAGGGGGGCAGGATGGAGAACACATGTACACCCGTGGTGGATTCATGTCAATGTATGGCAAAACCAATATAATATTGTAAACTAATTAGCCTCCAATTAAAATAATAAATTTATATACATAAAGAGATAGTAGAGGTGATGGAATTCAAAAGCTGAGCTACTTAAAATCCTAAAAAAATTAAAAGATGCTGTTTAAGTATTACACTCAATATGTCAATAAATTTGGAAAACTCATCATTAACTACAGGACTGGAAAAAGTCAGTTTTCATTCCAATCTAAAAGAAGGGCAATGCTCAAAAATTTTTCAAACTATCATCAATTATGCTTATTTCACAAGCTAGCATGGTTCTGCTCAAAAACAGTCAAGGTAGTCTTCAGCAGTATGTGATCTGAGAACTTCCAGATGTACAAGCTGGGTCTCAAAGAGGCAGAAGAACCAGATGTCAAATTGCCAACACTCATTGGATGATGGAGAAAGCAAGGGAGTTCCTAAAAAAACATGTGCCTCATTGAATATGCTAAAGCCTTTGAGTTTGTGGATCACAACAAACTGTGGAAAAGTCTTAAAGAGCTCGGAGTACTAGAACACTTTTCCTGTCTCCTGAGAAATCTACATGTGAGTCAAAAAGCAATACTTAGATCTGTACATGCAACAATTGACTGGTTCAAAATTTATAAAGGAGAATGAGAAGGTTATACATTTTCACCCTGCTTATATATCTTGTATGTAGAGTACATCATGTGAAATGCCCAGCTAGATGAATCACAAGCTGGAATCAAGATTGCCTGGAGAAATATCAACAGCCTCAGATAGCAGCTGGTACCACTCTGATGACAGAAAGTGAAGAGGAACTAAACAGACTCTTGATGAGAGTGAAAGAGAACAGTGAAAAATCTGGATTGAAACTCAATATTAAAAAGCTAAGATCATGGCATCTTGTCCCATCACTTCATGGCACATAGAAGAGGAAAAGTGGAAGCTCTAACCAATTTTATTTTCGTGGGTAACAAAATTACTGTGAATGGTAACTGCAACCATGAAATTAAGACACTTGCTTCTGCGAAGGGAAGCTATGACAAATCTAGAAAGGATAGACATCACTTTGTCAAAAAGACCATATCATCAAAGATACAGTTTTTCCAGTAGTCAAAGAATTGATGCTTTTGAATTACGGTGCCAGAGAAGACACTTAAGAGGTCTTTTTACTGCAAGAAGATCAAATAGTCAATTCTAAGTGAAATAAACACTGAATATTCAGTGGAAGGACGGTTGCTGAAGCTGAAGATCCAACTCTGACCACCTAATGGGAAGAGCTGTCTCATTTTAAAAGACCCAGATGCTGGGAGTGGACAAAAGGAGAAGGGGTTAACAGAGGATGAGATGGCTAGATTGCATCACTGACTAACTGGACATAAATTTTAGTAAACACTGGGAGATACTGGAGGACAGATGAGTCTGGCCTGCTACAGTACATGAGGTCTCAAAGTGCCAGACACAGTTTAGTGACTGAAAAACAACAACAAAAAAAATCTATTTCACCCTCCTTTTCAGCTACATTTTCCCACTGGTAACCACCAGACTTCTCTGCATCTGCAATTATTTTTGTTTTGTTTTGCTTTTATTTGGCTTTCTTTATATTATTCATATGAGTGAAATTGTATAGTATTTCTCTTTTTATCTTATCTGACTTATTTAATGAACATAATGCCCATAAGACACATCATGTTGTCACAAATGCCAATATTTTATTATTTTTTTATGACTGAATAATATTTCAGTATATATATGTGTGATATATGTAATGTGATTTTATGAATATGTCATGTATGGGCTTCCCAGGTGGCTCAGTGATAAAGAATCTGCCTGCAAATGCAGGAGATACCAGAGATGTGAGTTCAATCCCTGGGTTAGGAAGATCCTCTGGAGTAGGAAATGTCAATCCACTTCAGTATTCTCACCTGGAAAATACTATATAGAGAGAAACCTGTTGGGATACAGTCCATATGGTCCCAAATTGTCAGACATGGCTGAACTCACACACTTGCACATTAACTACAAAGTCCTGGATCACAGATAAGTGATTTACTGTTGCACACAGTCCTGGGTAAGGTTGGTAGAAGGACAGGAGAAAATGCACATGCTTAAGATGGTATCATCTTATGTTATGCTAACAGCCATGCATTTCTCAAGATTATGTTGGCTACTTGGGGTCTTTTGTGGCTCCATACATATTGTACAATTTTTGTCCTATTTGTGTGAAGAATGTCATTAGAATTTTGACAGGAGTGGCACTGAATCTGTAGATTGCTTTGGTAGTATGGATATTTTAACATTATTAATTCCTACAATCAATGAGAACAGAATAATTTTTCTATTTCTTTATTGTTGTTTAAACACTATGTCCATCTCTTTGCAACCCAATGGACTGTAGTACACTAGGTTCCCCTGTCTTTCACTATTTTCCAGAGTTTGGAACTTCTCAGGGGGCACAAGAAAGAACCTTCCTGACAAAGGCAAGAGATAAGACATACAGGTTATATTTGTTGGCAGATACTGCTCATAGTATTCTCCTATAATCTTTCGCATTTCAGTGTTATTCACTGTAACTTTTCTTTCATTTCTGAGTGTATTTATTTGGCTGTCTTTTTCTTTTTTCTTAGTAAGTTTGGTAAAATTTTGTCAGTCTTGTTTATTTGACAAAAGAATCAGCTCTTAGTTTAACTGATTTTTTTTATTACCATTTCATTCTCAATTTCACTTATTTCTTCCCTGATCTTTATTATTACTTTCCTTTAACTAATTTTGGGATTTGTTTGCTTTTTCTTTTCATTAATTATTTTATGTACAAATTTAGCATTTGTATTTGAGGTTTTTCTTGTTTTTGCAAGTAGGTTTATATCCCAATGAACTTCCCTTTAAGACTGTTTTTGCTATACTCTATAGATTTTCATATGTTTTCAAGTAACATACATTTATAACTTGATTTATTTGTTGATCCAACAGCTATTCAGTAGTATGATTCACTTAAGGCCACTATTTCCTTTTTGAGTTTCTGTCTGCTTTACCCCTTGATACAACTGAGAGGTTAAATTTCTCTACTTTCACTGTGTTGCTGTCAATTTCTCCTTTAGATTTGTTTAAAACTAAACAATATATTTGGTATCCTACAATGGGTGAATATATATTAATAACTATTATATCTTACTGATGAATAGTCCACTTTTTATCAGTATATAATGTTTATTACTTTCTCTTGTTAGCTTTTTTGGTTTGAAGTCTACTTTGTCTGACATGATTATGGCTACATCACCCCATTGTTTCACTCGAGCCTATATTTTCTCTAGAGCCGAAGTAAGTCTCCAAGAGGCAGCATATATCTTGGTCTTGTTTGTCCATCCATCCAACTGTTTATTGATTGGTAAATATAATTCATTTACGTTTTGTGTGATAATTTCATACATGAGGACTTAATAATGCCATTTTATCTTTGGGTTTTGATTTTTCTATGTCTCTAGGTTTTTCCTTATATTTCTGTCTGCTGTCATATTCTAATCGTTCCTTATGATATTTTCTTTAACCAGTTTTCTATCCTGCTTTCTTCTTCTTTTCTTTTTTCTTTTTTCTGTTTTTGGTTGTTTGTGCTATAGACGTCTGTTTTGTGGTTACTATGAGGTTTTCATAAACTATCTCATAGATAAAATAGAATTTTTTTCTGCTGACAATATCTTAACTTCATTTGTTTATTCAGGGTTTGTTCTTTTTTTCTTTCCTTTTATATTTCTGATGTCACAAATCATCCCCTTTTATATTGTGTTTGTTACCAAATTAGAACAGCTTTAGCTATTTCAGTGTTCTTTTATCTTAAAGTTTATGGTGTTTCATTAATTATGCTTGTTAAGTGTTTAACAACTTTTTTGATATAATTTCATTTTTTTTTTTTTTACTCTATTTACTACCTTTCTCAGCATTTTGCCTTCTTATTTCTTTTGGAAGAGCTTCTTTCAACATTTCTTGTAATGCAGGTTGACTCATGGTGAACTCCTTTACCTTTTATGTCTGGAACAGGTTTTATTTCCCCTTCATACTTGAAAAATAATTTTGCTTGGTTGAGTATTTTTAGCTGACAGTACTTAGTGAAAGTGGCTCAGTTGTGTCCAACTCTTTGTGACCCATGGACTATATAGTCAACGGAATTCTCCAGGCTAGAATATTGAAGTGGGCAGCCTTTCCCTTCTCCAGGGGATCTTCCCAACCCTGGAATTGAACTCAGGTTTCCTGCATTGCAGGCGGATTCTTTTTTACCAGCTGAGCCACAAGGAAAGCCCAAAAACACTGGAGTGGGTTGTTTATCCCTTCTCCAGTGGATCCTCCTGACCCAGGAACCAAACTGGGGTCTCCTGCATTGCAGGTGGATTATTTAACAACTGAGCTATGAGGGAAGCCCTTACAGTACTTATATTTTAATATTTTGAGTGTGTCATTCACTTTCTCCCTGTCTGTGGGATTTCTGCTGAGAAATCTGCTGATAGCCTAATGAAAGGGGATACCTTGGTATGCTAGTCTCTTTTTCTCCCTGATTTCTTTTATAATTCTTCCTTTACATTGACTTTTGACAGTTTTCATGTCTTGTGTCCTGGAAAAATGTCTTTTTTCATTGAAATGATTAAGTGTTCTATTAGCTTCATGGACTTGTACACACAATTTCTTCCCCAGGTTTGGGAAGTTCTCAGCTATCATTTCTTTAAATATGTCTTCTGCTCCTTTCTCTCTCTCTTTATTTTCCAGGATACTTCCTATCCTTATGTCACTTTAAAACAAAAATAGTGTCCCATTGTTCTTAAAGATTTTCTTTATTTTAAAAAATAATCTCTTCTCCTTTTCTACCTAAATTGTTTCTAGATTTCTATCTTTAAACTTGATAATTTTCTTTTCTATATCAGTTCAATTTAGTCACTCAATCGTGTCTGACTCTGCGACCCCATGGACTACAGCATGCGAGGCTTCCTGTCCATCATCAACTCCCAAAAGTTGTTCACTTATGTCTATCAAGTTCTCCCCCTGCCTTCAATCTTTCCCAGCACCAACGGCTTTTCCAATGAGTCAGTTCTTCACAACAGATGACTGCAGCCATGAAATTAAAGACACTTGCTCCTTTGAAGATAAGTTGTGATTAATTTAGACAGCATATGAAAGAGCAGAGACATTACTTTGCTGACAAATGTCTGTCTAGTCAAAGCTATGGTTTTTCCAGTAATCAAGTGAATGCATGTGAGATTTGGACTATAAAAAAAAGCTGAATGCCAAAGATTTGATATTTTGTGCTGTATGCAGGTCAAGAAACAACAGTTAGAACTGGACATAGAACAGCAGACTGGTTCCAAATTGAGAAAGGAGTATGTCAACTCTATATATTGTCACCTTGTTTATTTAACTTATATTCAGAGTACATCATGTGAAATGCTGGGCTGGATGAAGCACAAGCAGGAATCAAGATACCTGGGAGAAATATTCATAACCTCAGATATGCATTATCCTTATGGCAGAAAACAAAGAAGTAAAGAGCCTCTTGATGAAAGTGAAAGGGGAGAGTGAATATGTTGGCTTAAAACTCAACATTCAGAAAACTAAGGTCATGGAATCCAGTCCCATAATTTCATGGCAAATAAATGGGGAAACAGTAGAAACGGTGACTCTGAGTTCTGCCTTCTCTATTTGTTCTAGTTTACCCATGTTCAAATGTAAAGGTAAGTGTGGATCACTCTAGAATCCTGATGGGTTGGTCAGAGAAAACTTTGTTGTGTTATGGATGTTTTACTAGTTGTAAATTGAATTGAAGGGAAGTGAAAAAGAAAATCACTCAATCGTGTCAGACTCTTTGCAACCCCCTGGGCTATAGAGTCCATGGAATTATCCAGGCTAGAATACGGGAATGGGCAGCCTTTCACTTCTCCAGAGGATCTTCCCAACCCAGGGATTGAACCCAGGTCTCCCACATTGCAGGTGGATTCTTTACCAGCTGAGTCACAAGGAAAACCAGTGTATAAATTGAAGAAGGGAGACAAAGAGAGCATCTCATCCCTACATGATGCTGATGTCATCCCAACATGACTCTTAAATATGAGTAACATTAGGTTAAACTTTTTGCATAATATAGGAAACACAAATCAAAACTCTAATATAAAATTTTCCATATTAGGCACGATTCAGAAAATTATACATGTTTTATTTGCATATGTGTTTATACTATGTAGATAGATAGGTGACAAAATAATATCAACTGAGATGGAGAGATAAATAATATACACTTGTACAATCTGTATTAAGAGAAATTTGATAGAAATAATAGTGCTCGTTGTTTATACCACTAACAAATCAATATGTAAAGTGACATTTGTACAAATATCTTCATATTTTTGAGCATCATTCATATTAGTATAAAATTGAAAATCCACAGCTCCATCTATAAAGCACCATTAACATCAGTGTGCCATACTCAACACCCACACGATTTCACTTTTCTATTATTCTCTTGTGATATTCTTTCTTCCTGCTCCAATGATTCTTCAACATTATTATCAGAACTTATCATAGAGTAAGTAAAAATGATGTAATGGATAAAATATTAAGCTACCGATGGACAGTAGCACTATATGAATGTTAAGGTCCTTTTCAGCCTTGAAGTATAATTTTTGTTGGAGGTAAAATGAGTTTTACTGTCAATGCATCAAATATCTAAGGGGGCTGCAATTTCAAGTATAGTTTTAACTAATTAAAATATAAAAACAGATTAGGAAAAAATGGTAAAAAAAAAGCATCATTTAAGGCTTATACATGTTAGAGGACACTTAGGTATCTAAGATGTTGCTAAGAATGATTTCAAATTTTGATGGCTTTGTTAAGGAGGGTGAAATTAATCCATTTTTATGTACTGATGCAGTTTCACACACCTATATCTGCATGTATTCCTAGACTTGCTATGATAATGTACCAGAGAATTGGAAGTATTTTAGAATTCACAATCCTTTGGCATCATAAATCATCATGATTCACATTAGAATCAGAGAAACAATGATTAGAGTTTGGCTGAAGTTCAGCTCCAGTTATTTATATAGTAAACACAGTATAATCAAGCTCTTGAAAATCAAAGACAGTGAATTTTGAAGTTAATAAGAGAAGAAAAACTTATTATATTTTGGGAATACTGATAAATTCATAAATAGATTTCTGAGCAGGCACCTTGTAGGCCAGTGGAGAGTTTAATAATATTTTCAAAGTATGTGAGGGAGAAACAACAACCAAAAAAGCTGTCAACCAAGTAAACTTTCCACAGCAAAGTTTTCCTTCATAAATGAAGAAGAGATAAAGATTTTATCAAAGAAACAGAAGCTGAGAGGTTTTATTACTAGGAAATGATACAGGAAATTTTTGAAGCTGAACAATGTGAAAACATAGGAAAGTATACAATTCACTGGTCAAAGTAAATGTACAATCAAATTCAAAATGTTCTAATACTGGGATGATTGTATATAAATCGCTTTGAACTCTAGCATATAGGTAAAAAAAAAATGTTAAGAGTAACTATAGCTGCAATAGTTTGTTATGGATACATAGCACAAAAAGATGCAATTCTGTATATTAACAAAATATATTGTGGAGAGGCATCTAAGTATGTAGAAAGTTTGCAACCAAGTTAAGCTGTTTCAACTTTAAAAACTCTTGAGAGTCCCTTAAACATCAAGGAGAGCAAACCAGTCAATCCTAAGGAAAAAAATTCATTGGAAGAAGTCATGCTGAAGTTGAAGCTCCAACGCTTTGGCCACCTGATGCGACAAACTGTCTCATTGGAAAAGACCTTGATGCTGGGAAAGACTGAAGGCAGGAGGAGAAGGATACAACAGTGAATGAGATGACTGGATGGCATCACTGACTCAATGGGCATGTGTTTGAGCAAGCTCCAGGAGTTGGTGGTGAACAACAAAACCTGGCATTCTGCAGTCCATGTGGTCGCAAAGAGTTGGACATGAATGAGTGAATGAAGTGAATTGAACTGATCAAACCTCAACTCACAAAGAAATACAACAAGAGAGAAAAAAAGGAAAAAGGAAACTATTTAAAAGCTCACAAAGTAATGGACAAAGTGGTGATAGTAAGTCCTTACCTATCAATAATTATTCTAAATATAAATCGTTTACATTCTTCAACTAAAATAAAATTAGTGCTTGAATGAATTAAAAATATCCAATTTTATGCTGTCTACAAGGAACTCACTTATGTTTTAAGGATGCACATAAACTGAAAGTAGAGAGATTGAAACCGACATCCCATGTTAATAGAAAAGGATTAGGGATAACTCTACTTATTTGTACATTAGAAATTATCACAATTTGTAAGTCAACTATACTGCAATAAAATTTTTAAATGGTTCCTTAACCTTATAGGGGGCTTCCCTGGTGGCTCAGAGGTTAAAGCGCCTGCCTCCAATATGGGAGACCCGGGTTCGATCCCTGGGTCGGGAAGATCCCCTGGAGAAGGAAATGGTAACCCACTCCAGTATTCTTGCCTGGAAAATCCCATGGACAGAGAAGCCTAGTAGGCTACAGTCCATTGGGTCGCAAAGAGTCGGACACGACTGAGCGATTTCACTTTCACTTAACCTTATAGGACTGGGAAGAGGAAGAGGAACCAAAGAGTTCTCTCTTCTTCTACATGCAAAAAGAATAGGCCATCTGAGGACACCAAGAATTCTATAATCCAGGAAGATAATGCTACTAGAAACACTGTTGGACCTTGATCTTAGACTCTTAGTATCCATGACCATGAGAAGACAGATTTCTCTTTTTTAAGTCACTCTATCTATGAATTTTCCTTATGAGAGCCCTGGTAGGTCAACCTTCTTTATGGTGGAAGACTACTGATTTGAGAATAGTCATATTCTCATTCTTCTTATTTATATTTGTCAAGTAAAATAAACTTCATTGTCATAAAGAGGCAGTTTCCTGATAGCTCAGCTGGTAAGGAATCTACTTGCAATGCAGGAGAACTGGGAAAAAAAAAAAGGAGAACTGGGTTTGATCTCTGGGTTGAGAAGATCCCCTGTAGAAGGGAAAGGCTACCCACTCCAGTATTCTCGCATGGAGAATTCCATGAAATGTATAGTCCATGGAGTTGCAAAGAGTCAGACACGACTGAGTAACTTTAACTCATTCACTTAGTCATGACATATATGTGAGACAGAGTACAGTTCAAATTCTCTCTTTATTGTAAGTGTGATTTTACAGAACCACAGAACCGTTTTCAACTACAGATGTTATATTTATACTGTTGTTATAATTATGTTTTGAATGAAATTACACACACACACACACACACACACACACACATGCACGCATACAGTTAGCAGCAAAAATAAAAGAGATCTAACTTTGACTAACTTTCCTTAAAGATTAAGAAGTCAAAAAACACTCCATGTTAAAAATTAATGGGATGTTTCTGGTAATAAGGACCCCTGGTTTCTAGGGACACTAGACAAACTATCAACACACTTTGTACTTTGTGAGCAGATACAGATCATTGTAATGAAGATGTTATTTGACTTAGGGTAGTCTGAGCTTAATGTTTCTTGATTATCAGAGGACAGTATCATGACTAGCCTTATGGGGCCAACTTAGTCTTTTTATCTCCTAGGGAAATAATCCATACATAAAAATAACAGACATACTTGTACACTGAGATGTACAAAATAAATAAAACAGTTTATGCTCATGTGAACAATTTTTATGTTGCTTACTTGTTTTTTGGTATCTAAGAATCCTCAAGAGGTGCCTGTGAAGCAGGTATGTTCACCCTGGTTGCCCACTCTACTTTCATGTTTTCTCTAGCTACCCAGTGAAGAAAACAGAATTAACTAGAGCTATCTGACTCCTCACAGTTACTAGTATTGAACCCTGCACCCCCCAGAGAATTTCACTATTGCCCTTTCCATCAAAGCATTAAGGCATGGATTTATTGATGGCCAGTGATATGCCAGCACCTGCAATATGACCATCAAGATAGTCCAGCACCACTAGAGGCATCATGGCACTGACTTCTCAGAACTCTGCATTTGGAAATATGACTCATTAACTCCTCCCATTGTACCCTATGTCACATATGTTGCAACTTCTCCCCCTGCTGTATTCTTTTGAGAAGCAAAAACTATGATGGGATATTTCCAATAAATTAAATGGGGAATATGCCTCTGGAGAAGGAAATGACAACCCACTTCAGTATTCTTGCCTGGAGAATCCCATTGACGGAGTAGCTTTGTGGGCTACAGTCCACGGGTCGCAAAGAGTCAGACACGACTGAGCGACTTCACTTTCACTTTCACTTATGCCTTGCTATAGCTGACATGTGTCCCACCACCAATGCCTGTGTTGAAGCCCTAACATCTGATGTGATTGTATTTGGATATGGGGCCTTTGGGAGGCAGTTAGATTTAAATGATATGATGACAGTGCAGTCCTCAAAATGGGAGTAGTGCCATTTTAAGAAGAAGAGACTAGACAGTTTGCACTATCTCGTTCTCTCTCAAAGTAATGTGAGATTCTGGTCATCTGTAAATTAGGAAGAGAGATCTCACCATTAACTGAATCTGCTGGCACGTTGACCTTAGACTTCCAGTTTCTATAGTGATGACATTTTTTTTTTTTAATCCACAATCTATGGTACTTTGGTATAGAAACCTAAACTGATTAACACAATAGTTTGTTTTGATAAGTTGGGTGCTGCTTTAAAAAAAATACCTAAAAATTTGAAAACAGCTTTGCAACTGGGTTATGGGTAGAGGCTAAAGGAGGTTTAGAAAAATGCTTAGATTTCTGTATACAGACTGTCAGAAGAAAGACGGATGTGAAAGGTGATTCTGGGGAGCTCAGAAGAGCTGTGGAGATAACTTCCATCTTCTTACAAGAGGCCAAAATCATGTACAGAATCTTGGTAGAAATATGGACGTTGAAGTCCATTTTGATGAGGCCTCAATTGGAAGTAGTGACTATGAGCTGTGGGGTAAGGTTGCCACCCCAGTGTACCTGCAGGGACACTGCAGTAGCTAGCATCAAACTAAATAGGATCATTCTGAAGCTTTAAGTTCTAATGGAATAGACCATGCCAGGTTTTGGACTTACTTGGTCACATCACTCTTTCTTTCTTTCCCACTTCTCCCTTTAGGAATAAGAATGTCTACCTTACACTTGCCCACCAGTTTATTTTTTATGTGGATAGCCTTTCTGGTTTTACGGAGTCACAGCTGAAGACAAACTTTAGCTCAGGAGGAGTCATAGCCTATATCTCATGCAAATCTGAATTAGATGATATTTAGATGTTCCTTTTTACTTTGGACATTAGAGTTGATGCTGAATGAGTTAAAAATTCCTTGGACTGTGGGATTGGAAGTATATGTTTTGCATGTGATAAAGACAGGCATTTTGGAAGGCCAGGGACAGAGTTCAATGGACTAAATATTTGTGTTTTTCAAACTTCATATGGTGAAGCCCTAATGCCAAATGTGATGATATTTGAAAATGATGATTGGGAAAGTTGATTATGTTTAGACCAGATCATGAGGGTGAGATCCTCAGGATGGGATTAGTGTCCTAATGAAAAGAGGAAGCTCTTTTGCACTCCACACACTCATACCAAGGAAGGTCCATGCATGCACACAGAGACAAGGCAGGCTTCTGTAATAAAGGAAGAGGAGCCTCACTAGACACATAATCTGGTAGCACCTTGATCTTGGACTTTCAGCCTCCACAACTGTCTGGAGTCTATGAAATAAATAGAAATAAACAGAAATAAATGTTTGTTAGTCTATGGTGTTCTGTTATAGCAGCTGTAGCTAAATAAGATAGCCTATGAGAGAAAATGGGACAGAGTTAGGCAAGGCTGAGAGACTATCTGGATAAAAAACTAAACCCTACATGGTAGAGAAGGAATAGAAAGAAGGTTGGGTAAAAAGAGTCCTAGGTGGCAGTGCAGTTCCATGAGAGTTTGGCAAGACTGATGGGCCAAGTCACTCTTCAGAGTGGTACCAGGGCTCACAGGAATGTGCTTGAGTTAGTTTTCATGGAGCCAGAGCATGGCAGTTGTGGTCATCATTCAACTTGCCTTTTCCATAGTAGGGATTATGAATGACATTCTTTTATAGATACATAAAGTGCGTTGAGTTTGAATCAGAAAGCCCGGGGTTCAAGTCTGAGGTTTCGTATGTTCTGCTGGGAAGATCTAGAACAAACAAGGTTTTGAAACTCTGTTTCTCAGCTGAAAGTGGTTTAAAAGGAAGTACCTTTTTTGAGGCATGGTTGTAAAAATATAGACAGACACACATAATGTAAAATGCAAAAACATTCCCTAGCACACTCTGCAGATACAATAAATGTTAACTATTAGGATTATTCAGTTCAGTTCAGTTCAATCACTCAGTCATGTCCGACTCTTTGTGACCCCATGGACTGCAGCATGTCAGGCTTCCCTGTGCATCACCAGCTCCCAGAGCTTGCTCACACTCATGTCCATTGAGTCAGTGATGCCATCCAACCATCTCATCATCTGTCGTCCCCTTCTCCTCCTGCCTTCAATCTTTCCCAGCATCAGGGTCTCTTCAAATGAGTCAGCTTTTTGCATTAGGTGGCAAAAGTATTGGAGTTTCAGCTTCAACATCAGAGCTTACAATGAACATTCAGGACTGATTTCCTTTAGGATGGACTGGTTGGATCTCCTTGCACTTCAAGGGAATCTCAAGAGTCTTTTCCAAGACCACAGTTCAAAAGCATCAATTCTTCGGCATTGAGCTATCTTTATAGTCCAACTTTCACATCCATACATGACTACTGGAAAACTATAGCCTTGACTAGACAGACCTCTGTTGGCAAAGTAATGTCTCTGCTTTTTAATATGCTGTCTATGTTGGTCATAACTTTTCTTCCAAGGAGTATGCATGCTATCAATGTCCCAGAGTCACACGCAAATAAATGGAATTCCATTCAAATGCAAATTATTGCAAACCTACTGGTTTCCCCTCATCCAGTTCCAAGTATCAGATCAATGTTTTTTCTGTCTTTGTATATGTTTTTAAATTGGAATATAATTGCTTTGCAATGTTGTGTTAATTTCTACTGTAAATGATATAGGTCACTTTTTAACAGAAAGGATTTTTTATCTTCTCCTCACACACACAGGCACAGTTTTCATAGATAAGTTGCTTTGATCTCAGCCTATAATAAACTTTGAATTGTGTACAATGTTCATGATCAATGTTAAATTTATTGGACCCATGAATTAAGATAGACAATGTTCCAGGTTCATCTGCCTCATTAGAACTGATTCAAATGTATTCTTTTAAATGGCTAATACTCCATTGTGTATATATACCACAGCTTTCTTATCCATTCATCTGCTGATGGACCTCTAGGTGGCTTCCATGTCCTGGCTATTATAAACAGTGTGCGATACTAACGCATATATATGGAATTTAGAAAGATGGTAATGATAACCCTGTATGCTAGACAGCTAAAGAGACACAGATGTATAGAACAGTATTTTGGACTCTGTGGGAGAGGGAGATAGTGGGATGATTTGGGAAAATGGCATTGAAACATGTGTAATATCATATATGAAACGAATTTCCAGTTCAGGTTCGATGAATGATACTGAATGCTTGGAGCTGGTGCACTGGGATGACCCAGAGGGATGGTACAGGGAAGTGGGAAGGGGGTTCAGGATGGGGAACACGTGTATACCTGTGGCAGATTCATGTTTATGTATGGCAAAACCAATACAATATAGTAAAGTAATTAACCTCCAATTAAAATAAATAAATTTATATTAAAAAAGACATTCACAAAATAAAAAATAAACAAAATTTTAGTTTGTTCAAAAAAAAAGATAATGTTGAGACATTGATTAATAAAAAAAAGAACACTTGAATGTAATAGGCGATCATAATTTACTCATATTTTACCAAAACAGTGTAAGCTAAGTAATAGCATATCTTTGAAGCAGATATAATTTGTGAATTAAAGAAGCACTAGAGCATCAAAAAATAAGCTGTACATTGTGACATAGTTTATGAGGTCCTGTCAATTGTGGTGGGATTCTCAGTGAAGACCCACTTATGTCTTGGAATATCAAAATAAGGCTTGCTAAAATATAAAAAGTAAACAACAACAACAACAACAACAAAACTCCACAAAAGTTCTTGATTTCTCCCAACTACATTTGCTGCTGCTGCTGCTGCTACTAAGTCGCTTCAGTCGTGTCTGACTCTGTGCGACCCCATGGATGGCAGCCCACCAAGCTCCCCTGTCCCTGGGATTCTCCAGGTAAGAACACTGGAGTGGGTTGCCATTTCCTTCTCCAGTGCATGAAAGTGAAAAGTGAAAGTGAAGACACTCAGTCGTGTCCGACTCTTAGCGACCCCATGGACTACAGCCTACCAGGCTCCTCCATCCATGGGATTTCCCAGGCAAGAGTACTGGAGTGGGGTGCCATTGCCAACTACACTTACAGTTTTGGGAAAAAAGAAAAAAAAATTGAAGTGAGGAATTTGATTCCTCCATCAGTTATTAATTCCTATTTAAATCAAGACTAAAGGAAGGCTTTCCAAAACACCTTCAAAAAGAGGCTATCAGTTATAGCTGACTGAGGTTCAAAACTCCTACTATGTGTACTCCTATGTCCCATGTGGTCCTTTTGGATGAGAAATAAACCAAACCAACTGAATGGAGGCAAATAATGTCCCTACCTTCCAGTGAAATCTCTTATTGATAATAACAGATTCTGAGGAGGTATTGTATCCTTGTAAACTTGGAACCCTTCTAGACAAAATTATAGGTTGTAACACTGTTGTCCTTGGAGAAACATCTTTTCTGTAAGATGCAACTGTAAACTGGTTCCTTCAAAATCATGGAAATGTATACTTATATTTGCATACATATACTTATGTGATTTAAAAGTCTCAAGAGAGGGTATTGGGTTCTTTGAACTCTTAAATATCTATTGCTAAGATATGATGAAAGAAGACTTGTGAAGAACAAGATTTAGAACAAATATCCACTGACATTGAAACGGTTGTTGATGTGTTACCAGACTAGACAGAGGGCAGGTCAGGTGACAGCTACCCGCAGGGCACAACTCTAAGCTTTCAACATCTCTGAAGTAAATGAGCTTATAATTCCAGATATTCAGATTTTCCACTTGTATTTCCATATGCAACTGAGGAAAAGTAGACTGCTTCTACCAAGATGGAATACATTGTCATGAGTTATTGTTTAAAAATTAAAAGAATACACACACACAGCTTTCTCATTACCACCAATGGAATGCAGTTGATATTGTTTATAATTTTTGCCATTAAGATATATTGGATGGTGCTTGCCTGGGCTCTATAGTAGCAAACATTCAGGTGAAGTTTTAAAAACACCAATTCAAAGCCTGATCCTTTTAAAAGAGGGCAAGCTGTGTGCTTTACTATTTGAATTATTAAAATATTAAATGATTTTGTAATCTTTCAAATATGCTCTGTAATTCTGAAGATGGCAGACAATTGACAAATACTTTAAATTCTTTATGTTGAAAATACACAATTTTCATCTACAAAAAGCAGTTTTTCTTTGGTTTTACTATATGGATATTAAACTAATACTTGAAAAAATAAACTAAAAGATTGTTAGGAGATTAGATAGTCTACAGATCTTAAGAAACTTTGATTGATCCTTGATGTCGCAAGAATATTTCTTGGTATAGGTGATGGCATATTCATTTCCAGCTCCAACTTGAAACACAAATTACACTGCATAAAGGTGCAAGATAACCTTTGTGTCATTGTAGTATTAGAACACTGATTAATGTGCAGCAAAGGCATGAGAGAGAGGACAAGTTAAAAGTTAAAATTGAGATATTGAGATTAAGGGAAATAAAACTCATTCTCTTATTTTCACTATTTTAAAAAGCAAGTGGTCTAGAGAAAACACTTTGCAAAATATGTTGGAAATATAAACATCCCAAATTAATTATTAAAAGATGTATCTTAGAAAGTGCTTTAAAACTCTTATGTGCTCTCTTGGATTGTTAATAGGGGCCCTGAAGCAGGAAGCAGTGGATGGAGGGCAAGAGAAATGTGGAGCTGGAAGTCATGATTCAGTTTGATGAGATGGGGGCCATTCCCTGATGTAATGGTGAGGTTCATGTTGTGACCCTCATTGTGGAGAAGCTATAAATTTGCATAAGTGTTGTTGAGTGTTCCTCAGAGTATTTTGTGTATATACACATAGCTGCACTAATCCACTTTCACTTTTTACTTTCATGCATTGGTGAAGGAAATGGCAACCCACTCCAGTGTTCTTGCCTGGAGAATCCCAGGGACGGGGGAGCCTGATGGGCTGCCGTCCATGGGGTCGCACAGACTCAGATGCAGGTGAAGTTACTTAGTAGCAGCAGCAGCACTTATCCTAAACTGTATATGTGAGACGTGAGTGGTAATTCTCAACAAAATTTTGCCTTGCTAAAACAAGTACTAAGTAATCTTTCATTTCAGTTCAATTCAGTTCAGTTGCTCAGTCGTGTCCGACTCTTTGCGACCCCATGAATCACAGCACGCCAGGCCTCCCTGTCCATCACCAACTCCCGGAGTTCACTCAGACTCACGTCCATCGAGTCGGTGATGCCATTCAGCCATCTCATCCTCTGTTGTCCCATTCTCCTGCCGCCAATCCCTCCAAGCATCAGAGTCTTTTCCAATGAGTCAACACTTCCCATGAGGTGGCCAAAGTACTGGAGTTTCAGTTTTAGCATCATTCCTTCCAAAGAACACCCAGGGCTGATCTTTCAGAATGGACTGGTTGGATCTCCTTGCAGTCCAAGGGACTCTCAAGAGTCTTCTCCAAACACCACAGTTCAAAAGCATCAATTCTTTGGCGCTCAGCCTTCTTCACAGTCCAACTCTCACATCCATACATGACCACAGGAAAAACCATAGCCTTGACTAGATGGACCTTAGTCGCCAAAGTAATGTCCCTGCTTTTGAATATACTATTTAGGTTGGGCATAACTTTTCTTCCTAGGAGTTAATATCTTTTAATTTCATGGCTGCAGTCACCATCTGCAGTGATTTTGGAGCCCCCAAAAATAAAGTCTGACACTGTTTTCATTGTTTCCCCATCTATTTCCCATGAAGTGATTGAACCGGATGCCATGATCTTCATTTTCTGAATGTTGAGCTTTAGACCAACTTTTTCACTCTCCACTTTCATTTTCATCAAGAGGCTTTTTAGTTCCTCTTCACTTTCTGCCATAAGGGTGATGTCATCTGCATATCTGAGGTTATTGATATTTCTCCTGGCAATCTTGATTCCATCTTGTGTGTCTTCCAGTCCAGCCTTTCTCATGATGTACTATGCATGTAAGTTAAATAAGCAGGGTGACAACATACAGCCTTGATGTACTCCTTTTCCTATTTGGAACCAGTCTGTTGTTTCATGTCCAGTTTTAACTGCTGCTTCCTGACCTGCATACAGATTTTTATATAATTGTGTTAGTTTTCTAAGACTATCATAACAAAGTACAAAGACAGCAAAGTTTAACGAAAAACAGAATTTTATTTCTTATATTTCTTCAGGCAGAAGTGTGAGATCAAGATGTCAGTAAGGTTGATGTCCTCTGAGACTTTCTCTCCTTGGAGTATAGATTGCTGTCTTCTCCCTGTGTCTGTGTCTTAATCTCTTTTTGCTAAAAGGATATCTTATTAATTGGATTAGGGCCCACCCTAAAGAGTCTAATTTGAGGAAATTTTTAGAGACTCTATTTTCAAATACAATCACATTCTAAGATAATGGGTGTAATAGGGCTTCAACACATTAATTTGAGGAGAGGATACCATTCAACCCATAGCAATAGTAGACCTCTGTGTAACATATGCAGGTAGATTTTAAACACACACACACACACACACACACACACACATATATCATCTATATATAATTTATTTTATATTCTCTCTTATAATCCACCAGTATCTATCTCTATTGATAACTTTGTCTATGTTGTTCAGTCATTCAGTAATGTGCAATTCTTTGTGACCCACCAACTGCAGCATGCCAGGCTTCTCTGTCCTTCATCATCTCCCAGAGCTTGCTCAAAACTCATGTCCATTGAGGCAGTGATGCCATCCAACCATCTCATCCTCTGTCATCCCCTTCTCCCCTTGCTTTCAATCTTTCCCTGCTCCAGCATCTTTTCCAATGAGTCAGCTATTCTCATCAGGTGGCCAAAGTATTGGAGTTTCATTTTCAGCATCACTCCTTCCAATGAATATTCAGGATTGATTTCCCTTAAGATTAACTGGTTTGATATCCTTGCTGTCCAAGGGACTCTCAAGAGTCGTCTCCAACACCACCTTTCAAAAGGATCCAGTTCTTCAGTCTTCTTTATGGTTCAACTCTCACATCCATACATGACCACTTTGGCTAAATGGACCTTTGTCGACAAAGTCATGTCTCTGCTTTTTAATATGCTGTCTAGTTTTCTCATTGCTTTTTTTTCCAAGGTGCAAATGTCTTTTAATTTCTCTGTCTATACAATGTATAAACTTTCATCTTGAAAAATTCAAGACTCTTCTATGTATTTTTTAAAGTTTAGAAAAATGTAATATCATAGGAATATATTTCTGAAATGTGGCAGACAAAATTTCAGTTTTGTTAAGGAATTAGATAAAATTTTTATTCAAATAAGATTGAGATGTTATGATATGTGTCATTAGATTAGTACATTCTCAAATAAATTTTAATACAATACATGTTAAACTGGATGTGAATTATACAAACTATATTTTTGAACTGTGCCCTTCATCTACTTTTACCAGTGATTCAGTTGAGGGCATTGATGACATTCTTTCCTTAAGGAACATAAAAAGAATGGTGTGTAAGTATCCAAAGTCGTTTTGAAAGGTAGAAACAATCTTAAATCTTTGCTGAACAGACCGTAACACATATAATATTTTAAGCTTAACTGCTAATATATTGGAAATAATTAAAAGCAATATATAAACACTTGCAAATACTGTTAGAAAAGCAATAGGTTGTCCTGAAAGGGAAGAAAATTTGTGATTATTTACCCTGGTAATGTGATGGTGCAAGAGCTATAGATATTTAATTAGTTTTATTTTCAAAATAAAAGGCTAAAAATGGTATGCTGGGTTAAAAAAAAAAAGAAATTGATGTATATGTTAATTCAATAGCAACATTTTACATACTAAGTGTCTGTAATGAAATATAAACATGACTAGGAGTCATGTAAAGAAGAAGATCTTTACAATATTGTAAAAGAAATTCAGACACTGATTGATAACATTACATTTAAGTTCCCATCTAAACATAAAAATTTAAATTATGATATAGATCAGAGGGGAGTTTGTATTAATATTTAATAATTGCTTTCTCTGTACTTAATGCATTAAACTCAGGTTAAGACCCTGGATTTGCAGAATGATAATCAACACTCAGCATTTCTATACATAGTTAAAGTTTGAAATAATAAATATACTGTATTTGTAGTATAATTATCATATATTCTTAAAAAGTTAAGTATTTTATTTATTTATTTTTAAATAATGTTAGATTTGGAGAAGAAATACAAATACAGTACACAGAGTTCCCATGTAACTTTCACTCAGCTTCTCTTAGTGTTAACTTTTTACATAACTATGCCAAAACTATTGTATTCTTTATAGACAAAGACATTAAGCCTTGATACAACACTCTCATCAAAATCGCAAATCTTTTGGATTTTACCAGTTTTTTTACATAACCATGCCAAAACTATTGTATTCTTTACAGACAAAGAAATTAGCCTTGGTACAACACTCTCATCAAAATCGCAAATGTTTTGGATTTTACCAGTTTTCCCACAATAACAGTTTTATTATTATTATTATTATTATTATTTTTACTATACTAGAATCTATCAGGATAACACACTGAATTCAGTCATCAAGTTTCTTTAATCTCCTTCAGTCTGTTAAAGTTTCTCCATCTTTATTTTTATGACCTTGAGAATGTTGATGAGGCATCTTGTAGGGTGTTTTTCAATTTGGGTCTTCGTGGAATTTTACTATGGCTGCATTGAGGTTATGGATGTTGGAAAAAAAGCCACAAGTGATAAGTGTCCTTATCGTGGAATGCATGATATTAACATAACATGACATGACATTACATGAAGTTACTTTGCTCTGTTAGAGTGCTGTCTGCTAGTTGTCCCCATCATAAAGTTACTCATATTCACTTTAAATTCTGCTCCTTGGAAGACAATCACAAAGTCAAACTCACACTTAAGGAGAGAGAAATTAAGCCCCAGTTCATGGAAGGGAAATAACTTTTCCATATGTTATTTGGAATTTTGCAGTAAGAAAGATTTGTACTTTTCCTTATTTATTTGTTTACTCTATCATATATTTTAAATTCATTGTATTAGAATCCAAAGAATAAAGTAAATATGTATATACATTTTATATAATAAAGTAAATAGCCACATGTATATATTGCTATAAATAAAAGATTGAGTAAATGAATGTGAGGAAAAGCATGAAGCTTTCTCACTGAAAAATTCCAAATAATATATGGAAAAGTTATTTCCCCTCTATGAACCAGAGCTTAATCCCTCTCCCCTTACGGATGAGTTTGACTTAGTGAGTATCTTCTAATATTAATTTATTCATTTGTTCAAATTATTTCAGTTTTGACCATTGAGAAATCTTTCAGGTTGATTTTTTTTTAATTTATTTATTTTAATTAGAGGCTAATTACTATACAATATTGTATTGGTTTTGCCATACATCAACATGAATCTGCCACAGGTTCCTGAACCCCCTTCCCACCTCCATCCCGATACCATCCCTCTGGGTCATCCTATTGCACCAGCCTCAAGCATCCTGTATCCTGCATCAAATCTGGACTGGCGATTCATTTCTTATATGATATTATACATGTTTCAATGCCATTCTCCCAAATCATCCCACCCCCTCCCTCTCCCACAGAGTCCAAAAGATCAGGTTGGTTTCTATGTCCTTTAGATATGTGTCTACCTCCATGCTTTTCTTTTCTTTTTTTTGGTGATGGGTGGAAGTATTCCCTTATTTTCTGGCATATAAGTTGTCCCAGTCTCATTTTGCATTTACCTTATCTTCACCATTTCTCAAAAATTCCTTATATCATTTGTTGGAGGGTGGGATTTAGAAACCAAGATCTGAGCACTGTGTGCTCATTGTGACTGAGATCCAGGGCTGAGGACTCACTGCTTCCAAGTCCTCTAAACGGACAGAACTAAGAGAAGTCTGTATTTATCTGTATCCATGCATGCATTTATATCTACATTTATGTATATATGTGTCTATATGAGTGTATTTTAAGATAAATGAATTCATACTGATATTTGCAAAGGTAATCCAGAACCACAGGATTAACGCTATTCTTCCCTGAATATTTTCCAGTAAATGCTTTCTCTGACAGCGAGAAACCTGCCTCCTGTTCTCTATAGTGCATTTATTTATTTGTTCAATACTAACATGTATACAAAACAACTTCAGAACTTGCGTATATCTCTTAAAAAAAAATTACTAACTAGCTTGCAGTGTTTACATGCAGGTAATTTTATTCTTTGTTGTTCAATCCCTCAGTAGTGTCTGAATCTTTGGGACCCCATGAAGTGCAGTAAGCTTCCCTGTCCATCATCTCATGGAGCTTGCTCAAACTCATGTCCATTGAGTCAGTGATGCCATCAAATAATTTCATCCTGTCTTGTCCCCTTCTGCTCCTGCCTTCAATCTTTCCCGGCATCAAGATCTTTTCCAGTAAGTTGGCTCTTTGCTACATGTGGCCAAAGTATTGGAGATTCAGCCTCAGCATCAGTCCTTCCAACGATTATGCAGGACTGATTTCCTTTGGGATTGACTGGTTTGATCTCTCTGCAGTCCAAGGGCCTCTCAAGAGTCTTCTCTGACACCACAGCTCAAAAGTATTATTTCTTCAATGCTCAGCTTTCATTATAGTCCAACTCTTACATCCATACATGACTTGGAAAAATCACGCTTTGACTAAACGGACCTTGGTCGGTAAAATAATATCTCTGCTTTTTAATACACTGTCTAGGCTTTTCTTTCAAACAGTAAGTGTCTTTTAATTTCATGGCTGCAGTCACCATCTGCAGTGATTTTGGAGTCCAAGAAAATAAAGTCTCTCATTTGTTTTCATAGTTTCCCCATGTATTTGCCATGAAGTGATGGGACAGGATACCATGATCTTAACTTTTTGAAGGTTGGTTTTTAAGCTACTTTTTCACTCTCCTCTTCCACTTCATCAAGAGGCTCTTTAGTTCCTCTTTATTTTCTGCTATAAGTGTGGTGCCATCTGCATTTCTGAGGTGATTTATATTTCTCCCAGCAATCTTGAATCCAGTTTGTGATTCATCCAGCCCAGCATTTGGCATGATGTACTCTGAAAAGAAGTTAAAGAAGCAGGGTGATGGGATTCAGTCTTGACATACTCTTTTCCCAATTTTGAACCAGTCTATTGTTGTATGTCCTCTTCTAACTGTTTCTTCTTGACTTGCATATAGGTTTCTCAGGAGGCAGGTGAGGTGATCTGGTATTCCCATCTCTTTCGGAATTTTCATAGTTTGCTGAGATCCACACAGTCAAAGGCTTTAGTGTAGTTAATGAAGAAGCAGTAGATATTTTTGTGGACTCCTCTTGCTTTTTCTGTGATCTAGAGGATGTTGGCACTATGATCTTTCCAACTTGAGTTCCTCTGCCTTTTCTAAATCCAGCTTGAACACCTGGAAGTAATCAGTTCATGTACTTTTGAAACCTAGCTTGGAGAATTTTGAATATTACTCCCCTCCTCATTTTATTATTAGGATTTTTATTCAGTTAAAATACATATTTTCAAAGTCCTTAGGTCATCTTTTCTACCACTTTCTTTGGTGACATTTTTAATGCATTTAGATTCATTTATTGCAGAATTCATTCCATCCAAGGATCCTGATATTGATTTTTTTTTTAAATTTCATGTCATAAGTTTTACTCTTTGTGATGTACATCTCTATGTGGTTTGGCAAACACATAACTTTGTTTCTAATACTTCAGTACTATATATATATATATATATATATATATAACCTAAACATTTCCCTGTGACTCTTTAATAAGTTAATCCATTTATATTTGTTACCAAAGTGCAAGTCCGTCTGCCCAATGATGAGCAGTGAAACCAAACAATACCAGAATGTTGGAGTTTGTAACAGAGAAAGCTTTATTACAGGGTCTTGCAAGGAGATGAATGGATCATGCCTTCAAAGCCACAAACTCCCCTAAAACTTTTCAGAAAACCCTTTTATTGTAAAGATGAGGGAGGAATGTGGTCAGTTGTTGCAAATTTTTTGATGTCAGATCCTTGTTCCTAAGGATGAGTTATGGTCAGGTAAGGATGTTTCTGTAAATCTCTACCAAACAAATGTTATTCTCTGTTCTGACAAGTTTCAAGGTACAACTTTCACCCTCCAGAGTCCTGGTCCTGGCTAAGAGAAGGCAGATCTCAGTTGGAAACACCCTCAGGGGCAGGTTCTCAGAACCTGACCCATTGTCATCTCTGAGTGATCCAGAAGCTCAACCCAACTGGCCCTCAGGCTTTTCAGACCACCCAAATAAGGATGGGGGAGGACTCAGGTCCCACAGACTTGGACCCAGGAAGACTGTAGCTGCCTTTTTGCTGCAGAGACAGGGATGAGAGAAAGGTTCACTACTGCCTCAAATCCTGGGCCAATGCTAGTCAGTGACCTTGGTGAGGGCTCTGAAACTCTGCAGGACTCAGCCCCCAGTTTGTTCCGTGGTCCTCCCAGTTCACCTATTGGCCTAAGGCCAAGGAACAGGCTGGAGGGCCCCAGCAGAAAGCCCAGATTCAGCTCTTACAACCCTCTTCACCTCACAACGATCTTTCCACTGCTATTGGCTGAATTACCTCGCTAATTATACCTCATTGACAGTTGGTTGTTTTGGGGTGGGGCCCACTGGGACATCAACCAATAACCTAGCAGGGACTTTTGCCTGGTAACAGGGTGCAGGGTAGTGACACACAGAAATGGCTGCATGCTAAAGGCTGCATTCACTATATTATACTTTCATCAAACATGAATCTGTTTTCTGCCTCTCTTATTTTGACTGTTTCTTTTTGTCACACAAATGTAATTAAACCATATGTAATTTTGGGGTTTTGCTTTTTTCACTTAGGAAAATGTGTTGAATATTCACCCATGTTGTCAACACCCATGTGTCAACAGCTGTTTATTTCTGAATAGTATTCCATTGTATGGATACATGAGAGTTTGTTAGGCTATTCATCTATGAAGGATACCTTGGTTCTTGTGAATCAACCTTCTTTAAACATCTATATTCAGGCTTCTGATGAAACAAAAGTTTTCAATTTTGGAGAGGGAAATGGCAATCCACTCCAGTATTCTTGCTTTGGAAATCCTATGGACAGAGGATTCTGGCGGGCTACAGCCCCTGGGATTGTAAAGAGTGGAATGTGATTTAGCAACTTAACAACAAAAAAAGTTTTCAATTGAATAGGGTAAATATTAGAAAATTTCTGGGATTTATTGTAAGTACATGTTATACTTTATAATAAATTTTCAAATAGTCTTGTATCATTTTGCTTTCTTACTAGTAATGGATGAGATTTCCTCTTATTCCCACATAAAATTTGATTTTTCTATTAAATATTAAAACACTGAGAAAATGTTGTTTGTCAACATTATATATTTTTAAAATAATAATATAACTTTTCATCTTTTAAATGCTTTATAAACACTGACTAATTTATGTTTCAGTTCTCTCTGAATATAGAGACCCAGTAAAATGTCATAGTTAGTTATTTTTATGATTGCGTGCTTAGCCAGTCAGTCATATTTGACCCTTTGCAACCCGAGCAGGGTTTGTAGCAGAGCAGGTTACTCTGTCCATGGGATATTTTTCAGGCAATAATACTGGAGTGTGTCGTCATTTTTTCCTCCAGGGGATATTCCTGACTCAGAGATTGAACCTGTGTCTCTTACGTTTCTTACACTGCAGGTGGATTCTTTACCCACTGAGCCATGGAGGATATCCAGTTATTTATGTGCTGATCAAAATAATTGGAGTACATACAACTCAATGTTAATCTAGGGCTTCTCTGATAGTTCAGTTGGTAAAGAAATCATCTGCAATGCAGGAGACCCAGGTTTTATTCCTGGGTCAGGAACATCCATGAAGAAGGGAAGAATACCCTCTCCAGTATTCATGGCTTCCCATGTGGCTCAGCTGATCAAGAATCTGCCTGCGATGAGGGAGACTGGGTTTGATCCCTAGGTTGGGAAGATGCTCTGAAGAAGGGAAAGGTTACCCACTTCAGCATTTTGGCCAGGAGAATTTCATGGACTGTATAATTCATGGGGTTGCAAACAGTGGGACACAACTGGGCAACTATAATTTTCACAATGTTAATCTTAAGACTATTAATATATAAATTTGATGCATGTTTTCAGATCATGATTTACTGATCTGTAAATCAATCCCTTCAGTTAGTTCAGTTCCATCACTTAGTCATGTCAGACTGTTTATCACCCCATGGACTGCAGCAAGCCGGGCTTACCCTTCCATCATCAACTCCCAGAATTTACTCAAACTCCTGCACATTGAGTCAGTGATGCCATCCAAACATCTCATTCTCTATCATCCCCTTCTCCTCCAGCCTTCACTTTTTCACAGCATCAGCGTATTTTCCAATGAGTCAGTTTTTCACATTAGGTGGCCAAAGTATCAGAGTTTTGGGTTCAGCATCAGTCATTCCAATGAATATTCAGGATTGATTTCCTTTAGGATCAACTGGTTTGGTCTCCTTGAAGTTCATAAGACTCTCAAAAGTCTGTTCCAAAACCACACTTCATAAGCATTAGTACTTCAGTGCTCTACTTTCTTTCTACTCTAATTCTCACATCCATACATGACTACTGGAAAAGCCATAGTTTTGACTAAATGGGCCTTTGATGGCAAATTAATGTATCTGCTTTTTAGTATGCTGTCTATAATGGTCATAGCTTTTCCTCCAAGGAGCAAGTTTCTTTTAATTTCATGGTTATAGTCACCATCTGCAGTGATTTTGGAGCCCAGAAAAATAAAGTCTGTCACTCTTTCCATTGTTTGCCCATCTATTTGCCATGAAATGATGGGGCCAGATGCCATTATCTTAGTTTTATGAATGTTGAGTTTTAATCCAGCTTTTTCACTCTCCTCTTTCACTTTCATAAAGAGGCACTTTATATCTTCTTTGCTTTCTGCCATAAGGGTGGTGTCATCAGCATATCTGAAGTTAATGATATTTCTCTTGGCAATCTTGATTCCAGTTTGTGCTTCTTCCAGCCTGGAGATTTGCGTGTTGTACTCTGATAGAAGTTAAATAAGTAGGGTGACAATTAGCAGTACAGCCTTGACGGATTCCTTTCCAACTTGGAACCAGTTCGCAGTTCCATGTCCTATTCTAACTGTTGCTTCTTGACCTGCATACATGTTTCTCCGGAGACAAGTAAGGAGGTCTAGTATTTCCATCTCTTTCAGAATTTTCCTCAGTTTATTGTGATTCACACAGTCAAAAGCTTTGGCAGAGGCAATAAAGCAGAAATAGATGTGTTTCTGGAACTCTTTTGCTTTTTTGATGATCTAGTGGATGTTGGCAATTTGATTTCTGGTTCCTTTGCGTTTTCTAAATCCAGCTTGAACATTTGGAAGTTTATGGTTCATGTATTGTTGAAGCCTGGCTTGGAGAATTTTGAGCATTACTTTGCTAGAATGTGAGACAAGTGCAATTGTGTGGTAGTTTAAACCTTCTTTGGCATTGCATTTTTGGGGGATTGGAATGACGACTGAACTTTTCTATCCTGTGGCCATTACTGAGTTGTCCAAATTTGCTGGCATATTAAATGCAGCAGTTTAACAGCATCATCTTTTATGATTTGTAATAGCTCAACTGGAACTCTATCACCTCCACTAGCTTTGTTCATAGTGATGCTTCCTAAGGCCCACTTGACTTTGCATTCCAAAATGTCTTCCTGTAGTGATCACACCATCGTGGTTATCTGAGTCATGAAGATCTTTTTTGTATAGTTTTTCTGTGGATTCTTGCCACATCTTCTCAATATCTTCTGCTTCTGTTAGGTCCATAACGTGTCTGTCCTTTATTGTGCCCATCTTTGCATGGAATGTTCCCTTGGTATCTCTAATTTTCCTGAAGAGATCGCTAGTCTTTCCCATTCTACTGTTTTCCTATATTTCTTTGCATTGATCACTGAGGAAGGTTTTCTTATCTCTCCTTGATATTCTTTCAATCTCTGCATTCAAATGGATATATCTTTCTTTTTCTCCTTTGCCTTTAGCTTCCCTTCTTTTCTCATCTATTTGTAAGGCCTCCTCAGACAACCATTTTGTTTTTTTCCACTCCTTTTTCTTGGGAATGGTCTTGATCCCTGTCTTATGTACAGTGTCATGAACCTTCATCCATAGTTTTATAGGCACTCTGTCTATCAGATCTAATCCCTTGAACCTATTTGTCACTTGCATTGTATAATCCTAAGGGATTTGACTTAGGTCACACCTGAATAGTGTAGTTGTTTCCCCTACTTCAATTTAAGTCTTAATTTTGCCATAAGGAGTTCATGATCTGAGCCATACTCAGCTCTCAGTCTTGTTTTTGCTGACTGTATAGAGCTTCTCCATCTTTGGTTGCAAAGGATATAATCAATCTGATTTCAGTATTGACCATCTGGTGATGTCTTTTGTTGTTGCAAGAGGGTGTTTTCTATGACCACTGTGTTCTTTTGGCAAAACTCTGTTAGCACTGTCCTGCTTCATTTTGTGCCCAAGGCCAAATTTGCTTGTTATTCCAGGTATCTCTTGACTTCCTACTTTTGCATTCCAGTCCCCTATAATGAAACAAACGTCTTCTCTTCTGAGAACTCCAAAATTACAACTCGTTGTTGAGCAATTGTCAACAGGAGAATGTTGGATTCCACCAAAAAAAAAAAAAAAAAAAAAGCCCCACGTCCAAGGGCAAAGGAGAAACCCCAGGAAAATGGTATGAAGGGTGAAACTGCATTTAGACTCTAACCCCAAACCCACCGGAGATGCTCAGAGGGCTCAAACAAAACGTGGTACACACCAGGAAATCATATAAATTGAGCCAGACCTTCCTTTGAGTGTTTGAGTGTCTCCTGAAGAGTTATGGGTCAGCAGTGGACTGCTATAGGGACATGGGATCTGGATACAGCAGACCTGGGGTATGGCATAAGCCCTCTTGGAGGAGATTGTCATTAACCCCACCAAAGAGTCACCAGAACTTACACTGGACAGAGGAATCATTAAGAATAAATAATATATTGGTTTCTTTTATTTATTTTCTGGTTAGTCTGACAATATAGGCCATAAAGCATCACTAGAATGTAATGTGTGCTTATACACATAAGTTTGTAATGTAACTGTGTACTTTTATACACACATATGTACACACACACATTATATATATATATATATATATATATCTCCAAGTAACCAATCATCCTAAATTTAGATACTCCAGAGATACCAGTTAGAGGGTAACTGTGAATAATTTTGTACAATTCTTTGTAAAGTTTAGGAAACAAAATAGCCACAGAGCTTACTTGTTGTGAATAAATACACTTGGAGACTACATCTGGGTCCATCAGTCATAATACATTTATAGCTGAAAGATCTAAGCAGACATGGCAGCTCCATGAAAAGAAAGACAAATATCCAGTAAAAAACAAAAAGAAAACTTCTGTGGCTTTAATGACCTTGTATAACACCTGTACACATTAATATTCCCACCACCTACATAGTTAACTACAGCATTGTAATGTCTGTTGTTCCCTTGGTGAGGAAGTAGTATTTCAGTGAATTAGTTAGGGATTTGTTAGCACTTAACCAGCAAACACTAAAACACAGTGACTTGATACAATGGAAGTTTATTTGTTTTCACAGCTAGTTACATAATCAAGATTTCAGAGTAGTGAGAAGCTCTTCTTTGAGTGATAGATTAAGAAGACAGACCCTTTTACATTTAGGGACTCCAGCACTTCCAACATATGACTTGCAAGGTCATGACAGAATCCTGCATCAGAATTGAGGAAGGAGAAGAGCTTAGAGAGGAACAGGTGAATGGGCAGGGTGAGCTTTGAAAGTGGTGCAAAATTAACTGCAGGCCTAAAATTTGTAGTCTACATGTATTCTTAGAAATGAAATAAGATGGGACAGGTATTTTCTCCCCTTGTAATCAACATAATTTTGATGGCAAATACTTTCCTAAAGTATTATCAAGTTAACCTAGCATCTATAGGAAGAGTAATAACCAGTAACCATCAGTCTAGTCCCAGCCTTGAATTTGAATAGAGGTAAACCCTGAAAAAAGAACCCTTGCTGTTTAGAATCCATTAGTGGCTAAACTTACTGGATCAAGTCATCAAGGGATGCTGCCCTGAGTGTATTCTGATGTATGCTTCTCATATACCCTTGATTGATTGTTTGCCTGAACTTATCTTATTGGTTTCTCAAGGAAAAACTTTTAGTCATGAACTCTACTTGAGTTCTGTGTACACTCGAGAAATACTACACTGATTCAGTAACCATTAAACTAAAACCAATAAAATGTTCATCATTCCCTTTTTATCTGCATTTATATCCTGGTAAAGTAGAATTAAAAAAAAAAAAAAAACACCGTGGAAATACTCCATTTTCTGAGGAGAGTGTGAAAATGAATAAAGGAAAACTCATTTAAACAGAGTAAGGAAATCCAGTGTGTGTTGGGAGAGAAGGGGGCTCTCATTAATACACCACTCACCACAGCCTAAGGAGCTCAGTAGGAAGAATGATTTCCTCTGACCCAATCAAAAGCCACTCAATGCCTGCGGCCAATGAAAATCCCCACAGTCCTCTCCAGTTTCCTCCTTTCCTTGATAAAAGTAAGCCCCTCTCCTCCCTTCTCCAGACTCGTGTACTATTCTCCATAGTATGTCCAGAACTGAAATTATCAGGTATTCCAAAACAAACTCATTTTGTTGATAAAACAACCCACTCCTTCACTTTTTAAATTAAACAGAAGACAATACAGCACATTGAGTAAAGTAAGTACCTGGGCTAAGCTTAAGGAGTTTAAGTTTTCCAGTAGGTTGCTGAAAAGGAACTAAATCTTTATATTTGAATTGCACATAAGACTAACACAAAGAAGAGGAGCTACAAAGGTAATAATCACCGGTAAAATGTGTGAAACTTGGAATAATGTATGCCAGTGTCTGTTGTCTCTCAACAGACTCAACTCTAGAGACTTATGTCCTATGTTCAGACTATGAACATTTTGATCCAAATTAGGGGACTAATGTGCTCAGTCACTTAGTTCTTTACAACTCTTTGTGACCCTATAGACGGTAGCCCACCAAGCTCCCTGTATATGGGATTCTCCAGGAAAGAATACTGGGATGAGTTTTCTTCTTCAAGGGGAATAATGACCAATAAGTTAACCTAGAATTAGTTATAACAAATTTTTTCACAAGTAATTAAGCCAAAGAATAAGAAACTTGAAAAATCCTCAAAATAGTTGAGAAAGATTTGATAGATCCGCCAGTGCCCTGAATTCTCTAAGTAAGTAAAGTCCTCTTATTCAGGATCCACATTAACTTGTTGCCTTGGTGCTGGTTAGATCACATTATACTTGTTTTAGATAACTGTCATACCCAAGTCTTCCTCAGTTTTTAGTGACCATTCACCTAGAACCGGACATATTGGAATGGGAAGTCAAGTGGACATTAGGAAGCATCACTATGAAAAAAGCTGGTGGAGGTGATGGAATCCCAGTTGAGCTATTTCAAATCCTAAATGATGATGCTGTTAAAGTTCTACATGCCAGCAAGTTTGGGAAACTCAGTAGTAGCTTCAAGACTGAAAAAGTTCAGTTTCATTCCAATCCCAAAGAAAGGCAATGCCAAAGTATGTTCAAACTACCACACAATTGTACTCATCTCACACTCTAGCAAAGTAATGCTCAAAATTCTGCAGCCAGGCTTCAACAGTACATGAACCATGAACGTCCAGATGTTCAAGCTGGATTTTAAAAAGTCTATGTTCTATACAGGATACAGGATGCTTGGGGCTGGTGCATGGGGATGTTCCAGAGAGACGATATGGGGTGGGAGGTGGGAGGTGGATTCAGGATTGGGAGCTTGTATACACCCATGGTGGATTCATGTCAATGTATGGCAAAACCAATACAGTATTGTAAAGTAAAATAAAGTAAAAATAAAATTTAAAAAATAATAAAAATAAAAATAAAGGAAAAAAATAAAAATAAAAAAGGCAAAGGATCCTTAGATAAAATTGCCAACATCCACTGGATCATCGAAAAAGCAAGAGAGTTCCAGAAAAAACTTCTATTTCTACTTTATTGACTCTGCCAAAGTCTTTGACTGTGTGGATCACAACAATCTGTGAAAATATTTTCTTTGCATTTTATCAGTTTTAGATATTACCTCTTAATGAACACAACACTAGTCGCTAGAAAAAACTGAAACATTTATGGAAAAACTTTGGGAATTATAAAGGATGAGATTAGGCCAAACTTACTGAGAATGGAAATAAACAATTTGAGATAATTTCATATTGAAAACTGTAAGGTGAAGAAGAGCTTGAAGTTTCAAGGCATGGAAAGAGTTACAGGTTTAGATATAGGACGATAGGGAAGCCAGTGAATGACAGCTGAGCAGACTGGTCATGTGAATGATGAGACATGAGTCACTGCAGGTGTCTGAAATTAGTACCTGTATGGTTAGCTCTGTTCACTAAAATGAGAAAGATAAGGTCTTCTAATGAGATGCAGACCACAAAAATAGGTTGGGAGGGACCATATTGGAACTCCTAAGAAGGAGATCAGTCCTAAGTGTTCTTTGGAAAGACTGATGCTAAAGGTGAAGCTCCAATACTTTGGCTACCTCATGCGAAGAGGTGACTCATTGGAAAAGACTCTGATGCTGGGAGGGATTGGGGGCAGGAGGAGAAGGGGACGACAGAGGATGAGATGGCTCCATGCATCACTGACTCGATGGACATAAGTTTGGGTGAACTCTGGGTGTTGGTGATGGACAGGGAGGCTTAGCGTGCTGCAATTCATGGGGTTGCAAAGAGTCGGACATGACTGAGCTACTGAACTGAACAGAACTGAAGGCTATATTTTATATAAAAAATATGTAAGCTACTCTAGTGTAACTAACAAGGATGCACTTAGACACCGGGTTCTAGATCTCAGAAGAGAGGTCTACAGGACACACAATCTGGACAGGTGTTGTTAGAACAGTGATGATGTGGTACCCCAGGAAAGGATGATCTCACCTTCCTCCATGTGGTCTATCACTGGTATGGTGAACCTGTTGCTAATATTAATTATTCATTTCTAACTAAAAACCTTGGAACATAATTTTAACATTTATAGTTATTTTAATGAATTTTAATAAATCTATTAATATAGAAAATTTAAAATGAGACCAATGATCTAGGTTTAAATATATGAATTTGGGGAAATTAAATTGAGACATTCACTGTCTATATTTAGATTGAAAAATAATCTCTATCTATCTATCGAATAATTTACTAAGTACCAAACAGCTGATAGATTTTCCTCTCAGTGAATCTCATATTTTACTTTAGAATTTGCCAAACTATCGTTGACAACCTTTTTAACAAAGTATTGTATTTAGCAACATTTACTTTTTTAAACTTTCAAAATAGAAGCTATATGCATATTGAAAAGTCACAAATCACATGTCATTTCATGAACCCAGATACATTTGCTAAAACTGAGATCACTCAGGTAACTGGCAGTAGATAAAGAAAAAGCACCTGGAAACAGTCTTCACCTCATGACTTCTCATCAAGAGTACCCAGTACCTGGGGTACTCTGAGTCTGGGTTAGTTTTGCCTTCAAATATGTATGTTTGCTATGTATAAAATATACTTATTCAAATAAAATATAATCACTCCCATTTAGATTATACCTAATAACACTAGCCAGTAGAATATATTTTACTCTTCCAAGATGATTGGGTTATAACTTTCACCTATGGAAAATTCATTATTCTAATGATAAGATATATATATATATATATATGGAGAAAGAAATGAGCATCCTCTCCAGTAACTCCAGTATTCTTGCCTGAAGAATCCCATGGACAGAGGAGCCTGGTAGGCTACAGTTCATGGGATCACAAAGAGTCAGACACTACTAAGTGACAAACACGTACGCATATATATGCTAAGAGAAAAATCAAGATGATAATCATTATTATAAAGAACAAAAATCTTGTGATAACCTTGTCATATGAAATAAAGTGGTGAATATTTACAGTAAGAAATATTCTTGTTTTTTTTAGGAAACTATTAATTTTTACCATTCTTACAGTTCTTAAATAAAAAATAGTGCAGTAGTCAAGGTTTTATTTTGGTTCATTTTTTCCAGTAATGGAAAAAAATGCAAGATGTAACTCTCTTTGGGGTATTTCAAGTTCAAATGAAGCTAGCTTGCCGTTTTTATATTTATAAAATTGTTCCCTTGGTGCCCAGTGGATTCTGCTCGGAGCTTGGAACTGCTAATTTATCTCTAAGCCCCTATTTCTTCCTGGGTAAAAGGAGAAATAGCACCTGCTTTCAAGGGCCTTTGAATTTTTGAATTAAACACTGTGGTGCAATACAGAAGCTTATGTTAAATTTTACATTATGAAGAGCCTATTTATTATTTTCATAGTATATGAAGTATATTTTCCACTGAGATTCAGGTCTTATCAGAGCAAAATGGACATGTAGCCCTGGGTTTGTAATGCACACAAGTGGCAATTGTCTAATTCATATGTGTCTGATGCTATAGAAACTCATGTCTAGCAGTAGGGATATAGGCAAGTGATATGGAATCTGTGTCCCAAAGGTGTTTTTCTTTCTCTCTATGATTCCATCATCCCTAAGACCAGCTCCTCTGCTACTCTTCTATCATTTAATTATGGAAATTTTAGTGCTGGATAACCATTGATTCTCATAACGAGTTGGAACCAGAAACCTAGCCTATAGGAAGCCATCAACAAGAATCATGTGACATTCAGTTCCCATCTCCTCTAAATATAAGATGATAATATTTACAGCACAATTGATTTTCCTGTGGCCAAGTAACACCAAATTGCTTGCATTTCTATTTCCATATTTTCCTATTAATAAACCTGCAGAGCATTCAAAGTTCATTCAAGTATTCTCAGCAGCCATATAAATTCAAAGAGACATTATTTTTTTTTCATGTTTCACTGTCCTTGTATTCACAATCATAGAGTCTATGATCATAACAAGTTAATATAAGACCACAATGATGTACCATTTCACACCAGTCAGAATCGTTGTGATCCAAAAGTCTACAAGCAATAAATGCTGGAGAGGGTGTGGAGAAAAGGGAACCCTCTTACACTGTTGATGGGACTGCAAACTAGTACAGCCATTATGGAGAACAGTGTGGAGATTCCTTAAAAAATTGCAAATAGAACTGCCTTATGACCCAGCAATCCCACTGCTGGGCACACATACCAAGGAAACTAGAATTGAAAGAAACACATGTACCCCAATGTTCATCGCAGCACTGTTTATAATAGCCAGGACATGGAAGCAACCTAGATGTCCATCAGCAGATGAATGGATAAGAGAGCTGTGGCACATATACACAATGGAGTGTTACTCAGCCATCAAAAATAATACATTTGAATCAGTTCTAATGAGGTGGATGAAACTGGAGCCGATTATACAGAGTGAAGTAAGCCAGAAAGAAAAACACCAATACAGTATACTAACACATATATATGGAATTTAGAAAGAGGGTAATGATAACCCTGTATGTGAGACAGCAAAAGAGACACAGATGTACAGAACAGATTTTTGACTCTCTGAGAGAGGGAGAGGGCGGGGTGATTTGGGAGAATGGCATTGAAACATGTATAATATCATCTAAGAAATGAATCACCAGTCTAGGTTCGATATAGGATGCAGGATGCTTGGGGCTGGTGCACTGGGATGACCCAGAGGGATGGTATGGGGAGGGAGGTGGGAGCGGGTTTCAGGAGTGGGAACTTACATACACCCGTGGCAGATTCATGTTGATGTATGGCAAAACCAATACAGTATTGTAAAATTAAAAAATATATATAAAATTAAATGTAAAAAATAAACATAAAAATATTTTGTATAACATTATTCTAAAGATCTTGGTGAGTGATCA
This sequence comes from Oryx dammah, assembly GCF_014754425.2. Classification (NCBI taxonomy): domain Eukaryota; kingdom Metazoa; phylum Chordata; class Mammalia; order Artiodactyla; family Bovidae; genus Oryx; species Oryx dammah. The sequence continues at coordinate 2,345,931 of NW_024070202.1, forward strand.
AACAGACATTAAAAGCTATTTATAAAAAAGAATGCATTTGAGTTAGTTCTAATGAGATGGATGAAACTGGAGCCTATTTTACAGAGTGAAGTAAGTTAGAAAGAGAAACACCAATACAGTAAATTAACACACATATAATGGTATTTTAAAAGATGGTAATGATGATCCTATATGCAAGACAGCAAAAGAGACACAGATGTAAAGAACAGACTTTTGGATTCTGTGGGAGAAGGCAAGGGTGGGATGATTTGAGAGAATATAATTGAAATGTGTATACTACCATACATAAAATAGATGACTGATGCAAGTTTGATGCATGAAGCAGGGCCCTCAAAACCAGTGCTCTGGGACAACCCAGAGGGATGGGGTGCAGAGGGAGGTGGGAGGAGGGGTCAGGATGGGGGCACATATGTACCCATTGCTGATTAATGTGGATGAATGGCAAACATATCTGCAATATTGTAAAGTAATTAGCCTCCAATTATAATAAATAAATAAATAAATATATGTATATATATATGTATGTGTATATATATATATACATATATATATATATTTATTTAAAAAAAGCAAAACTGTCTGTAAAGAGGTTTCCACCTAGTTTTAAGTCTTTGTGAGATCTTTCAGGTTCAGCCATAGGTAATTACAGACTTTTCCCAGCAAGGCTCATAGGAAGACTGTACTCCCCACACCTAACTTGGTGCACAATCGGTGCCCTGCAGGCTCTGAAGAGAGCTGAAGTCAGTTGAGGAATCCAGCTCTGAACTGCTGATGGTCTTTATATATGCACATTAATAACTTTTCACTTTCTTTTTAATAGAAGCATAGTTAGTTTACAATATTGAGTAAGTTTCTGAGTGTACAATGAACTGATTCAATTAAATACATTTGTTTTCAGATTTTTTTTTCCACTATATGTTATTAAAAGATACTGAGTATAATTCCCTGTTGCACACCAGGCCTCCCTGTCAAATACCAACTCCCTGAGTATACATTATCCCATTGAGTCAGTGATCATATCCAACCATCTCATCCTCTGTCCAGCCCTTCTACTCTCACCTTCAATCTTTCCCAGCATGAGGGTCTTTTCAAATGAGTCAGTTCATCTCATCAGGTGACTGAAGTACTGTAGTTTGTTTCAGCATCAGTCCTTCCAATGAATATTCAGGACTGATTTCCTTTACGATGGATTGGTTGGATCTCCTTAAAGTCCAAGGGAATCTCAAGAGGCTCCTCCAATACCACAGTTCAAAACCATCAGTCCTTGGCACTCATATTTCTTTATAGTCCAAATCTCACATGTCATACATGACTACTGGAAGAAACAAAGTGTGATTAGATGGATCTTTGTTAGCAAAGTAATGTCTCTGCATTTTATTATGCTGTGTAGGTTGGTCATAACTTTTCCTCCAAGGAGCAAGTGTCTTTTAATATCATGGCTATAGTCATCATCTGCAGTGATATCGGAGCCCCCCAAAACAAAGTTTGTCACTGTTTCCATTGTTTCCCCATCTATATGCCATGAAGTGATGGGCCAAGATGCCATGATTTTAGTTTTCTGAATGTTGAGTTTTAATCCGGCTCTTTCATGCTCCTCTTTCATTTTCATAAAGAGGCTCTTTAGTTCTTTGTTTTCTGTCATAAGAGTGGTGTCTTCTGAATATCTGATGTTATTGATATTTCTGCCTGAAATCTTGATTACAGCTTTTGCTTCATTCAGCCTTGCATTTCTCATTATGTACTCTGCATATATGTTAAATAAACAAGGTGACAGTATACAAACATGACATACTCCTTTCCCTATTTGGAACCAGTCTGTTAGACGTCTGACAGAGTGTGGTCCACTGGAGAAGGGAATGGCAAACCACTTCAGTATTCTTGCCTTGAGAACCCCATGAACAGTATGAAAAGGCAAAATGATAGGATACTGAAAGAGGAACTCCCCAGGTCAGTGGGTGTCCAATAAGCTAGTGGAGATCAGTGGAAAAATGACTCCAGAAAGAATGAAGGGATGGAGCTGAAGCAAAAACAACATCCAGTTATGGATATGACTGGTGATAGAAGCAAGGTCTGATGCTGTAAAGAGCAATATTGCATAGGAATCTGGAATGTTAGGTCCATGGATCAAGACAAATTGGAAGTGGTCAAACAGGATATGGCAAGAGTAAGGTTGACATTCTAGGAATAAGCAAACTAAAATAGACTGGAATGGGTGAATTTAACTCAGATAACCATTATTTCTACTATTGCAGGCAGGAATCCCTTAGAAGAAATGGAGTAGCCATCATGGTCAACAAAAGAGTCTGAAATGCAGTACTTGGATACAATCTCAAAAATGACAGAATGATCTCTGTTAATTTCCAAGCAAACCATTCAATATCAGAGTAATCCAAGCCTATGTCCCAACCAGTAATGCTGAAGCAGCTGAAGTTGAAAGGTTCTGTGAAGACCTACAAGAGCTTTTAGAACTAACACCCCAAAAAGATGTCTTTTTCATTATAGGGGACTGGAATGAAAAAGTAGGAAGTCAGGAAACACCTGGAGTAACAGGTAAATTTGGCCTTGGAATATGGAATGAAGCAGGGCAAAGGCTAATAGGGTTTTGCCAAGAAAATGCACTGGTCATAGTAAACACCCTCTTCCAAAAAAAACACAAGAGAAGACTCTACACGAACATCACCAGATGGTCGACACTGGAATTAGATTGATTATATTCTTTGCAGCCAAAGATGGAGAAGCTCTATCCAGTCAGCAAAATCAAGACTGGGAGCTGACTGTGGCACAGATTATGAGCTCCTAATTGCCAAATTCAGACTTAAATTGAAGAAAGTAGGGAATACCGCTAGACCACTCAGATATGACCTAAATCAAATCCCTATGATTATACAGTGGAAGTGAGAAATAGATTTAAGGGACTAGATCTGATAGATAGAGTGCCTGATGAACAATGGACTGATGTTCGTGACATTGTACAAGAGACAGGGATCAAGAACATCCCCATGGAAAAGAAATGCAGAAAAGCAAAATGGCTGTGTGAAGAAGCCTTACAAATAGCTTTGAAAAGAAGATAAGTGAAAAGCAAAGGAGAAAAGGAAAGATACAAGCATCTGAATGCAGAGATCCAAAGAATAGCAAGAAGAGATAAGAAAGCCTTCCTCAGCAATCAATGCAAAGAAATAAAGGCAAACAATAGTATGGGAAAGACTAGAGATCTGTTCAGGAAAATTAGAGATACCAAGGGAATATTTCATGCAAAGATGGGTTCCATAAAGGACAGAATTGGTATGGACCTAACAGAAGCAGAAGATATTAAGAAGAGGTGGCGAGAATACACAGGAGAACTGTACAAAAAAGATCTTCACGACCTAGATAATCACAATTGTATGATCACTCACCTAGAGCCAGTCATCCTGGAAGGTGAAGTTAAGTGGGCCTTAGAAAGCATCACTACGAACAAAGCTGGTGGAGGTGATGGAATTCCAGTTGAGCTATTTCAAATCCCGAAAGATGATGCTGTGAAAGTGCTGCATTCAATATGCCAGCAAATTTGGAAAACTCAGCAGTGGCTACTGGGCTGGAAAAGGTCAGTTTTCATTCCAATTTCAAAGAAGGCAATGTCAAAGAATGCTCAAATTACCTCACAGTTGCACTCATCTCACATGCTAGTAAAGTAATGCTCAAAATTCCCCAAGCCAAGCTTCAGCAATATGTGAACCGTAAAATTCCAGATGTTCAAGTTGTTTTAGAAAAAGCAGAGGAAACAGAGATCAAATTGCCAACATCTGCTGGATCATGGATAAAGCAAGAGAGTTCCAGAAAAACATCTATTTCTGCTTTATTGACTATTCTGAAGCCTTTGACTGTGTGGATCACAATAAACTGTGGAAAATTTTGAAAGAGATGGGAATACCAGACCACCTGACCTGCATCTTGAGAAACCTATATGCAGGCCAGAAAGCAAGTGTTAGAACTGGACATGGAACAAAAGACTGATTCCAAATAGGAAAACTATTATGTCAAGGTTGTATATTGTCACCCTGCTTATTTAAATTATATACAGAGTACATCATGAAAAACGGTGGGCTGGAAGAAGCACAAGCTGGAATCAAGTTTGCTGGGAAAAAATATCAATAACCTCAGATATGCAGATGACACCACCCTTATGGCAGAAAGTGAAGAGGAACTAAAAAATCTCTTGATGAAAGTGAAAGAGGAGTGTGAAAAATTTCGCTTAAAGCTCAACATTCAGAAAGTGAAGATCATGGCATCTGGCTCCATCACTTCATGGTGAATAAATGGGGAAATAGATAGGGAAACAGTGGAAACAGTGCAAGACTTTATTTTGGGGGGTGGCTCCAAAATCACTGCAGATGGTGACAGCACCCATGAAATTAAAACGCTTACTCGTTGGAAGAAAATTTATGACCAACCTAGAGAGAAGATTGAAAAGCAGAGACATTACTTTGCCAGCAAATGTCCATCTAGTCAAGGCTATGATTTTTCCAATGGTCATGTATGGACGTGAGAGTTGGACTGTGAAGAAACCTGAGCACTGAAGAATTGATGCTTTTCAACTGTGGTGTTGGAGAAGACTCTTGAGAGTCCCTTGGACTCAAGGACATCTAACAAGTCCATTCTAAAGGAGTTCAGTCCTGGCTGTTCTTTGGAAGTAATGATGCTAAAGCTGAAACTCCAGTACTTTGGCCACCTCATGAGAAGAGTTGACTCATTGGAAAAGTTGACTCTGATGCTGGGAGGGATTGGGGGCTGGAGGAAAAGGGAATGACAGAGGATGAGATGGCTAGATGGCATCACTGATTCGATGGACATGAGTTTGCATGAACTCCAGGAGATGGTGATGGACAGGGAGGCCCGGTGTGTTGTGATTCTTGGGGTCACAGAAAGTCAGAGACGACTAAGGAACTGAACGGAACTGAACTGTTGTTCCATGTCTAGTTCTAAGTGTTTCTTCCTTACCAGCATAATGATTTCTCCGGAGGCATGCCAGGTGGTCTTGTAACCTCATTTCACATCTCTTGAAGAATTTTTCTAAGTTTGTTGTGATCCACATAGTCAAAGGCCTTGGCATAGTCAATAAAGCAGATATAGATATTTTTTGGAAGTCTCTTTCCTTTTCCATGATCTAACGGATGTTGACAAATTGATCTCTGGTTTGTCTGCATTTTCTAATTCCAGCTTGAACATCTGGAAATTCATGGTTCGTGTATTGTTGAAGCCTGACTTGGAGAATTTTGAGCATTATTTTGCTAAAGTGTGAGATAAATCAATTATGCTTTATTTTGAGCATTCTGCCGCATTGTGTTTCTTTGGGATTGGAATGAAAACTTACACTTTCCAGTCCTGTGGCCACTGCTGAGTTTTCCAAATTTGCTGGAATATTGAGTGCAGCACTTTGACAGCATCAACATTTAGGATTTGAAATAGATCAACTGGAACTTGTCACCTCCACTAGCTTTGTTCATACTGATGCTTTCTAAGGCCCATTTGACTTCCTTTTCCAGGATGTGTGGTTCTACATGAGTGATCACACCATTGTGGTCATCTGGGTCATGAAAATCTTTTCTGTATAGATCTTCTGTGTATTCTTCCCACCTCTTAACACCTCCTGCCTAAGTTAGGTCCATACCATTTCTGTCCTTTGCTGTGCCCATATTTGCATGAAATATTCCCTTGGTATATTTACTTTTCTTGAAGGGATCTCTAGTGTTTCCCATTATATTTTTTCCTCTATTTCTTTGCATTGATCACTGAGGGAGGCTTTCTTTTCTCTCCTTGCTATTCTTTGAATCTCTGCATTCAAATAGGTATATGTTTCCTTTTTCCTTTGCCTTTGACCTTTCTTATTTTCTCAGCAATTTATAAGGCCTCCTCAGGCAATCATTTGCCTTTTTGCACTCCTTTTTCTTGCAAATTGTCTTGATCCTTGTCTCCTGCACAATCTCACAAACCTCTGTCCATAGTTCTTCAGGCAGTCTGTGTATCAGATCTGATCCCTTGAATCTATTGCTCACTTCCACTGTATAATCATAAGGGATTTGGTTTAGGTCATACCTGAATGGTCTAGTTGTTTTCCCTACTTTCTTTGTGTCTGAATTTGGCAATAAGGAGTTCATCATCTGATCCACAGTCAACTCCCAGTCTTGTTTTTGCTGACTGTATAGAACTTCTCCATCTTTGGCTGCAAACAATATAATCAATCTGATTTCAGTATTGACCATCTCGTGATGTACACATGTTGAGTCTTCTCTTGTGTTGTTGGAAGAAGAGCGTTTGCTATGACCAGTGTGTTCTCTTGGTAAAACTTTATTAGCCTTTGCCCTGCTTCATTCTTTACTCCAAGGCCAAATTTTCTGTTACTCCAGCTATTTCATGACTTCCTACTTTTGCATCCCAGTCCCCTGTAATGAAAAGGACATTTTTTGGGGGTCTTATTTCTAGAAGGTCTTATATGTCTTCTTACAACTGTTTAACTTCAGCTTCTTGATCATTACTGGTCAGGGAATAGACTTGGGTTACTGTGATATTTAATGGTTTGTCTTAGAAAAGAACAGAGATCATTCTGTCATTTTTGAGATTGCATCCAAGCACTGCATTTTGGACTCTTTTGTTGACTATGAGGGCTACTCCATTTCTTCTAAGGGATTCCTGCCTGCAGTAGTAGATGTAATGGTTATCTGTGTTAAATTCACCCATTCCGTTCCATATTAGGTAGCTGATTCCTAAATTGTCGATGTTCACTCTTTCCATCTCCTGTTTGACCACTTCCAATTTGCCTTGATTCATGGACTGAACATTCCAGGTTCCTGTGCAATACTGCTGTTTACAGCATTGGACTTTACTTCCATCACCAGTCACATCCAAAACTGCATGATGCTTTTGCTTTGGATCTGTCTCTTCATTCTTTCTGGTATTATTTCTCCACTGATCTCCAGCAGCATATTGAGCACCTACCGACCTGGGGAACTCATCTTTCAATATCCTATCTTTTTCCCTTTTCATTCTGTTCATGGGGTTCTCAAGGCAAGAATACTGAAGTAATTTGCCATTCCCTTCCCCAGTGGACCACATTTTGTCAGAACTCTCCACCATTACCTGTCTGTCTTGGATAACACTACACAGCATGGCTCATAGTTTCATTGAGTTACACAAGGTTGTGGCCCATATGATCAGATTGGTTAGTTTTCTGTGATTGTGATTTTCAGTCTGTGTGCCCTCTGTTGGAGAAGGAGAAGAGGCTTATGGAAGTTTCCTGATGGGAGAGAGGGATTGAGGGGAAAACTGGGTCTTATTCTGATAGGCGGTGCCATGCTCAGTAAATTTTTAATCCAATTTCCTGCTGATGGGTGGGGCTTTTTTCCCTCCCTGTTATTTACCTGGGGCCAAACTATGGTGGAGATAATGAAGATAATGGTGACCTCTTTCCTCCCAACCCTACAACAGGACACCACTGACCCGTGCCTCTGCAGGAAACTCCAGGACACTCACAGGTACATCTTGGTCAGTCTCTTGTGGAGGTCACTGCTCCTTTCTCCTGGGTCCTGGTGCACACAAAATTCTGTTTGTGCCCTCCAAGAGTCTGTTTCCCCAGTCCAGTGTAAGTTCTGGTAGCTCTCTGGTCCAGTTAATGGCTATCTCCTCCAAGAGGACTAATGCCATACCCAGTACTGCTGCACCCAGAGACTCTGCCCCTATGGCAGTCCAGTGCTGATCCATACCTCTGCAGGAGACACTCAAACTCAGTTCTGTCTCAGTGTTTGTGGTGGTCTCTGTGTTCTGGTGGACACAATGTTTATTTGAGCCCCTGATTGTCTCTGGCAGGTATGCGATTTTATTCTGAACATGATTTTGCCCCTCCTACCGTCTTGCTGGGCCTTCCCTTTGCCCTTGGACATGGAGTGTCTCCTCAAAATCGCTCCAGCACAGCACAGCCACTGCTCCTGTGCTTATCCACTTGCTGGGGCTTCTCTGCCCTTGGACGTGGGGTATCTCCTCACAGTTGCTCTAGTGCAGTGCAGCCGCCTCTCCAGCACCTTGCAGCCAGCGCTGCCCCATTACCTATTATTACCTTTATCAATCATGTTTGTTTCCCATGTCTTTGAGTCTATTTCTGTTTTGTAAATAAGTTGAAGCTCTGCCTTCCAGGAGTTTAAAATCTTCACTTCTTTTTGGGGCCTCTCTATCTCAGGTTTAGGGCAGAAGTCTTCTTCAGGTGCTTCTGTTGAGATGAATTTATGGGGCAAAATTTGGGGGGCAACCTGTGAACAATATCTCCCACTCTGACTCAGTACCCAGTATCTTCTACTCCTCACCTCTCCCAGGATTCAGAAAACTTCAGGAACTCTTTTATTTGGAGCTCCTCATTGGTGACAGGAGCCCCAGGTCTGGGGAAGTCTCCCTGGCCCTCAACAAGTGTTCCAGGCTATAGAGATAGACAGAACATCTTTAGGTTTTAGACGTGCCTGCTCCACTTCAGTGAGTGATTTTAATTATTTAATCATTTTAATAATTTAAATATTTAATTCTGGAATGTTGCTTTCATTGGCCAATCTGACACTTGATAGCTCAGCAGAGTGCCTGACACTACCAAACTACCCTCTCTGTTTTGATAAGTTGAATATTTCATGGATATTTCTTAGTTAATATTATGGTCTTGCTCAAGTGTAAATCACTAAGAAACTGAAATTCTAGGTTCTTTCTGATCTGCTGCTTCTTTAAACTTTTGATCATTTTTTAAACTCACCTGTTATTTTTTCCCAGGTCAATGAATTCATTTGAATATCTAAATTTTCGACAGACATAAGGAAAACACGAGAAATTATTAAATGGAAATGAGAAAGTGAAGGAGAAAAGTCCTGGAAATGTTAAAATAAATTAAAAAATAAATGTAAAAGCAACTCTCTAGCCTAAAATATCATTTACTTAACCTAGGTTCATGCAGTTAATATGAAAAATTGTTAATGATACATGTAATAATTAATTGATTAATTAATTTATAGATAAATGAGCTTAATTGATTATATAGGTAAAATAATAATTTTGTCTTGTTGTTTAGCCCCTACGTCCTATCTGACTCTTTGTGACCCCATAGACTGTAGCACACCAGGCTGCTCTATCCATGGGTTTTTCCAGGCAAGAGTACTGGAGTGAGTTGCCATTTCCTTCTTCAGGGGATCTTTCTAACTCAGGAATAAAACCCATATCTCCTGCACTCCAGGTATTTTACCACCGAGCCACTAGAGAAGACTGAAGTTAATAATACTACTTTTAATAATAATAATACAAAAAAATAATAATAATACATGTCCATGACTTACTCATAGACATGCTGTAAGCTAAAACTCAATGTTTTAGTTGCATTTACATGTTAATTTTATGAATTTACAGTGTGGACTTAAAAACAAGTCCCCAGGAACCAAACTGCCCATGTGTGTACAAGTCTCAGCCCTACTGAAATTGAAGGACACACTACAAGATCAGGTATGGAAAGTAGAAAGTCTTCCTCAATTCCATGACAGTACTACAAGGAGCATTAAGTTAGTTACTACTAATAAATTTCCTGAAATCATTTGTCGAAGAACTTGAATATAATACCTCACTTTAGTGTGCTTGGGAGATACTGAATCTTTCACAAATTGAAAATGCGTCATAATTCTGCATTTAACAAGTCTGTTTGGGCCATTTTCTTAACAGTGTTTGCTCACTTCCTGTCTCTGGGTCACATTTTGGTAATTCTCACAATATTTAAACTTTTCATTATTCTTATATTTGTTATAATGATCTGTGGGCAGGGATCTTTGATGCTAGTATGCAAAAGGATTATGTGTCACTGAAGGCTGAGGTGATGAATAGAAAATTTTAGCAATAAAATATTTTTAATTGTCACATACATTGCTTTTTCAGACAGAATGCTATTTCATATTTAATAGACTACAATGCAGGGTAAACATAATTTTTTAGATGCACTGGGAAAGCAGAACAAATCACTGCTTTGTTTATTGCAATGTTTACTCTATTGTGATGGCCTGGAATGGAGTGAGTAGCATCTGTGACACCTGCCTGTACCTGTTTGGAGCAAAATCTTTATCTATTTCTGTACAGCAATATACTCATCTCTGCTTCTGTATTATTTATGTTCTCCAGGTGAGATTCTGAGGGCTCAAAAGTAAGGTGATTTAAATTATATGGATTATTCTAATGACTTCAAACTTTACTTGTAGTGATATATGATTTATATGTTTAATGCCTTATTCTTGCTTTTGATTTATAGTTTACATATATAATATATAAACTTGAAATTTATTTTCCAAAATGGGACAATTTTGAGATTGAAAGTGGGCACTACTAATACAGTCCCACTGGGATGACTAGTCTGACCAGGAATCTTTACATGCATTTATATTTTTTCCTCTACTGTATTTCAGGGTAAGTGTGACATCTATTCTTTAATGTATTCTATTTTTTGATGGAGAATCATGTAAATCAATGAATTTAAGGATGTACTCAGTGGATGCTGTCAGTGTCCTACTTACATATCCCTGGCATTCATCTTTCTACAAGTCTGCATCCTGTCCCTTCACTCATGTAAAACTCTTTGTGACTCACCAGACTCCTTTTTCCATGGTATCTTCCAGGCAAGAATATTGGTAGGTTGTCATTTATTCCTCCAGGGGATCTTCTTGATCCAGGTATCAAACCTGCATCTCTTATGTTTCCTTCATTAAAAGGCGGGTTCTTTACCACTAGCAACAACTGGGAAACCCCTCTACACAGTAGATTCCTGCAACTCTGCTTGATTTGTTTTTCTTTCTGCAGGGACACGCAAGCCAGAGTTTAAGATTTAGTGTTCCTAGAAACAGCTCACTGAGGGATGGAGAGCTGGAGAGCAAGAAACCCAGCCTCCTCACCTCCTAGCTGGAATAGCCTGAAATCCTGCTTCCCCACATCTCCAGCAGTGTCACATGGCAGCTATCAGGCAAGACAGTACAACCTCTTTAGCCCTTTTTTTCCTGTCTCCCTTCTCTGTGGGCCTTCCCACCCCAGTATCCTTCCACTACAGTAAAGCACATACACTGGAATCTGGGTCTTCAAGTTGGCTTCTGCAGAAATTTAAAACAAATATATTAATAAATACATGTATTGGGCAAACCTCAAGGATAAGGTCACTAGGCAACTCAAAGGAAAGCCATTCATGTAAGTTTCAGACCCTTTATTCAGGATATAAAGACATAATATTTCAGAAAAGAATGATTTAACTTAAATTCAGCACTCAAATTCAAAAAAAATATTTCCTGTGTGTGGTGTGTTTGAATGTGAGTGTATGTCTGTATAAGTGTGGCAAAGAGGGAGAGAGATCAATGATTACAGATCATTAAGAGGATAATCTTAAATTTAACTAAACTGAATAAAGATTTTTGACAAAGGGTGAATTAGATTAATTTACCTAAAGAAGGAATCTGACAGCAGCATTTCTTTTCTTTTCTGCCCCCCTTTACCTATTTTCTCTGTTTACATCTAATTGTTTCACTTACTACAAGCTTTCCAGAAAATAAAGAATTGAAAACATGGTGGAAGGGCTTCAAAATCTTGGGAAACTTCATGCCTCAGGAGAGAATGGTCAGCATGTTTCTAATTTTCCTAGTGGCTGAACTATCACCTTAAGTAAAATGTAACGGAATTGGCATCAGAATCACCCAGGTTTCCTCAGTTGAAATTGTTTTGTTTTGTTTTTACTAAATTGTGATATAATTCACATACCATCAAAGTCAGCATTTTAAAGTGTGCAGTTCAAGTGTTTTTTTTTTTTTGTTGTTGTTGTTGTTTTTACATTAACAAGTCTGTGCAACCATCAGCACTATCTTTGCTGATGATTCAGATGCTAAAGCATCTGCCTACAATGCAGGAGACCTGGGTTCAATCCCTGGGTCAGGAAGATCTCCTGGAGAAGGAAATGGCAACTCACTGTATTCTTGCCTGGAAAATCCCATCGACGGAGGAGCCTGGTAGGCTACAGTCCATGGGGTCGCAAAGAGTCGGACATGACTGAGTGAATTCACTAACACCACTATCTAATTACAGATGTTTCCTCAGCCCATATTAATTTAAGGTGTAAAATATAATGATTTACTAGAAGTGTATGTTGCAAAGTGATCACCACCGTAAGTTTAGTTAACATACATCATCTTACATCTTACAAATGGGCACAGTCTGTAATTCTTTTGTGTATATACTTAGGGATGGAATATTTTTATTACATGGTAAATCATTTATCTACCTTTCTAAGGAACTACCAAATTGTTTCCCGCAGTGGTTGAAGCATTTTACATCCCCACCATCAATGTATGAGGATTTCAGTTTCTCCACACCCTACTTGTGTGCTGAACTGAGTCCTCTCAAATTTACATGTTGAAGGCCTAACTCCCAGCACCACACAATGGGACTGTAGATACAGGATCTTTCAAGAGCAGATGAAATTAAAATGAATCCATTAGGGTGGGTTCCAATCCATTAAGGTTGGTGTCCTCAAATGAACAGGAAATTTGGACACTGAGACACACTAGGACCCAAGTGCTCATAGGTAATGTCGTGTGAGTGAACAGCAAGAGTAAAGCCACCTGCAAGTCTAGGTGAGAGGCTTCAGAGGAACTCAACCATGCTTGATCTTGGATTTTTAGCCTCTAGAACTGTGAAGAGTAAGTGTATCTTCTGTAAACCACATAGTCTTCTGTGGCTTGTTATGGCAGCACCAGAAGACTAGCACATTCCCCCTATTTTTTCATTTCCTTAAAAATAAATCCATCTTATTAGAAGTGAGGTAGCATCTCATTGTGGTTCTGATCTGACCAACAATGACTAACAGTGTAAAGTGTTGTTTCATGTGCTTGCTAGCCATGTCCATATGTTCTATGGAGAAATGTGAATTCAAATTATTTTATTTATTTATAACTGTATATCTGTCATTAAATATTTGTAAGAAGTCTTTACGTTTCTGGATATTTGACCATTAGCTATAAATATCACAGATGCATTCTCCCATTCTTTGGATTACATTTTAATGTTGCGAATAGTGTTCTTTGGCACACACAGCATTTTAATTTTGGTGAAGTCCAATTATCTGTGCTTTTATCTTTTATCTGTGCAATACTTAGGAGACCATTGACATCCATAGTCAAAAAGATTTACATTTTCTTCTAAAAGTTTTATAGTTTTAGCTATTACATTTTGCTCTTTGATCCAATTTGAATATATATATATATATATATATATATATATATATAAAATATATAAAATTTGAGGGATGGCTTCAAATTCATTCTTTCACATGTAGATATACAGTTGTTCCAGTAACATTTGTTGAAAAGACTATTCATTTTTCTTGAATGATTTTGGAAAATTGTCAAAAATCTTGAGTTTATTTCTGCACTTTCTATTCTATTCCCATGCTCTGCATGCATATTCTTATAACTGCTACATTATATCAACTCCTGCAGTTTTACTGTAATTTTTGAAATCAGGAAGTGTATGAACTCATTTTTGTTCTTTTTTGTTTCCCAATATAATTCTGACTAGGCTAAGTCTCTCTTGCATTTCTACATTGATTTTTTATATCAGGTTATACCTTTACACAAAATAACAGAATTTTGATAAGAATCCCATGGATCTTGAGAATATTATCCTCTTAAGATCACTGAATCTTCCAATATATGAATATAGGTTGTATTTCTATTTATTTAGATTGTCTTTGGTTTATTTCAGTAATATTTTGTAGTTTTCAGTGCATTAGACTTGCACTTGTTTGGTTAAATGTGATCCTAAGTGTTTTACTGCTTTTATTACTTAAAATGGAATTGGTTTCTAATTTTATTGTCATATTGTTCACAACTTTTTTTTATATTGATCTAGTTTTTGGCAACTTTGGTGTACTCATTTATTAGTGTAATATTTTTTTTAGTGTCTGGGGTTATTTACCTCATCCATGTTCCTCTTATTCTACCAATGACCTAAATAATCCTATTATAAGGAATTTTTCTGGTTTAGTCTAACTTTCTGGGCTTCTTTTTTTTTTTTTTTTTTTTTTGTCCTATGCCTTCATTCCTTGTATAATGCAAATCTGTGCTATTGCAGTTATCAGAGCAATAACACCTTACTGAAATATATTATTGATCCTCTATTTTAACCTAACATATTAAGAGGTTAAAACTTTAGGTTAAAAACTAAGTGTTTAATTGTATATGTGTGTGTGTGTGTGTGTGTGTGTGTGTGTGATTGGAACAGTTCAGTGATCTTCACCATCTTGGTTAGGTAATTTACTGAAGGTTTTGAGGCCAATAATTGCTTCTTCTTTTTTTTTTTAATGAGGATATTGAAAAGTGAGCTTTTAATTAATTTTTTACATTTAAATTACACTATGCATCTTTAACTGTGTTTCACAAATGCAAATATATCTTGTAGCACCTATCAACATTTAATTTAATGTTAACTTAAGAACTTTGAATATATATGTAATAATTTCAAATGCAAATTCAGATATTCAGTTCAGTTCCTCAGGCGTATCCGACACTTTGAGAACCCAGGAACGGCAGCACACCAGACCTTTCTGTCCATCACCAACTCCTGAGTTCAAGCAAACTCATGTCCATATCTTCGGTCGTTCCTTTCTCCTCCTGCCCTCAATCTTTCCCGGCAATCAGGGTCTTTTCCAATTAGTCAGCTCTTCACATCAGGGAGCCAAAGTATTGGAGTTTCAGTTTCAACATCAGTGCTTCCAATGAATACCCAGAACTGATCTTGTTTAGGATGGATCTCCTTGCAGTCCAAGGGAGTCTTAAGAGGCTTCTCCAATACCGTAGTTCAAAAGCATCAATTATTTGACACTCAGCTTTCTTTACAGTCCAACTCTCACATCAATACATGACTCCTGGAAAAGCCATAGCCTTGACTAGAAAGACCTTTGTTGACAAAGTAATGTCTCTGCTTTTCAATATGCTATCTAGGTTGGTCATAACTTTTCTTCTAAGGAGTAAGTGTCTTTTAATTTCATGGCTGCAATCACCATCTGCAGTGATGTTGGAGCTCCACCCCTCAAAAAAAAAAAAAAAAGTTGGACACTGTTTCCACTGTTTCCCCAACTATTTCCCATGAAGTGATGGGACCAGTTGCCATAATCTTCGTTTTCTAAATGTTGAGATATAAGCCAACTTTTTCACTCTCCTCTTTTACTTTCATCAAGAGGCTTTTTAGTTCCTCTTCACTTTGTGCCATAAGGGTGGTGTTATCTGCATACCTGAGGTTATTGAGATTTCTCCCAGCAATCTTGATTCCAGCTTGTGCTTCTTCCAGCCCAGTGTTTCTCATGATGTACTCTGCATATAAGTTAAACAAGCAAGGTGACAATATACAGCCTTGACGTACTCCTTTTCCTATTTGGAATCAGTCTGTTGTTACATGTCCAGTTTTAACTGTTACTTCCTCACCTGCAACAGGTTTCTCAAGATGCACGTCAGGTGGTCTGGTATTCCCATCTCTTTCAGAATTTTCCACAGTTTATTGTGATCCACACAGTCAAAGGCTTGACATAGTCAATAAAGCAGAAATAGATGTTTTTCTGGAACTCTCTTGTTTTTCCATGATCCAGCAGATGTTGGCAATTTGATCTCTGGTTCCTCTGCCTTTTCTAAAACCAGCTTGAACATCTGGAGTTTACAGTTCACATATTGCTGAAGCCTGGCTTGGGGAATTTTGAGCATTACTTTACTAGCATGTGAGATGAGTGCAATTGTGCATTAGTTTGAGCATGCTTTGGCATTGCCTTTCTTTAGGGTTGGAAGGAAAACTGACCTTTTCCAGTCCTGTGGCCACTGCTGAGTTTTCCAAATTTGCTGGCATATTGAGTGCAGCACTTTCACAGCATCATCTTTCAGTATTTGAAATAGCTCAACTGGAATTCCATCACCTCCACTAGCTTTGTTCGTAGTGATGCTTTCTAAGGCCCACTTGACTTCACATTCCAGGATTTCTGGATCTAGGTGAGTGATCACACCATCATGATTATCTCGGTCTTGAAGCTCTTTTTTTGTACAGTTCTCCTGTGTATTCTTGCCACCTCCTCTTAATATCTTCTGCTTCTGTTAGGTTCATACAAATTCTGTCCTTTATCGAGCTCATCTTTGCATGAAATATTCCCTTGGTATCTTTAATTTTCTTGAAGAGATCTCTAGTCTTTCCCATTCTGTAGTTTTCCTCTATTTCTTTGCATTGATCACTGAGGAAGGGTTTGTTACTTCTTTTTGCTATTTTTTGGAACTCTGCATTCAGATGCATATCTCTTTCCTTTTCTCCTTTGCTTCTCGCTTCTCTTTTTTTCACAGCTATTTGTAAGGCCTCACCAGATAACCATTTTGCTTTTTTGCATTTATTTTCCATGAGGATGGTCTTGATCCCTGTCTTCTGTACCTGTACAGTGTCATGAACCTCCGTCCATAGTTCATCAGGCACTCTATCTATCAGATCTAGGCCCTTAAATCTATTTCTCACTTCCACTGTATAATCATAAGAGATTTTATTTAGGTAATACCTGAATGGTCTAGTAGTTTTCCCTACTTTCTTCAATTTAAATCTGAATTTGGCAATTAGGAGTTCATGACCTGAGCCACAGTCAGTTCCCTATCTTGATTTTGCTGACTGTATACAGCTTCTCCATCTTTGGCTGCAAAGAATATAATCAATCTAATATCAGTGGTGACCATCTGGTGATGTCTGGCATAGTCAATAGAGCAGAAGTAGATGATTATCTGAAATGCTCATGCTTTTTTGATGGTTCAACAGATGTTAGCAACTTGAACTCTGCTTCCTCTGCCTTTTCTAAATCCAGCTTGAACATCTGGAAGTTCACGTTTCACATATCAGTGAAGTCTTTCTTGGAGAATTTTGGGCACTACTTTACTAGGGTGTGAGATGAGTGTAATTTTGTGGTAGTCTGAGGATTCTTTGGAATTGCCTTTCTTTGACATTGGACTGAAAACTGACCTTTTCCAGTCCTGCGGCCACTGCTGAGTTTTCCAAATTTGCTGGAATATTGACTGCAGCACTTTCACAACATCATCTAAGATTTGAAACAGCTCAACTAAAATTCCATCACTTCCACTAGCTTTTTTCATAGTGATTATTCCCAAGGCTCACTTGACTTCATATTTCAGGGTATTTGGCTTTAGGTGAGTGATCATACCTTCAGGATTATCTGGAATAGAAATTTATATTCGTATAGTTATTCAATGTATATTTGCCACCTCTTCTTAATATCTTCTGTTTCTGTTAGGTCCATAACTTTTCTGTTCTTTATTGTGCACATATTTGCATGAAATGTTCCCTTGGTATCTCTATAGATCTATTGTCTTTTCCATTCTATTGTTTCCTCTATGTCTTTGCATTTATCACTGAGGAAAGCTTTATATATATATATATATATATATATATATATATATATATATATATATAGTCTCTCCTTGATATTCTTTGGAGCTCTGCATTCAAATGGGTATATGTTTCCTTTTCTCCTGTGCTTTTAGCTTGTCTTCTTTTCTCAGCTATTTGCAAGTCCTCCTCAGACAATCATTTTGCCTTTTACATTTCTTTTTCTTGGGGATGGTCTTGATCCCTGTCTCCTGTACAATGTCACGAACCTCCATCCATAGTTCTTCAAGCATTCTACTATCAGATCTAATCCCTTGAATCTACTGCTCACTTCCACTGTATAATCATAAGGGATTTGATTCAGGTCATACCTGAATACTCTTCATAGTTTTCCCTACTTTCTTCAATATAAGTCTGAATTTGGCAATGAGTTAATGATTTTAGCCACAGTCAGTTCCAAATCTTGTTTATGCTATCTGTATAGAGCTTCTCCTTGTTTGGCTGCAAAGAATATAATCAATCTGTTTTCAATATTGACCATCTGGTGATGTCCATGTGTAGATTCTTCTCTTGTGTTGTCTAAAGAGGGTGTTTGCTATGACCAATGTGTTGTCTTGGTAAAACTCTACTAGCCTTTGCCCTGTTTCATTCTGTACTCCAAGGCGAAACTTGCCTGTTACTTAAGGTATCTCCTTCTTACTTTTACATTCTAGTCCCTTATAATGAAAAGGACATTTTTTTTTTTTTTTGGTGTAATTTCTAGAAGGTCTTATATGTCTTCATAGAATCATTCAACTTCAGCTTCTTCAGCATTACTGTCAGGGCATAGACTTGGATTACTGTGATATTGAATGGTTTGCCTTGGAAAAGAAGAGATCATTCTGTAATTTTTGAGATTGCATACAAGTACTACATTTTGGACTCTTTTGTTGACTATGAGGGCTACTCCATTTCTTCTAAGGGATTCTTGCCACAGTAGTAGATATAATGGTAATCTGTGCTAAATTCCCCCACTCCATTCCATTTTAGTTCTCTGATTCCTAAAATGTTGATGTTCACTCTTGCCATCTCCTCTTTGACCACTTCTAATTTGCCTTGATTCATGGACCTAACTCCAGGTTCCTGTGCAATGTTTCCCTTTACAACATCAGAATTTACTTCTATTATCAGTCGTATCCACAACTGGGTGTTGTTTTTGCTTTGGATCTGTCTCTTCATTCTTTCTGGAGTTATTTCTCCACTGATCTCCAGTGGAGATATTGGGCACATACCAACCTGGGAAGTTCATCTTTCACTGTTCTCTCTTTTTTTCCTTTTCATTCTGTTCATGGGTTTCTCAAGGCAAGAATACTGAAGTGGTTTGCCATTCCCTTTTCCAGGGAACCACATTTTGTCAGAAATCTCCACTATGACCCATCTGTCTTTGGTGGCCCTATTCAGCATGGCTCCCAGATTCATTGAGTCAAACAAGGTTGTGGTCCATGTGATCAGATTGGTTAGTTTTCTATAATTGTGGTTTTCAGTCTGTCTGCCCTCTGATAGAAAAGGATAAGAGGCTTATGGAAGTTTCCTGATGGGAGAGACTGACTGAGGGGAAACTGGGTCTTGTTGTGATGGCTAGGCCCATTCTCAGTAAATCTTTAATCCAATGTTCTGTTGATGATTGGGGTTGTGTTCCCTCCTTGTTATTTACCTGGGGCCAGACTATGGTGGAAGCAATGTGGGTAATGGCCACCTCCTTCAAAGGGTCCCATGAATCCACTGCCACACTCAGTTCCCCCAACCCTGCAGTAGGCCACTGCCAACCTACACCTCTGCCAGAGACTCCTGAACACTCATGAGCAAGTCTTGGTCAGTCTCTTATAGGGTCACTGCTCCTTTTTCCTGAGTCCTGGTGCACACAGGTTCTGTTTGTTCCCTCTAAGAGTCTATTTCCCAGCCCCATGTAGGTTCTGGTAGTTGGGATTAATGGTGACCTCCTCCAAAAGGGCTTATGCCATAATCTAGTCTGGTGTACCTAGATCCCCAGGCCCTATGGCAGTCCACTGCTCACCTGTACCTCCACAGGAGATACTCAAACACTGTTCTATCTCAGTTGCACACAAGGGTTGTTTGACCCCTTTTAGTACCTCTCGCTGGTATGGGGTTTGATTCTAAATGAGGTTTTGCCCCTCTTACCATCTTTCTGGGGCTTCTCCTTTGCCTTTGGACAATGGGCATCTCCTCAAAGTCACTTCAATGCCATGTAGCCACCACTCCAGGACTGTGCAGCTACTGCTTCAGTGCCATGCAGCCACCATATGAAAGCATGACCCAGTTCTCCTAGAATCAGTCTCTCCCATCTGAAAACTTCCATTAGCCTCTTATACTTGTCCCTCAGAGAGCACATAGAATGAAAACCACAATCACAGAAAACTAATCAAACTGACCACATGGAACACAGCTTTGTCTAACTCAATGAAACTAAGAGCAATCCATGTAAGGCCACTGCAGAAGGACAGGTCATGGTGGAAATTTCTGATAAAACATGGTCCACTGAAGAAGGGAAAGACAAAACATTTCAGTATTCTTGCTTTGAGAACAGTATGAAAAGGTAAAAAGATAGGCCACTAAAGATGAAATCCCAAGGTCTCTAGGTGACCAATATGCTACCAGAGAAGAGTGGAGAAATAATCCCAGAAAGAAGGAAGACACTGAGCCAAAGTGAAGACAATGCCAGTTGTGGATGTGCCTGGTGATGGAAATAAAGTCTGATGCTCTAAAAGACAATATTCTATAGGTACCTGGAATGTTATATCGATAAATTAAAGTAAATTAGAAAAGGTCAAACAGAAGATGGCAAGAGTGTACATCAGCATTTTAGAAATCAGTGAAGTAAAATGTACTAGAATGGGTGAATTTAATCAAGATGACCATTATATCTACAACTGTGAACAAGAATACCTTAGAAGAAGTGGAGTATCCCTCATAGTAAGCAAGAGTCTGAAATGTAGTAATTGGGTGCATCCTCCATTAATGACAGAATGATCTCTGTTCATTTTCAGGCAAACCATTCAATACCACAGTAATCTAAGTCTATACCCCAGTCAGTAATGCTGAAAAAGTTAAATGGTTCTACGAAGTCATACAAGATATTCTAGACTTAACACTCAAAAAATATGTACTTTTCATTATAGGGGACAGGAATGCAAAAATAGGAAGTCAAGAAACAGCTGGAGCAACAGGCAAATTTGGCTTTGGATCACAAAATGAATCAGGACAAAGGCTAACAGAATTTTGCCAAGAGAACACACTAGTCATAGCAAAGCCCCTCTTCCAACAACACAAGAGAGTACTCTACATATGGACATCACTACATGTTCAATACCAAAATCAGATTGAATACATTCTTTGTGGCCAAGGATAGAAAGGCTCTATACAGTCAGTAAAAACAAGACCTGGATCTGACTGTAGCTCAGATCATTAATTTGGTATTGCCAAATTCAGACTTAAATTGAAGAAAGTGGGGAAAACCACTTTCCCATTGACCATTCAGGTATGACCTGGATCAAATCTTTAATGCTTATACAGTGGATGTGACAAATAGATTCAAGTAATTAGATCTGGTAGACAGATACCCGCAGAACTATGGATGGAGGTTCATGACATTGTACAGGAGGCAGGGATCAAGATCATCTCCAAGAAAAAAGAAATGCAAAAATCATAATTGTTTCCCGAGGAGGCCTTACAAATAGCTGAGAAAAGAAGAGACACTAAAGGCAAAGGAGAAAAGGAAAGATATACCTATCTGAATGCAGAACTCCAAAGAATAGCAAGGAGAGATGAGAAAGCCTTCCTCAGTGATCAATTCAAAAAAAAAAAAAGGAAAATGACAGAATGCGAAAGACAAGGGATTTCTTCAAGAAAATTATAGATACCAAGAGAATATTTCATGCAAAGATGGGTACAATAAAGAACAGAAATGGCATGGATCTAATAGAAGCAGAGGATATAAAGAAGCGGTGACAAGAATCCACAGAAAAATCTATACAAAAAAAAGAAAAATGCTCATGGCTCAAATAACCATGATGGAGTGATCCCTCACCTAAAGTGAGACATTCTGAAAAGTGAAGTCAAATGGACCTTAAGAAGTATCACTACCAACAAAGCTAGTGGAGGTGATGGAATTCCAGCTAAGTTATTTCAAATCCTAAAAGATGATACTATGAAAGTGCTGCACTCAATATGCCAGCAATTTTGGAAAACTCAGCAGTGGCAACAGCATTTGAAAAGGTCAGTTTTCATTCCAATCTCAAAGAAGGGCAATGCCAAAGAATGTTCAAACTACCGCACAATTGCACTCATCTTACACGTTAGCAAAGTAATGCTCAAAATTCTGCAAGCCAGATTCCAACAGTACCTGAACCATCCAGATGTTGAACCTGGATTTAGAAAAGGCAGAGCACCCAGAGATCAAATTGCCAAAATCGGTTGGATTGTGTAAAAAGTAAGAAAGTTCTACAGAAACATTTACTTCTGCTTTTTTGACTATGCCAAAACCTATGACTGTATGGATCACAACAAACTGTAGAAAATTCTAAAAGAGATGGGAATGCCAGACCACCTTACCAGCCTCCTGAGAAATCTGTATGCAAGTCAAGAAGCAGCAGTTAGAACTGCACATGGAAAAATGATTGGTTGCAAATAGGGAAGGAAATATATTGCCACCTTGCTTATTCAAGTTCTATGCAGAGTACATCATGCAAAATGCTAAGCTAGATAAAACACAGTCTGGAATTAATTTGCTTTGAGAAATATAAATAACCTCAGATATGTAGATGACACCATCCTCATGGCAGAAAATGAAGAATCAAAGAGTTTCTTGATTGAAAGTGAAAGAGGTGAGTGAAAAAGCTGGCTTAAACTCAGCATTCAAGAAACTATGATCATGGCATCCAGTCTTATCACTTCATGGCAAGTAGATGAGGAAACAATGGAAAGAGTGTGATATTTTATTTTGGGGAGCTCAAAAATCACTGCAGATGGTGACTGAAGACATGAAATTAAAAGACGCTTGCTCCTTCTGAGAAGAGCTATGACCAACATAGACAACATATTAAAAAGCAGAGATATTACTTTGCCAACAAATGTCCATCTAGTCAAAGCTATGGTTTTTTCAGTAATCATGAATGGATGTGAGAGTTGGACTATAAAGAAAACTGAGTGCCAAAGAATTGACGCTTTTGAACTGTGGTGTTGGAAAAGACTCTTGAGAGTCCCTTGGACAGCAAGGAGATCAATACTAAAGGAAATCAGTCTTGAATATTCATTGGAAGGACTTATGCTGAAACTGAAGCTCCAATAACTTGGCTCCCTGATGTAAATAATTGACTGATTGGAAAAGACCCTGATTCCTGGAAAGATTAAAGGCAGGAAGAGAAGACAACAGAGGATGCGATGGTTGGATGACATCAGTGACTCGATGGATATGACTTCAAAGTGTCACACATGACTGAGTGAGTGAACACACTATTTCAGAAGCTTACAGAAGCCTCTTATTCTCATCCAGCAGAGGGCAGAGAGAGGAAATACTTCAAAGAGTCACACATGACTGAGTGAGTGAACTGAACTGAACTGAGAGCAAGACCCAATTTTCTCCACAGTGAGTCACTACTCACTAATACAGAAGTTTACAGAAGCCTCTTACTCTCATCCAGCAGAGGGAAGAGAGAGGAACTAAAAACTACAGTCCTATCAGCCTCCACAGCTAATACCACAATCACAGAAAGCTTCCCCAAATGAAAAGAAATAGGAATGAAGGGAGAAGATCAATATGCAGAAGAACAACTAAATGAAATGATCGGCAATTTTCCAGAAAAACAGTTCAGAATAATAATAGTAAAGATGATTCAGGATCTCAGAAAAAAAGATTGGAGGCAAAGATTGAGAAGATGTAAGCAATGTTTACTAAGGACCTAAAAGATCTAATGAACAAACAAACGGAGATGAACAATATACTAGAAGGAATTAATAGCAGAGTAATTGAGGCAGAAGAAAGAATAAGTGACCTGGAAGATAAATGATGGAGCTCAAGGCTGCAAAACTGATTATAGAAGAAAAGAATGAAAAGACATCTAGAAGCTTAGCAAAGCTTTGAGACAACATTCAGTTCACCCATATCCACAATGTAGGGGTCTCAGAAGGAGAAGACAGAGAGAAAGGGACCAAGAAAATATTTGAAGAGATGATAGCTGAAAAATCCCCCAACATGGGAAAGGAAACAAGTCATCCATGTCCAGATACCACAGAGAGTCCAAGGCAGGATAAACCCAAGGAGGAACACATCAAGACACATAGTAATCACACTTACAAAAATTAAAGACAAATATAAATTATTAAAAATAACAGTGGAAACAAGAAAAATAACATACAAGAGAAAACTCATAATGTTATCACCCGATTTCTCAACAGAAACTCTACAAGCCAGAAGGGAATGGCAGGATATATTCCAAGTGATGAAAAGGAGCCTACAGACAAGAATACCTAGCAAGACTCCTTCAGATTTGAAGGAGAAATCAAAAGCTTTCCAGACAGGCAAAATTTAAGAGAATTCAGCACCATTAAGCCAGTTTTACAACAAATGCTAAAGGAACTTCCCTAGGCAGGAAACACAATAAAAGGATATGATCTGCAAAATAATAAACACAAAAGAACTGACAAAACAGTAACAGGATCATATCTATTGATAATTACCTTAAATGTAAATAGAAAAAAAGTGCACCAACCAAAAGACATAGACTGGCTGAAAAAACAAAACCCATATATATGAGTTGTCTATAAGAGACCCACTTCATACCTACAGACACTTAACAGCCTGAAAGAGGATGGGAGAAGGCATTCCATGAAAATGGAAAACATAAGAAAGCTGGAGTTGCAATACTCATATCAGACAAAATAGACTTCAAAATAAAGACTTTTATAAGAGACAAAGAAGAATACTATGTAATGATCAAGGGTTCAACCCAAGAAGAAGATATAACAATTATAAATATTTATGTACCCAAGAGAGAAGTACCTCAGTATATAAGGCAAATGCTAAAAACCATAAATGGAGAAATCAACAGTAACACAATAATAGTGGAGGACTTTAATACCCTACTTTCATCAATGGACAGATCATCCAGATAGAAAATCAATAAGGAAACCCAAGCCTTAAATGACACTTTAGATAATTGGACTTGATTTATATTTATAGGGAATTCCACCAAAAATCACACAACTACACATTTTTCTCAAGTGCACATGGGACATTCTCCAATATTGACCACATACAGGCCCACAAGGTGAGCCTTGGCAAATATAAGAAAATAAAAATCATATCACACATCTTTTCTGACCATAACACTAAGAGATTAGAAATAAACTACAAGAACACAACAAGAAACAACAAGACCACAACACTAAGAGATTAGAAATAAACTACAAGAACACAACAAGAAACATAAACAATATGGTGGCTAAACAATATGCTACTATCCAACCATTGAATAAATAAATAAATAAATTAACAAAAATACCTAGAGACAAAGGAAAATGAAAGCACAGTGGTCCAAAACTTATGGGATGCAGCAAAAGCTGTTATAAGAGGGAACTTTATAGAAATACAATCTTACTTCAAAAAACTAGAAAAATTTCAAACAAACATTCTAACCTTACACCTAAAACAACTAGTGAAAGAAGAACAAACAAAACCTAAATCTAATAGAAGGAAGGAAATCATAAAGATCAAACAGAAATAAATGAAATAGAGACAAATAAAACAGTCATAAAGATCAATGAAACTAAATGCTTGTTCTTTGAAAACATAAGAACAAGACTGATAAATTATTATCCAGTCTAATCAAGGAAAAAAAAAAAAAAGGAGAGGACTCAAATTTGTAAAATGAGAAAAAAAAAAAAGTTACAACTGACTATACAGAAATACCAAGAATCATAACAGACTACTATTAACAACAGTATGCCAATAAAACGGACAACCTGGAAGAAATGGACCGATTCTTAGAAATGTATAGTGTTCCTAGACTGAACCAGGAAGAAATAGAAAATGTGAACAGATCAATCACAAGCACTGAAATTGAAAGTGTAATTGAAAATCTCCCAACAAACAAAAGTTCAGGGCCTGATGGCTTCACAGGAGAATTTTAGCAAGCACTGAGAAGAATGAGCACATATACTTCTGAAACTGTTCCAAAAAGTCACAGAGGAAGGAAAATATCCCAGGAAATTTTATGAGGTAATCATCACCCTGAAAACAAAACAGACAAAGATACGACACACACACACACAAAGAAAATTACAGGCTAATATTACTGATGAACATAGATGTAAAATCCTCAACAAAATACTAACAATCTATATCCAATAATACATTAAAAAATCACACATGATGGTCAAGTGGGATTCATCCCAGGGATGAATTCAACAATCCCAGGGATTTTTCAGCACTGACATTTGTTCATTAAATGAACAAATTGAGAAATAAAAACCATATGATCATCTCTATAGATACAGAAAAGGATTTTGACAAAGTGAGTCTGAGTTTGAAGTCGCTCAGTCGTGTCCGACTCTTTGCAACCCCATGGACTGTAGCCTATCAGGCTCCTCCGTCCATGGGATTTTCCAGGCAAGAGTGCTGGAGTGGATTGCCATTTCCTTCTCCAGGGGATCTTCCCGACCCAGGAATTGAACCCAGGTCTCCCACATTGCAGACAGACGCTTTACTATCTGAGCCACCAGGGAAACCTTGACAAAGTGAAGTACCTGTTTATGATAAAAACTCTCCTGAAAATAGGCATAGAGGGTACATACCTCAATATAATAAATGCCACATATGACAAACCTACAGCTAGCATCATACTCAATGGTGAAAAGCTGAAAGCATTTCCTCTAAGATCAGGAATAAAACAAGGATGCCCACTCTTACCACTTTTATTCAACACAGATATGGAAGTCCTATCAACAGCAATCAGAGAAGATAAAGAAGTAAAGGTACTGCAAATTGGAAAAGAAGAAGTTAAACTGTCACTGTTTGCATATGACATGATACTATACACAGATCATAAGGATACTACCAGGCAACTACTAGAACTCATGAATGAATTTGGTAAAGTTGCAGGTTACAAAGCTAATACAGAGGAAACTGTTGCATTTCTATACACTAGCAATGAAAGAACAGAAAGAGAAATTCAAGAAGCAATTCCATTTACCACAGCATCAAAAGGAACAAAATACCTAGGGATAAACTAACCTAAGGAGACAAAAAAACCTGTATTCCCCAAACTACAAGATATTGATTAAAGAAATCGAAGAAGACATAGTTCAGTGACTAAGCAGCTGGAACTTGCTCTAACTCACATCCATTGAGTCGGTGATGCCATCCAACCATCTCATCCTCTGTCATCCCCTTCTCCTCCCTCCTTCAATCTTTCCCAGCATCAGAGTCTTTTCAAATGAGTCAGCTCATCACATCAGGTGGCTAAAGTATTCAAGCTTCAGCTTCAGCATCAGTCCTTCCAATGAACATTCAGGACTGATTTCCTTTAGGATGGAGTGTTTGGATCTCCTTGCTCTCCAAGGGACTCTTAAGAGTCTTTTCCAACACCACAGTTCAAAAGCATCAATTCTTCAACACTCAGCTTTCTTTATAGTCCAACTCTCACATCCATACATGACTACTGGAAAAACCATAGCTTTGACTAGATGGATCTTTGTTGGCAAAGTAATGTCTCTGCTTTTTAATATGTTGTCTAGGTTTGTCATAGCTTTTCTTCTAAAGAGCAAGCATCTTTTCATTTCATGTCTTCAGTCACCATCTGCAGTGATTTTGGAGCCCCCTGAAAGAAAATCTATCACTGTTTCCCTTTCTATTTGCCATGAAGTGATGGGACCAGATTCCATGATCTTAGTTTTCTGAATGTTGAGTTTTAAAATGGAAAGATATATCATGTTCATGGATTGGAGAATCAATATTGTTAAAATTCCTATACTAGCCAAGGCAATCTACAGATTAAATCCAATCTGTATAAGATTACCAATGGCATTTTTCACAGCACTAGAATTTAAGAAAATCTAGAAATTTGTATGGAGACACAAAAGACCCCAAATAATCAAAGCAATCTTGTAAAAGAAAAACAGAGTTGGAGGAAACAGGGTCCCTGACTTGAGGCTAGAAAGCTATGGTTATCAAAACAGTATGATAGTAACACAAAAATAGAAATATAGACAATGGAATAGAGTAAAAAAAAAAAAAAAAAAAAAAACAGAAATAAGCCCATTCACCTATAGTCAATTAAACTTTGACAAAGGAGGTAAGACTACACAATGTTGGAAATACAGTCTCTTGAAAAAATGGTGGTTGGAAAACTGGACAGCCACATGTTAAAAAATGAAATTAGATCATTCCTTAACTCCATACACAAAAAATAAGTTCAAAGTATATTAAAGACCTAAATGTTAGACTGGAAGAGTCCATAATATTAAAGGAAAATATAGGCAGAACACTTCCTGACATAAATCACAGCAACATCTTTTTCAATCCATCACCCAGAATAATGGAAATAAAAGCAAAAGTAAACAAATGAGACTTACTTACATAAACTTGAAAGCTTTTGCACAGCAAAGGAATCAGCTAAAAAAAAAAAAAAAAAAAAAAAGGCAGACAACCCACAGATTTGGAGAAAATATTTGCAAATATTGTGAATGTTAAAGTATTAGTCTCCAAAATTTACAGTTTATGACACTTAATAGCATCAAAACAAACAACCTACTCAGAAAATGGACAGTAGACCTGAATAGACATTTCTCTAAGGAGGACATACAGATGGCCGATAGACACATGAAATGATGTTCAGCATTGCTAGTTATTAGAGAAATGCAAATAAAACTATAATGTAAATATAATACAAATGAAATACAAACCTCACATTGGTCAGAATGGCTATTGTCAAAAATCCACAAACAAAAAATGCTGAAGAAGTGCGGGGAGAAACGCTACCTCTTGTCTTGTTGGTGAGAATGTAAATTGGTTCACCCACTATGAAGAACATTATGGAGATTCCCTAAGAAAATTAAAAATAGAGCTACCATATGATCCTGTAATCCTGGGCATATATCCAGAGAAATACATGGCTTGAAAAAAAAATTATTGCAGCTCTGTATATAATAGCTAATACATGGAAATGATACAAATGTCCATCAGCAGAGGAATGGAGAAAGAACATGTTGTACATATATACAATGGAATATTAGTGTCATTAGAAAGAATGAAATAAGGCCATTTGTAGCAACATGGATGGACTTAGAGAGTGTCACACTGAGTGAAGTAAGTCAGACAGAGAAGGAGAAATATCATATGATGTCTCTTATATGTGGAATCTGAAAATAAATGATACACGTGAGCTTACCTACAAAACAGAGATGCAGAATTAGAAAATAAATTCATGGTTGCCGTAGGGGAAGGGATAGTTATGGACTTTGGGAAGGTCATTCACACACTGCTATATTTAAAATGGATAACCAACAAAAGCCTATTGTATAGCACATGGAACTCGGCTCACTGTTATGAGCCAGCCTGGATGGAAGGGGCATTTGGGTGAGAATGGGCACATGTATGTTCATGGCTGAGTCCCTTCACTGTTCACCTGAAACTATACAACATTGTTAATTGGCTATACCCGCTCCCCAAACAACAACAACAAACACAATTCAAAAGTCTATTTTATTTCCATAACCATGTTTTATTTTTAAATACCCATTTTATTTTCATTGTATCAGAAGTGGTCCATAAAAAAATGGAAAGTAGTAATTTTATTATGGCTGATTTCCTAAAATTTATTGGACTTTGAGAATCATTATTTTCCATAGAATAGCAAAAAAAATAATAAAACATAAAAACTCAGAAATAAAAACATATTGTTAAATGATTATTAGTGAAAAATGATTGAGAAGGAAATAGAAGGAAACATATTTTATAAGCAAAAATTAAATAACTTTATTGAATTTCATTATAATAAGTCATCTGTGAAAAAGTTCTATCTTCAAAACAGAGAGCATGTCAATCACTATGTGGAAGAATTATCAAGATACTGGTAATTCAAGTTTCTATAAATTTGTTCACATATAGTGGGTTGTTTTTTTTTTGCTCTT
Organism: Oryx dammah; assembly: GCF_014754425.2. Lineage (NCBI taxonomy): Eukaryota > Metazoa > Chordata > Mammalia > Artiodactyla > Bovidae > Oryx > Oryx dammah. Next base: position 2,375,541 of record NW_024070202.1, read on the forward strand.
ATATGCATGACAATTTAGGAGCAGTATCTTTTTTTCAGTCAGTTTAATTAAAGCATAATTTATACATTGTAAAATACAACCTTTTGAATGTATTGTTCTCTGCTTTCATAAACATGTATAATCCTGTAACTATCACCATAGTCAGATTATAGATCAGATACATCTCTGCACAGAAAACTCTGTGGTGGCCCTTTGAAGTCAACACCAGGGTCCACATTCAGAAAATATCTACCTGCTGTGATTGAGTTGTGAGAGTTCTTTGTATATTCTGGATATAAAACTGCTATCAGAAATCTGTTTTTTATATATTTTCTCGAAGGTGTACCTTTTTGTTTCATTTTTTGACAGTGGCTTTTAAAGACCAGAATATTTTAATTTTGATAAAATCTAGTTTATCAAAACTTTAAATTTGCAGAAAATGTTATTGGTATTGTAGCTCAGAAATATTCATCTAACCTAAAGCTAAAATTATTTTATGTTTTGTTTTCTTCTAGAAATGTTATCATGTTTTAGATTTTACACTTAAGCATATGATTGATTTTTATTTTTTATTCTAAGAAATATATATCAAGGCTTGCTACTTTGCATATGGATGTCCAAATGTTCCAACACATTTGTTGAAAAGACTATCTTTTCTCCATTTAGTAGTTTTGCATTTTTGTTGAAAACTAAACAGCCATTTATGAAAACAAACTTTGTTTTTCTGGATCCTCTATTATTTTCCTTTGATTCTGTGGATATTCTTTCATCAATGTCAGGCTTTCACTCTTAGAATAAGTCTTACTTGAATATGGTGCAACATATAAAACTGGTAAATTGTCCTTTTTCTCTTTCAGTTCTGTCAGTTTTTAACTCATATATCATGAAGCTGCATTGTTAGGTACATACACATTTAAGATTATAATATCCTGCTGAAGAATTGATTTCTTTATCATTAGATACTGTCCCTCTTTATCTGCTTATACCTTCCCTTGATTTGAAGTCTATTCTATCTGAAATTAATATAGCTATCCCAGCTGTCTTTTAGTTAATTTTTGCAAGGTACCTCTTTCCCTATCATTTTAACTCATTTAAGTCTTTATGCTTAAAGTGGATTTTTTTAAAGTAACACTAAACTTCTATTTTTAAAATTGGTATATTTAGATCATTTAATCTAATAAAAATGTTGGTTTATCTGATAAAATAGCCTAGTGAGATGATTTGCTGTATTTTTAAATCTCTTCTTTGACCACTGATTCCATTGTTTGTCTGCTTTTGGATTTTATGATTTAATTTTATCTCTACCACTAACTCATCACTTTTACCTCGTTATTTTAAAGTTTTCAATTGTTGCCTCAGGATTTACAATGTACACTTAAATTAATCATAGTCAAGCATCATGGATATTATGCTGCTTTATGTACACTATGAGAGTATAGTCCTTATTACTCTGTTTTATTTATACTACTTTGTCATGTTTTATTTTTATTTATGCTATAAACCTACAAAAGTTTGCTACTGTTTTTGCTTTACACAATTATATTTTATACAATATTTTGATTTTAACCTTATTTTAACAGTTTTCTAAAGGTGTTCATATATTTATCTTTGTGTAGACTTTTGTTCATCTAATAAAATATCTGTTTTTAAATGCATTGACTGCTTTTTTTTTTTTTTTTTTTTTTTTTTTTTGTCTTTTAGTTTTCTATTGTCTTCTGGGATAGATGCTTTCCAGTCTCTGCCCATTTTCATCTGTCTTCACATGAGGATTGAAGTTGTACTTTGCTGTGCTTTCTCAGAGATATGAAGCCATTACTGTGCATGAGAGAAAGGTCCAGACAGGGCTCCTGGCTGATTCTGCAGCAGTGGTCACAGCCTTCTTTCAGGCCTGCATGACAGAGGGATGCTTTCTCAGATGTCCACACCCTGTAGTGCTATAACCTAAAATTAGGTCACTATCACTGCATCAGAAATGACCTAAATTTAGGTTATAGCATTCCACACACACTAACTCATAGTTTCTATGAATAGGAGTACAGGTTTTACTTCCTGGGGCCTATGTATCAAGATCTCTTACAGTTTGCATTTGACAATTGAGCTGCACTGCACTTTCACCTGAAGACTCAACCTTATTCCAAGCTCACTCCCAAGGTTGGCAGGATTGGATTCCTATAGACTGTTCAACTGAGGGCTTCAGTTCCCTGATGGTAGTTTGCCAGTAAGCAAGACTGAATTAATATTCCTTTATAACCTAATTTTGGAATTCAAATCTGCTTTTCTGTTATAGCTATTGTGACAAAATATTATGGACTCAGTGGCTTAAGCAGCAATAGTTAATTCTCTCCCAGTTATGGAGGCTGAAAGCCAAGATCATGGCAGGATTCTAATAAGTGTGCTCTGCCCGCCTTGTGGATGGTCATGTGCACACTGTATCTTCACATGGAAAAAAAGAGAGGGTAAGTTTCCTGGTACCTCTACTGTTTAAGAGCACTAATTCCATCATGAGGATCCCACTTTATGATCTCATAACTCTACTTACATCTTAAGGGCTCCACCTCCAAATGCCATTGCATTGGGGATTAAAGCTGACACAGGACTTGGTGAGGGGATGAACATTCAGTCTACAATAACATCCTATCACTCTTTCTGTATTTTAATCATTAAAAGCAAATCACTATATCAAGACACCCAAAAGGAGAGGTTGCTCAAGGGGGTGGATACTAAGAGGTGGGGGATTCTTGGAAGCCAATTTAAAAGCAGTTTCCCAACACCTCCCCACAATAATTTCCATCTTTTCTAAGAACAAAATATATCACTTCCTCATGAAAACCTTTTTCATCTTATTCCAGGAGAATGTTCATAATCTCAGTATTTAAGTCAAGTTCACATCTTCAAGCTGATTCATGGAAAACACTGTGAAATTCCCTGGAATCTGTGGCTACCAAGGTTACTGTACTGTCGTGCTGGTCTAAAAAAAAATCCATGAAAATTTTATGGATTTAGTAAAGTGTTTTTTTTTTTTTTTTTTACTTGTTTATGAGTGCCATCAATGGATTCTTCCCTTGCTCTGACACAGGTGGGCCAAATATGCATCTCATAGTTGTTAGGAGGAACTTGTCTTTCCTGCGATTTCAGGGTATGTAACTGCTCTAACAGAGAAGGCAATGGCACCCCACTCCAGTACTCTTGCCTGGAAAAGCACATGAACGGAGGAGCCTGGTAGGCTGCAGTCCATGAGGTCGCTAAGAGTTGGACACGACTGAGCGACTTCACTTTCACTTTTCACTTTCATGCATTGGAGAAGGAAATGGCAACCCACTCCATTGTTCTTGCCTAGAGAATCGCAGGGACAGAGGAGCCTGGTAGGAGGTCATCTATGGGGTCGCACAGAGGCAGACATGACTGAAGCAACTTTGCAGCAATAGTAGCATCAACTGCTCTAAACTCCAGCTTTCTGATAGGTTCAGAAAATTATCAAGTTGTATAGCATCCAGTGTTATGGTTAGTTTTAATGGAAAACACACCTGTTCTAGCTGTCTGCATTTTTGGTAGAAGCTTGAAATTTGGGCTGTAATTTTTTAATTTATCTTACAATATTTTAAAAAATATTCAACAGACTTATCTTTCCATGTTTTTATTTTGACCTTACTATTACTTAATGTCCTGAGTACATTTCTCCAACCTTCTCAAATAAGATTAAACATTATATAAACACATGCTTCAGATATGGAGACAAATGGGATTGTCTTGACTTGGTGTTTTCTGAGATATTTGGTTCACTCAGCATACTTTTTTAACAAGCATCTTTATTTGAAACATAGCTCCATTATGGAAATAAGTACAATAAAGCTTAAGTGCCAGACTAGTTAATATGTATCTTTCTATTTTTTCCTGGAAGGATTATGAGTATATCTGGAGTATGTGTCTCTTAAATTTCAATTTATGCTTTATTTTATTGAATACCTTTTAAAATTTCCAGTTGACCTAATTTCTTGAAGAATGGCTAAAGTGATAATAACTTAGAATATATCATTTTGAAGTATATACTTGGCATTAAAATTGTGACACTAGGAACAATAATAAGGCTACATATAGTATAATTTCAGACTGAAAGTGATGAATGAAAGATTTTGACAAAATATGCAATGTGATTTGGTGATATATAATTCATGAAAAATAAATGTTAGCCGTATAAATAATGTTTTTTAGTTTATTGAAGACTAAAAAATATCAAATTTGAAGCTTGTGTAATCACATGAATTCTTAAACCATTGTCTTAAAAGATCAGTTATTATCATATAAAGTTGTCCTCTGATTAGTATTCAGCAAAGTGAAGAAAATAAGTACTCAGCAAAGTGAAATATTTAAAAAGGTAAGTTGAATAAATATTCTGTTTCATGAAACAGAATCTATGTATCAAACATTTGGATGTTTGGGACGTAGTTGTAGGTAACTAAGCATTCCCAGTTTTTCAGCTGCTGAAACATTTGTATTTGAGTCAGACCTGTACAGTCATCTTTGGCAGCTTCTGCTATGTTCAGTCTCACAGTTCTTGTTGTTTTGTTTATGTTTTTGTTCTTATGTATTCTTGTGGTTTAGAACATTTCTCTTAGTTAGGGTCAGGGGCAGGGTTTCTGTGGTGGTTCCTTGCTTCCTGCTTAAAACTTGCAACTACAGCCATAATAAGTAAGAAACATTGGACATTTGCATTGGTGTTTATACTCAGTCTAGGTATTTAATACAAAAACTCCAGAGGTTTGGCAAAATGGCAGTGGATGTTGCATATTATTGAATTTCTTCCATCTCATCAGTGGATCATATTAATAGAATCTTGGTTGTTTCAAACCAAAGTGACCCTAAAGGAAAACTTTAGGGCCATTTTTAAATCTCCTAAGAGCATTTAAAAAATCAATTAGGGCCATTTAAAAATATCTCTACCCCTAGTAAAGATGTTATGACCCACACATCATTCTGTGCTTCAGACTCTGGCACTGTTTCTATGTAGTCTAGTGATACCTACAGTCTGCCCCTATGGCATTATTTAGTACTCATCTAGTAACTTGAACTTGCCCTCTGACTAAAATGTTATTTGCAAGTCATAACTTAAGTTCTTTATTCATACTGTGCTATATAAGCATTTCTTTCTCATTAATGAATATTCCAAATGACCGTGATTGAGAAAATTAATTTAGCATCATTCAAGAAATAGCTAGAGACTCCCACTCTACTATGAAGTAGTTCTTAAAACATTTTTATAAAATATACACAAGGGAAATATACACCAGCACACTGAGCATTGAGCTACATACATTATGATGGTACAGACAGGAAGTTCAAGTTACTAGATGAATACTAAATAATATCATAGGGAAAGACAATAGGTATCTCAAGACTACAAAGAAACAGTGCCAGAGTCTGAAGCACAGAATGATGTGTGGGTCATGACATCTTTACTAGGGATAGAGATATTTTTAAATGGCCCTAACTGATTTTTTAATGATTTTCAGTTCAGTTCAGTTCAGATCAGTCGCTCAGTTGTGTCCGACTCTTTGTGACCCCATGAATCACAGCACACCAGGCTTCCCTGTCCATCATCAACTCCCAGAGTTCACTCAGACTCACGTCCATCGAGTCCGTGATGCCATCCAGCCATCTCATCCTCTGTCGTCCCCTTCTCCTCATGCCCTCAATCCCTCCCAGCATCAGAGTCTTTTCCAATGAGTCAACTCTTCACATGAGGTGGCCAAAGTACTGGAGCTTCAGCTTTAGCATCATTCCTTCAAAGAAATCCCAGGACTAATCTCCTTCAGAATGGATTGGTTGGATCTCCTTGCAGTCCAAGGGACTCTCAAGAGTCTTCTCCAACACCACAGTTCAAAAGCAGCAATTCTTCGGTGCTCAGCATTCTTCACAGTCCAATTCTTATATCCAGAAATGACCACAGGAAAAACCGTAGCCTTGACTAGACGGACCTTAGTCAGCAAAGTAATATCTCTGCTTTTGAATATGCTATGTAGGTTGGTCATAACTTTTCTTCCAATGAGTAAGCGTCTTTTAATTTCATGGCTGCAATCACCATCTGCAGTGATTTTGGAGCCCCAAAATATAAAGTCTGCCACTGTTTCCATTGTTTCCCCATCTATTTCCCATGTAGTGATGGGACCATGTGCCATGATCTTCATTTTCTGAATGTCGAGCTTTAAGCCAACTTTTTCACTCTCCACTTTCACTTTCATCAAGAGGCTTTGAAGTTCCTCTTCACTTTCTGCCATAAAGGTGGTGTAATCTGCATATCTGAGGTTATTGATATTTATCCCGGCAATCTTGATTCCATCTTGTGTTTCTTCCAGTCCAGCGTGTCTCATAATGTACTCTGCATATAAGTTAAATAAGCAGGGTGACAGTATACAGCCTTGATGTACTCCTTTTCCTATTTGAAACCAGTCTGTTTTTTAATGATCTTAGGAGATTTAAAACTGGCTCTAGAGTTTTCCTTTTGGGTCACTTTGATTTGAAACAGCCAAGATTCTATTAATACGATCCACTTATGAGATGGAAGAAATTCAATAATGAGTAACATCCACTGCTGTTTTGCAAAACCTCTGGAGTTTGTATTAAATACCTAGACTGTGTATAAACACCAATGCAAATGTCCAAAGTTTCTTACTTATTATGGCAGTAGCTGCAGGATTTAAGCAGGAAGCAAGGTTCTTTGGAAGGAATTCTGCTAAAGCTGAAACTCCAGTACTTTGGCCACCTCATGCGAAGAGTTGACTCATTGGAACAGACTCTGATGCTGGGAGGGATTGGGGGCGGGAGGAAAAGGGGACGACAGAGGATGAGATGGCTGGATGGCATCACCAACTCGATGCACATGAGTTTGAATGAACTCCAGGAGATGGTGATGGACAGGGAAGCCTGGCGTGCTGCGATTGATGGGGTGGCAAAGAGTCGGACATGACTGAGTGACTGAACTTAACAGAACCGAGACAGGAAGAGACTTTGAGTAAAAATGTATGCACATTTAAAGGTAAATATAAGTATGACTGTATTACAGTCAGTCATATACTAGGGATCTGGAAGTAATATTTACATTCCCTGTCCTATTTATTCTGAATAAAATAATTTAGAAAGAGTAGAAAATACATTTAAAAATTAAATGAATTATAATCATGCAATCTTTAAATGTATAAAAATCTGTCAATGTACAAAGCCTAAATCTTTTGTAAAGGACAGTGTTTGCATTTAATAGCCCCTTTCTCAACTAGGAATATCTGGCATGTATAACTCACAGATATTATTAGTTTTCACCTATTATGACCTTGCAATTCAACTTATTGACTCAACAGATGAACAGCACATGTTCACATAACCTTGTTTTTTTCTTTAAACAGTCAAATGATGGTAATCTGAGACTTCAGTTTCCTCAGGAACAGACAAACATACTAGCAGTGTGAATTTGCAAAGCTGGTTTATCTTGCAACTGTATACAGGGACTCTGTGTTTTTCACCTTTTTGGTTGATCTTATTAAGACTGTCTACAATTTTCATTGACAATTTCATTTTTCTTGATATATAAATGATTATATTCAATAATAATATCACTTTTATGTAAAAATCTCTCTGAGTGCAAAGTTTTTGTAAAATAACATTACACTTTTACTTGTTTATTATTATTTTTATGAATAATCCATAATTTCAGTTTCGTGAACAATCCATATTATCCATTATATTATTATCTGAGACTTGAATGGCAGTATCAAAATTAGTGAAGTCTGTCAGGAAGCAACAGTTAGAACTGGACATGGAACAAAAGACTGGTTCCAAATAGGAAAAGGAGTACATCAAGGCTGTATATTGTCACCCTGATTATTTAACTTATATGCAGAGTACATCATGAGAAGCACTGGGCTGGATGAAGCACAAGCTGGAATCAAGATTGCCGGGATAAATGTCAATAACCTCAGATATCCAGATGACACCACCCTTATGGCAGAAAGTTAAGAGGAGCTAAAAAGCCTCTTGATGAAAGTGAAAGTGGAGAGTGAAAAAGTTGGCTTAAAGCTCAACATTCAGAAAACGTAGATCATGGAATGTGGTCCCATCACTTCATGGGAAATAGATGGGGAAACAGTGGAAACAATATCAGACTTTATTTTTGGTGGCTCCAAAATCACTACAGGTGGTGACTGCAGCCATGAAATTAAAAGACGCTTACTCCTTGGAAGAAAGATTATGACTAACCTGAATAGCATAATTCAAAGAAGAGACATTACTTTGCCAACTAAGGTCAGTCTATTCAAGACTATGGTTTTTCCAGTGGTCATGTATGGATGTGAGAGTTGGACTATGAAGAAAGCTGAGCGCTGAAGAATTGCTGCTTTTGAACTGTGGTGTTGGAGAAGACTCTTGAGAGTCCCTTGGACTGCAAGAAGATCCAACCAGTCCATCCTAAAGGAGATCAGTCCTGGGTGTTCATTGGAAGGAATGATGCTGAAGCTGAAACTTCAATACTTTGGCCACCTCATGTGAAGTGTTGACTTATTGGCAAAGACTGTGATGCTGGGAGGGATTGGGGGCATGAGGAGAAGGGGAAGACAGAGGATGAGATGGCTGGATGGCATCACTGACTTGACGGATGTGAGTCTGAGTGAACTCCAGGAGTTGGTGATGGACAGGGAGGCCTGGCATGCGGCAATTCATGGGGCCGCAGAGTCGGACACGACTGAGCAACTGAACTGAACTGAACTGAAGGATGAAGAAAGATGAAATGATGATACTAGATTCATTAAGTTAAATAGGCATATAAAACTCTAAAAATCTGTGGAATAATATAACAGAATTTTAAAAAATCATCAATAAAGGAAATTATGGCAAGATAAGAAAAGGAAAGATGATAAAATTTACATGTTACAAGAAAAGATAAGACAGACATATCCAAATATATCATTAATGACTATCAGTATATATTTGACTTACCAATATCAAACTTAGACTAATATATTTCACATTCAAGGAGTGGCGGCTGCATGGGCACAGGAGTGACGAGAGGAGCTACTCCATGTTTAAGGTCAGGAGGGGCGGCTGTGAGGAGATAGCCCTCATCCAAAGTAAGGAGCAGGGGCTATGCTTTGCTGGAGCAGCCGTGAAGAAATACCCCACTTCCAAGATAAGAGAAACTCAAGTAAGGTGGTAGGTGTTGGGAGAGGGCATCAGAGGGCAGACACACTGAATGGATAATCACAGAAACCTAGCCAATCTGATCACATGGACCACAGCCTTTTCTAACTCAATAAAACTATGCCATGCTGTGTAATGCCACGAAAGATGAGTGGGTCATGGTGGAGAGGTCTGACAGAATGTGGTCCACTGGAGAAGGGAATGACAAACCACTTCAGTATTCTTGCCTTGAGAACCCCATGAATAGTATGAAAAGGCAATAAGATAGGATACTGAAGGAGGAACTCCCCAGGTCAGTAGGTGCCCAATATGCTACTGGAGATCAGTGGAGAAATAATTTCAGAAAGAATGAACGGATGGAGCCAAAGCAAAAACAATACCCAGTTTTGGATGTGACTGGTGATAGAAGCAAGGTCTGATGCTGTGAAGAGTAATATTGCATAAGAATTTGGAATGTCAGGTCCGTGATTCAAGGCAAATTGGAAGTGGTCAAACAGGAGATGGCAAGAGTGAACATCGACATTATAGGAATCAGTGGGGAAAAAAAAGGGGGGGGAGGGACTGGAACAGGTGAATTTAACTCACTTCCATCGCTCAGTCGTGTCTGAATCTTTGCCACCCCATAAATTGCACCATGCCAGGCCTCCCTGTCCATTACCAACTCCTGGAGTTCACCCAAAGCCACATCCATCGAGTTGGAGATGCCATCTAGCCATCTCATCCTCTGCCATCCCCTTCTACTCCTGCCCTCAATCCCTCCCAGCATCAGAGCCTTTTCCAATGAGTCAACCCTTCACATGAGGAGTGAAAGTACTGGAGTTTCAGCTTTATCATCATTCCTTCCAAAGAACACCCAGGACCGATCTCTTTTAGAATTGACTGGTTTGGTCTCCTTGCAGTCCAAGGGACTCTCAAGAGTCTTCTCCAACACCAAAGTTCAAAAGCGGCAATTCTTCGGCACTAGGCTTTCTTCACAGTCCAACTCTCCCATCCATACATGACTACTGGAAAAACCATAGCCTTGATTGGATGGATCTTTGTTGGCAAAGTAATGTCTCTGCTTTTGAATATGCTATCTAGGTTGGCCATAACTTTCCTTCCAAGGAGTAAGTGTCTCTTAATTTCATGGCTGCAATAACCATCTGTGTGATTTTAACTTAGAAGACCATTATATCTACTACTGTGGGTAGAAATCCCTTAGAAGAAATGGAGTAGCCATCATGGTCAACAGAAGAGTCTGAAATGCAGCACTTGGATGCAATCTCAAAATGACAGAATGAAGTCTGTTCATTTCCAAGGCAATCCATTCAATATCACGGTAATCCAAGCCTATGCCACAACCAGTAGTGCTGAAGAAGCTGAAGGTGAATGTTTCCTTGAAGACCTACAAGATCTTTTTGAACTAACACCCCCAAAAGATCTCCTTTTTCATTATAGGGGACTAGAATGCAAAACCAGGAAGTCAAGAAGAACCTGGAGTAACACGCAAATTTGGCCTTGGAGTACAGAATGAAGAAGGGCAAAGGCTAATAGAGTTTTTCCAAGAGAACACACTGGTCATAGCAAACACTCTCTTCCAAAAACACAAGAGAAGACTCTCCACATGGACGTCATCAGATGGTCAACACCAAAATCAGATTGATTATATTCTTTGCAGCCAAAGACAGAGAAGCTTTATACAGTAAGGAAAAAAAAAAAAAAAAAAGACTGGGAGCTTACTGTGGCTCAGATCATGAATTCTTATGGCCAAATTCAGACTGAAATGAAGAAAGTGGGGAAAACCACTAGACCATTTAGATATGACCTAAATAAAATCCCTTATGATTATACAGTGGAAGTGAGAAATAGATAAGCGTCTAGTTCTGATAGACAGAGTGCCTGATGAACTATGGATGGAGATTCGTGACATTGTAGATGAGACAGGGATAGAGACCATCCCTATTAAAAAACAAACACAAAAAAACAAAATGGCTGTCTGAGGAGGCCTTACAAATAGTTGTGAAAAGAAGGGAAGTGAAAAGCAAGGGAGAAAAGGGAAAATATAACCATCTGTTTGCAGAGTTCCAAACAATAGCAAGAGGATACAAGAAAACCTTCCTCGATGATCAATGCAAAGAAATAGAGGAAAACAACACAATGTGAAAGATTAGCAATCTCTTCAAGAAAATTAGAGATATAAAGGGAACATTTCATGCAAAGATGGGCTCGATAAAGGACAGAAATGGCATGGACCTAACAGAAGCAGAAGATATTAAAAAGAGGTGGCAAGAATACACAGGAGAACTGTCCAAAAAAGAGCTTCACAACTCAGATAATCACGATGGTGTGATCACTCACCTAGAGCCAGACTTCTTGGAATGTGAAGTCAAGTGGGCCTTAGAAAGCATCACTACAAACAAAGCTAGTGCAGGTGATGGAATTCCAGTTGAGCTATTAGAAATCCTGAAAGATGATGCTGTGAAAGTGCTGCATTCGATATGCCAGCAAATTTGGAAAACTCAGCAGTGGCCACAGAACTGGAAAAGGTCAGTTTTCATTCCAATTCCAAAGAAAGGCAATGCCAAAAAATGCTCAAACTACCACACAATTTCACTCATCTCACACGCTAGTAAAGGAAATCTCAAATTTCTCCAAGCCAAGCTTCAGCAATACGTGAACCATGAATTTCTAGATGTTCAAGATGGTTTTAGAAACGGCAGAAGAACCAGAGTTGAAATTGTGAACACCCGTTGGATCATGGGAAAATCAAGAGAGTTCCAGAAAAATATCTGTTTCCACTTTATTGACTATACCAAAGCTTTGACTGTGTGGCTCACAATAAACTGTGGAAAATACTGAAAGACATGCGAATAGCAGACCACCTGACGTGTCAATTGAGAAACCTGTGTGCAGGTCAGGAATGAACAGTTAGAACTGGGCAGGGAACAACAGACTGGTTCCAGATAGGAAAAGGAGTATGTCAATGTTGCATATTGTCACCCTGCTTATTTAAATTCTATGCAGAGTACATCATGAAAAACGCTGGGCTGGATGAAGCACAAGCTGGAATCAAGATTACTGGGAGAAATTTCAATAACCTCAGGTATGCAGATGACACCACCCTTAGGGCAGAATGTGAAGAGGAACTACAAAGCCTCTTGATGAAAGTGAAAGAGGAGAGTGAAAAAGTTGGCTTAAATCTCAACATTTAGAAAACTAAGATCATGGCATCTGGTCCCATCGCTTCATGGGCAATAGATGGGAAATGAAAACAGTGTCAGACTTCGTTTTTGGGGCTCTACATATCTTCAGATGGTGATTGCAGTCATGAAATTAAAAGATGCTTACTCTTTGGAAGGAAACTTATGATCAACCTAGATAGCATATTAAAAAGCAGAGATATTACCTTGCCAACAAATGTCCATCAAGTCAAGGCTATGGTTTTTCCAGCGGTCATGTATGGATGTGAGAGTTGGACTGTGAAGAAACCTGAGCTCCAAAGATTTGATGATTTTAACTATGATGTTGGAAAGGACTCTTGGGAGTCCCTTGGACTGCAAGGAGATCCAACCAGTCCATCCTAAAAGAGATCAGTCCTGGGTGTTCACTGGAAAGACTGATGCTAAAGCTGAAACTCAAATACTTTGGCCACCTCATTTGAAGAGTTGAGTTATTGGAAAAGACCCTGATGACTTGAGGGATTGGGGGCAGGAGAAGAAGGGGACGACAGAGGATGAGATGGTTGGATGGCATTACCGACTCGATGGATGTGAGTTTGAGTAAACTCCGGGAGATGGTGATGAACAGGGAAGCCTAGCATGCTGCTATTTATGGGGTCGCAAACAGTAGGACACAACTGTGTGACTGAACTGAACTAACAGACTGAGGCCTCCCTGTCCATCACTAACTCCCGGAGTTCACTCAAGCTCAGGTCCATCGAGTCTGTGATGCCATCCAGCCATCTCATCCTCTGTTGTTGCTTTTCCTCCTCTCTCCAATCCTTCATAGCATCAGGGTCTTTTCCAATGAGTCATCTCTTCCCATGAGGTGGCCAAGGTACTGGAGTTTCAGCATTAGCATCATTCCTTCCAAAGAACTCCCAGGACCAATATCCTTTAGAATGGACTGATTGGATCTCCTTGCAGTCCCAGTGACTCTCAAGAGTCTTCCCCAACACCACAGTTCAAAACCATCAATTCTCCGGTCCTCAGCTTTCTTCATAGTCCAACTCTCGCATGCAACTTGACCACTGGAAAAAGTATAGCCTTGACTAGACGGACCTTTATTAGCAAAGTAACGTCTCTGATTTTGAATATGCTATAAAAAGGGTAACAATATACAGCCTTGATGTACTCCTTTTCCTATTTGGAACCAGTCTGTTGTCCCATGTCCAGTTCTAACTGTTGCTTCCTGACCTGGACACAAGTTTCTCAAGAGACAGGTCAGGTGGTCTGGTATGCCCATGCTTTTCGAATTTTTCACAGTTTATTTTGATCCACACAGTCAAAGGCTTTGGCAGAGTCAATAAAGCAGAAATATATGTTTTTCTGGAACTCTCTTGCTATTTCCATGTTCCAGCGGATGTTGGCAATTTGATCTCTGGTTCCTCTGCCTTTTCTAAAACCAGCTTGAACATCTGGTCATTTACAGTTCACATATTGGTGAAACCTGGCTTGGGAATTTTGTGCATTAGTTTACTAGCATGTGAGATGAGTACAATTGTGCAGTAGTTTGAGCATTCTTTGGGGTTGGAATGAAAACTGACTCTTTCCAGTCTGTGGCTACTGCTGAGTTTTCCAAATTTGCTGGCATATTGAGTGCAGCACTTTCACAGCATCATCTTTCAGGATTTGAAATAGCTCCACTGGAATTCCATCACCTGCACTAGCTCTGTTCGTAGTGATGCTTTATAAGGCCCACTTGACTTCACATTCCTGGATATCTGGCTCTAGGTGAGTGATCACACCATCGTGATTATCTGGGTCTTGAACCTCTTTTTTGTACAGTTCTTCTGTGTATTCTTGCTACCTCTTCTTAATATCTTGTGCTTCTGTTAGGTCCATAAAAATTCTGTCCTTTATCAAACCCATCTTTGCATGAAATGTTCCCTTTATATCTCTAATTTTCTTAAAGAGATCTCTAGTCTTTCCCATTCTGTTGTTTTCCTCTATTTCTTTGCATTGATCACTGAGGAAGGCTTTCTTATCTCTTCTTGTTATTCTTTGGAACTCTGCATTCAGATGCCTATATCTTTCGTTTTCTCCTTTGCTTTTCGCTTATCTTCTTTTCACAGCTATTTGTAAGTCCTCCCCAGACAGCCATTTTGCTTTTTTTGCATTTCTTTTCCATGGGAATGGTCTTGGTCCCTGTCTGCTGTACAGTGTGTCAAGCCTCCATCCATAGTTCATCAGGCACTCTGTCTTTCAGATCTAGTCCTTTAAATCTATTTCTCACTTCCACTGTATAATCATAAGGGATTTGATTTAGGTCATTCCTGAATGGTCTAGTGGTTTTCCCTACCTTCTTCTATTTTATTCTGTATTTGGCAATAAGGAGTCCATGCTCTGAGACACAGTCAAGGAGGCCTGGCATGCTGCAATTCATTCGGTCACAAATAGTTTGACACGACTGAGCAACTGAACTGATCTGATTCCACTCCCATGATTGGAGAAGGAAATAGCAACCCACTCCAGCATTCTTGCCTGGAAAATTCCATGGATAGAATAGACTTGCAGGCTGTGGTCCATGGGGTCACAAAGAGTCAGACACAATTGAGCACTCACAGACATACACACACACACACTCCCATGATAATTCCCCTTCACACAGTAAATATCTCTTCCACATCTAATAATTTTAGAATAGCTACTTATATAAACAAATTGCCAACATGATTACTGAAAAGAGTTTTCCCCCTTTTTACAAAAATAATTGGCATACATAAGTATATATGTTTAAGGCATTCAGAATAATGGTTTCATTAACATATTTTGTAATGTAATCACCACAATAGATTCATTTAACATTCATCTTCTCATATTGATACAATAAAAAAAAAAAAAAAGAACTAAAAGGAAAAAAAAATCATTCTTTTTGTGATGAGGTCTCTTAGGATTCACTCTCCCAACTGCTTTCTTATGTGTCATGCTGCAGTGCTAGCTATAGTCATCATATTGTATATTACAGCCCTACCACTTATCTTTTAACTGGAAATCTGTGCTTTGGGACCACCTTCCTCCATAATTAATCCTCCTTCTACCCATGAGTTATGGAACCCACAAGTCTCATCAACTTTTCTATGTATTTGGATTTCATTTAAATTTTTCGTATACATAGGATCATACAGAATCTATCTTCCTCTGTTTGACTTTTTTTTCACATGGCATAACACCATCCATATGTATTCATGTTGTTGCAAATGATAGGCTTTCCTTGGTTTATTAAGGCTGAATAATATTCTGTTGCCTATAAATATCACAACTTATTTATCCATTGATCCATCTGTGGACACTAAAATTGTTTCCATGTTTTGGCTATTGAAATTAGTGCTTCAGTGAACATTGAAGAGCAGGGATCATTCTCAGTGCTTTTATTTGTCTGAATATATTCCTAGAAGTGGAATTGTTGGATCATAAGATAGTTCATTTTCAATTATTGAGTTCCCTCCATACTATTTTGGATTGTGGCAATACCCATTTAAAATTCCACCATTAGAGCTCAAGGATTCCCATTTCTTCACATTCTTGACAATGTTTTTTTTTTTTTTTTTCTCTTGTCTTTTTGATAATGGACATTCTAACAATGTGAGGTGATAACTCATTATGGCTTTAATTTGCATTTCCCTGATTTTGAGTGATGCTGATTATTCTTTCACTGTTGGCCTTTTCATATGTCTATCATTAAAAAATGACTATTCAAGCTCTTTTCTCATTTTTTAATTAATTTCTTTTTGTCATTGAGTTGTATGAGCTTTTCTATATGTTTCAATGTTAACTCCTTTTCAGATATAGACTTTACACATACTTTTCCATACATTTTAAGAGTGTTTTTTCTCTTCTTCTTTAAAAAATGCCATTGATCTTGATAAAGATTGTATTAAATCTATAGAGGGCTGTTTATAGCACTAATACTTTTACAATATTAATTCTTCCAATCCATGGACATAAGATATCTGTCTATATGTGTTCTTGATTTATTTTATCAGTGTATTGCAGTTTTCAATTTTCAGAGTGACCTTTCACCTCCTTAGTTAAATTTGTTCTTTTTTCTTTAATTGTACTTGATACTATTGTAGATGAGATAGATTTATTTATTTCATTTTCACAGAAGTTGTATAAAATGTACAAAAATGTTACTATGTTAATTTTTGTATCTTACAGCTTTACTAATTTTATTGATTAGATTTAAGGGTTTTTTGGCTGAGTTTTTAGAACTGTCAATGTACAAAATTATTCTGTTGCAGATGAACTGACATATGAAATGCAAACAGATTATAGACATAGAGAACAGACTTGTGGTTGCCAAGGGGGAGAAGGTGCGGGAAGAATGGATTAAGAGTCTAGGATTAGCAAATGCAAATAGTCATACATGAAATGTATATACAATAGGTCTATTGTATTGCACAGGTAACTATATTCAATATCTTGTGATAAACCATAATGGGAAAGAATGTTAAATATATATATATATATATATATATATATATATATATATATCTGAATCACTGCTGTACAGAAGAAATGAGCACAACAGTTATACATGAATAAAATATATTTTAAAAATAAAAATAAAATGTAAAAGCAAAAAAAAAAAAACCTTATGCAGATGCAAATATAGACAGTTTCAATTCTTTCTTTACATTTTTTAATCTGTTTTTTACATTTCTTGATTGATTGTTCTACCTAGAACTTTTAATATTGTGTTAAATGAGCATGGTGAATGGACAACTTTGTCTTGATCTTGATCTTAAAGGAAAAGCTTTCAGACTTTTACTACTGAGTATGATGCTAGCTGGGGACTTGTCATATAAAGTTCTTTATTATGCTGACATATGTTACTTCAGTGTTTAATTGTAGGGTTTTTATTATTCATGGATATTAAATTTTGTCAAATGCTTCTCTCATCTATAGAAAGGACCTTAAAATATTTGTTTAAATTCTTTTATTTTAACAATGCATTTTAAATGTTTTTGAAATAGTTTTACTCTATAATTTTTGCCACCAAAGTGATATACTTTTAGGTCATTTGTTTCATTTTTAAAGTGTTTAATGCTAAAATGATATTTTTTTTTCCTATTTGTAGAATCTATATACATTGCTGCAAAATCTATGCATCAAGGTATATTTGAAAAAAAATTAACATTGATCACATTATGATCAATGTTGTTCTTTCCTCTATTATATAAATAATAAAAATTTGTTGGTTTATTCTTATATATGTGTATTATTTGCTTTTATGAGTAATAATATACATTTTTATTCAATTTGATTTTATTCTTGGAGAGCAAACCAAGCAGCATGTAGAAAAATATGATGTGCCTTTCAAGCTTTTTAGAACTAATAATCTATTGTGTGGATTTATTCAACAAATCTTTTATTGATTATTGTTTTAGTTGTTTCCAAATTTATCTATTAAAAATAGAGCTGAATTAATAAAAAAAAAACATGTAATTTTTGTAATTTTCATGCAAAATTGTATAGTTTTAAATTTTATCTTCTTTAAAACATATTAGCTGTACTGCACTGTTTGCTTATTTAATGATTATCTTATAGTTTGTAACTATAAGCCTTAACTTACCCAAGGCTACCTTCAAGTACTATTATGTCACCTAAACATGTGACATTTCTGGTGCTCATATTCTATGTGTAGACCCAGGTTTCTGTCTAGTATATTTTTCTTCTTTCTGAAAGTCTGCTTTTAATATTTCTTGTAGTGTGGTTACGCTGATGATGACGTCTGTCAGCTTCTGTGTAACTTAACTAGTCCTATTTTTTCTTCTTAAAAAGGTTGTGTGGAATATTATGGTGCTTTTTTCCCCAATTTTCCTTTGTAAATAAAAAATTATTCTAGTATCTTTCTAGTTTGTCTTCTTTTAAAATGTTCACATTTTGAGTATGATGTACTTAGATGTGTGTTTTTTTTTTTGTTGTTGTTGTTGTTTTTTCCTTTGGGTCATTAAATTTCTCAGTTATATGAGTTTTGAGTTTTTTAAATACTTTTTTAAATAAATTGTTCTTCAATGTTTAAAGTTTTCATCTCCAAGGTTCCTTTCTTGGGAATTACAGTTACACATATATCAGGCTGGGCTTAGTCCAAGAGTTCATGATGCAATGTCATCATATTGACACAGCATATCCATAGTCTGTTTTTGTTGTTTTGTTTAATTTTATCCATTTTACCTTTTATTGCTAAAAATTCCAATATAAGTCTTTTTGTGCCTTCAATATTTATGCTCAATCTTGCTCAATCTTTATCTCTTTGAATATATGAAATGTCATAATAATGGCTCTAAAGTCATTTTCTATTAAGTGTGTCACTTGTGTTATTCTGGTTCTGCCTCTACTGCTCAATTTTTTCATCATTCTGGGTCATATTTTAAGTGTATTAAATCATTTCAATCATGTCTGACTCTTTGTAATCCTGTGGACTCTAGCCCACCAGGGTACTCTGTTCATGGAATGCTCGAGGCAAGAATGCTGAGTGCCCTACCATGCCCTCTTCCAGGGGGTTTTCCTTACACATGGTCCTAACCATGTCTCTTGTGGCTTCAGAATTTCAGCTTATTCTATATTCCTAAATCCCTGGTGGACCCCAAATTGTACCCTGCTGGGAGTATTATAGACAAAATGAGACACTTCTCACTTCAGTTCATCCCTTTTAATAACCTTGACAGTTTGATAAATACTGGTCAGTCTTTATGTAGAATGCTTCTCAGTTGGGATTAATCTGATGTTTGACTCATGATTATGCATAGGTTATTATTATTATTATTATTTAGTGAAAGATCACAGATATGAAATGTCATATTCATCACATCATATCAAGTTTATCAGTATGGCTCTTTTCAAATAATATTGACCTTGATCATCTAGCTAAGTAAATATTTTTCTTGCTTTTCCCCATAAACACCCACTCCTTTTTGATAAGCACAGTCAGTATTTAAAGAGTGGGAACTTTTTCTTTACTTCATTGAGAGTAAAATATCTTCATAAATTATTTGAAATTATTCTGCATTTTCTGTTTTCCTCATTTTCTGTGTTTGCTGAATTATTTTTTTTTTTACAGCAGGATAAATTCATGAACATTTTTTCATACTTAATAACCCATTGCTACTTTATTTATGCCATTACATAGATTGTCTCAACTTTGACCACTGAGACACTTAATGAACTCTGTATTCTCTTGACATATATTTTGTGTGTGTGCACATGTTTACTTGTTTCTTATTTTATGTCACTAGAAGATGCTTCAAGCTCAGCTCTAGAATTCACCTTTTCTCCATGGAGACTTACTTTCACTTATTGGAGAATGGCATTAGATTCCAAGATCTAGCTGCTAGGTGCATAAATTGTTACTGAGATTCTCTTGCTTCTAAATAAACTCAACTAACAAAGCAAGGGAATATATGTGTATACAAAAATTCATGCATGTGCACTGAGATATGTATATTTATGTACATAGCCATCTGTATCTATATCTAGCCAAATATGAATTCAAACTCATGCTTCCAAATATAATCATTACCATATATATTTTTCTAGCCTCTTCTCTTTCTTAGCTTTAAATTATCATCTCAAAAACTGTGCTCTACCATTCACTGTCTATCTTCTTTTTGGTTAAATCCCAAGATACAAACACATATTAAATTATCAAAATTGAATATTTAGGAATGATTTATTAATGAAAGTACAGTGCTTAAGTATATAGTTTATTTTGCCTTTATCCTACAAGTTCCATTTATTTTCAAAGTTGTCAACTGTTTTCCATTTTCCTTCAATGACAGTATGCTTTTCATAGTGGTCCTAGCTGAACATTGAGATTTATATTTTTTTATTATAAAAATGAGGCTATCATTTTGTTCTTTTTTCCTTTACATTGTATGTTTGTCAAGGTCATAGTTATTTCTAATAATCATTTTTAATTATCCAATGTTATGGATGAATATCCATATACATATATATGATATAAATATATAATGATTTTATCCATAATTTTAATTCTTTGATTTTATTTTGGATTAAAAGTGTGCCATAAAACACAGAAGTGAGCACTCTTATATGGAAGAAACATTCTTAAAAGTGAAGTACTAGATCAAATTTATTTGTAATATTATAATACAGAGTATAAAATTATTTTCTGAAGGGGATAATAATTTACACTAATGCATAGTGAATGAGATTTTCAATATCCATATGTGCTGACTGAGAATTGCATAAACACTTAACTTTTGGCCAAGTTTATAAACATATTGCTATTATTAAATTTGTGCCTATTTAATTATAATTATACTGATACTTAAATATTACCAAATTTCTAATTTGTATATATTCCAATTATCTTTTAAAATAATTGTTTGACAAGAAAAATTTTTATAGATCTGAATAAAAATATGTCATATTTAAAATCTCCACATAGTTTGAAATTATTTCTGGATTATCTGTTATATTCCTTTAATCTTTCAATCTGTGATTGTGTTAGCAACAAAGTGTCAATTTACATATCTTATTAAAATTATCTAATCACTTAATAGGCCCAATCTGCAACATGAGATATTTTAATGATGTGACTTCTGCTTACGTTACTGTATTAAATTTATACAGTAAAATAGAATATCATGCATGAATTTAGATCTCAGTCAAAACGATATCACTGAAAACTAACAGCAAACTACATTAAGATAGAAACTGTAGTAATTTTAGATGATTTTTTTGAAGTTTTAATTTTTTTTTAATGTTCATACTTTTCTATTTGATCGTATATTATGATAAAGTTGGAATAAGTGAAGCCTTATTAAAATAAATAAAAATCTATGAAATTGAGTGCACAAATTTCTTTAGCCATTTTATTTTCTTTAACTTTTAATTGTTCATACTACTTTTGGATAGAATACCACTTCTTGAGAATTGTGTATTTTAAATTTTCTCATGATGTGATTCATACAATCTATCATATTTAATTTTATATGTTAGCTATTTTAAGTTTAAGTCAGAAGTCTTGAAACATACTCTCAAAGTAACTTAAACTTTTATAAAACTTTTATTAACTTGTTAAGTTTGGGCCAATAATTATTTTTCCATGTTGTTTATGTTTCACTGATAAAATAAAATGTGTGTAGCATTTGACGCTAATTCAAAATTGACTTCTAAAAAGAAGTTTTGAGTTGGTAATGATTCAATTAATGGGTTAACCAGTTAATCAGACAAATTAATTTATAGTCTCTGATGCACAAAGAAATTTGGAGGCATAGGAGCCAGTTTCTTCTATAATCATGCACGTTCATTGCACTGCAAAACTCACAATCGATACATAGTCACATCTGATTAGCATCCCAGATTTACAGAGTGCACTGCTGTCTTATTTCTATTTCACTCTCACTCTCCCCAGCATAATCCCAGTCCTTGTACTTAGGTTTTAATGTGTATATACATGTAGATGGGCTTTTGTAATCTAACTCCACGGGTGCTAGAATTCATCTTCTCCAGTGAACTTGTCCTTGACCCTACCTTGGCCACTCATTCAAATGGTTACACCTTTACAACTTGGAAGTTTATCATTACTTGCTGGGAGCCAGCACGGGAGATCCCACCCATGACAAGGTCATGCAGAGAGACCTGGAGGGCAAGGCAAGTCAGGTCTCCAGGGACTACCCCAAAACCAGAATCTGTCTGTTTTATTATTTCATGACTTTCACCAACTCCTCTGACATTAACAGGGGGCTATCCCTGACCACCTATCTCTGGAAAAAGTTAACTTAGAGCTCCAGTTAATAGTCTCCTGCATACAAAAGGAGTGTCTCAGCTCAAACCCCTTTGATGGTTCTCTAACTTGCCTGACAGGTTTACCTGGACATTTACAACTAAGTATGTGATTGTTTACAGCCTCCCAGCCATGAGAGGCATGGGAAGCTTAAAACATCTTAAAGATATAGTCTTTTATTTTTTTTTTTAATTTTATTTTTTATTTTTTTTTTCAAGTTTGGATTAATTTTTTTTAATTTATTTTTTAAATTTATTTTTTTATTTTACTTTACAATTCTGTATTGGTTTTGCCATACATTGACATGAATCCACCACGGGTGTACATGCGTTCCCAAACATGAACCCCCCTCCCACCCCCCTCCCCACAACATCTCTCTGGGTCATCCCCACGTACCAGCCCCAAGCATGCCATATCCTGAGTGGACATAGACTGGCAATTCGATTCTTACATGATATTATACATGTTTCAATGCCATTCTCCCAAATCATCTCACCCTCTCCCTCTCCCACTGAGTCCAAAAGTCCGCTATACACATCTGTGTCTTTTTTGCTGTCCCAGCAATCATTAACTCAACAATGAAACCTTTCACCAATATAATTCTTAGCTCTTTAAAAGACTATATCTTAGCTAAGAATTATATTGGTGAAAGGTTTCATTGTTGAGTTAATGATTGCCGCCAGGCCTCCATATCCTTTATCTTTTAGGCACCTGGGAGGATATTAATCAATGTAATTGGGATGCAGAAATAGGAATATAGTAGTTTTGATGTTAGCAATAAACTTTTGAGTTAATGAATTTTCTCTTCGTTATAAATCTTTGTACTCCTCTTTCTTTGTTATAAATCATTGTATCCTTGCTATGTAAAAATGTAACTTTATTTTGTGCTTTCTGAGAGTGGCACCAGACTTTGGAAGGAACAACACTTTTAGGGCAAATAAGTTTTCTGGTTGACGGGCCCTTATCAGAAAAGAGCCTTAAAATGCTAATAGGCCTCCTGGCTAGAAGATGATGTAAATCACCTAAGACCTGTGTATACACATAGGTATGCAGAGAGAAAGCCTGGTCTCGATAAGGGTCAGGGCTGCTGACCCTGCATTACTTTGTATTTTCCATTATTCTTTATGTACAGCCTAAGGTATATAGTGAAGTGAAGTCGCTCAGTCGTGTCCGACTCTTTGCGACCCCATGGACTATAGCCTACCAGGCTCCTCCCTCCATGGGATTCTCCAGGCAAGAATACTGGAGTGGGTTGCCATTTCCTTCTCCAGGGGATCTTCCCAACCCAGGGATTGAACCCAGGTCTCCCACATTCCAGGCAGAAGCTTTAACCTCTGAGCCACCAGGGAAGCCCACTGGGTATATAAGCCCCCCAGGAAAATAAAATTTTGGCTCTCACCTCATCATTGCTTGGCTCCCCCATGTCGATTCTCTTTTTCTTTCTTTCTCTCTCTCACTCTCTTTTTCAGGCTGATCCCTTGGAATGCAGGGGCTCACTCTGTCCACTTCTCTGACCGGGCTTCTAAGACCCACGCGAGAGGGAGCCCAAGGCGAGACACCCTCTGCTATTCAAGCGGACACTTGTGGCCTACGTGAACGGTGTAAGTCCCTTGTCTTGGGACTTTATTGGTTTTCTGTGTAAACCAAGGAATGTCAGCCTCTTTCTCTCCTCTATTTTCTTAACTTCAACATTCTTTCATATCTCTCTATATATCTTTAAATAAATCCTTATCTCCTTCTATATCTCTAAATAAATAAATCTCTCATCGCCAATGTTGTCCATGCTTCAGATACCCTGGATCCAACTGGGGCTGGTCCCCGGTAATTACTATTTCAAGTCCTCCATAATAATGTTTGAGAAATTTCACACTTCTGACTCCTGTCTTTTCAAGTCATTTTCTCATGTACTACATCTCCAAGGAAGGTTTATCCCTAAAAAGCTTTCAATGCTTCAATTTTGCATTTGTAATCCTTTCCTCTTTGATTATTAGCTCCTCTATTTTTCAATTTAATAAATCTTTATATCACTTCCTCTGCCTACACAGATTGTCCCTGACTAGTTTTATGTCTTGATAGGGCAATACAAACTCTGGTTAAATTAATATCTTTGACAGCCCCATCCTTTACATCATGGTAGCTATTGTGATTCATATAACTATTATATCTACTATTGTGGGCAAAAATCCCTTAGAAGAAATGGAGCAGGCCTCATAGTCAAGAGAAGATTCCAAAATGCAGTACTTGGGTGCAGTGTCAAAAATTACAGAATGATATTGGTGTCTTTCCAAGGCAAACCACTGAACATCACAGAAATTCAAGTCTATCCCTAACCACTAATGCCAAAGAGCTGAAGTTAACCAGTTCTATGAAAACCTACAAGACGTTCTAGAACTAATGACAAAAAATATTATTTTCATCATAGGGGATAGGGACACAAAAGTGAAAAATCAAGAATTACTTGGAGTAGTAGGGAAGTTTGGCCTTAGATTAAAATGTGCAGGGCAAAAGCTAACTGAATTCTGTTAAGAGAACATGAACATAGTTTCTAAAGAACCCAAGGGACTACTCTACACTTGGACATCAACAGGTGGTAAATATTGAAATCAGATTGATTATATTCCTTGCAAATAAAGATGGAGAAGCTCTATAAAAATAGCAAAAAAATAAGACCTGGAACTGACTGTTACTCAAATCATGAGCTCCTTATAGCGAAATTCAGACTTATGTTGAAGAAATTAGGGAAAAACACTAGGCCATTCAGGTATGACCTAAACTAAATCCCTTATGATTATACAGTGGAAGTAAGTGACAAATAGATTCAAGTGATTAGATATGGTAGACAGAGTTACTGAAGAACTATGGATGGAAGTCCATAACATTGTATATAAGACAGAGACAAAAATCACACCCTCAGAAATAAAAGAAAATGCAAGAAGGTTGCATGAGGAGACTACAAATAGCTGAAGAAAGAAGAGAAGTGAAAGGCAAGAGAGAAAAGGAAAATTATAACCTTCTGAATATAGCATTCCAGAGAATAGTAAGGAGAGATAAGAAGGCCTTCTAAAATGACCAATAGGGAAATAGAGGAAGTCAATAAAATGGGAAAGACTAGAGGTCTCTTCAAGGAAATTGGAGCTATCAAGTGAATATTTCACTCAAGGATATGCACTATGAAGGGCAGAAATTTTAAGGACCTACAAAAGCAGTAGCTGAACAGAGAGGCATGGACTCCATTGCTTAGGGTAAGGACTAGGTCTGAATGCCCTGAGGACAATCTGAGGAAGTGAACATGACAGAACAAAGGGCTGAGCAAATATCAGAGGATAGCTAGCCAGCTGCGGACCAGTCCATCCCCCTCTGGAGGCAGAGAGGCAGGCGGGAGACACCAGAGCAGGAAGGCGAGGGGCAATCTTAATTCCAAAGACTGCATCCTCTACCAAACTGTGAACAGGCTCCCAGTTGCTAACCAGCTCTTCCTGGGATCCTGGACTGTTTAGATCCACGTGGAGGGCCACAGCCAGAGATCAGCTCCAAAGAGGAGACACACGGCACACCTGAGACAGCACTCCCACTGCACACCCAGGAAACTGAGTAGCTGGGACTCAGAAGGTGATAAGATGCACCACACCTGGAGGAGTGTGCTCGCCAAGCACTGGTTGCCTGAGCTTTTCAGATCTGAGAAGGGCACAAAATAGTCCCAACCATGTCTGTGCCTTTGTGGAGTACCCAAGAACCTGAACCTGAGTGGCTTAGACCTGGAAATTACATGGAACCCAAGGCCCACTTTAGACAGTTCCCCTGAAGAACAACCTGAATCCTGAGCAGTGTAGACTGGGAAAGCACACACGTTATGAGTGGGTGCAAACCCAGTGAGGCCATTACACTGAGAGCAATCCCCACACATACTAATGATATTTGCTTGCAGTGTTCCTCCCTCCCCACAGCACAACTGAATAAGTGACCACCTTTGCCCCCTTGTGTTAAGGCAGATATTAGATACTGAAATAACTTGCACAAAGGAAGCCAAAGTAAACAAAGAAGGAACTGCTTTGGAAGTGACAGGTGCAACATATTAAAACCCTGTAGCTAGGATTGACTGCATTGGAAGGGGCATATTGAACTTGAGAAGAAGTATAAGCCAAAGAATGCTCAAACTACCGCACAATTGCACTCATCTCACACGCTAGGAAAGTAATGTTCAAAATTCTCCAAGCTAGGCTTTAGCAATACATGAACCGTGAACTTCCTGATGTTCAAGCTGGCTTTAGAAAAGGCAGAGGAACCAGAGATCAAATTATCAACATCCGCTGGATCATGGAAAAAGCAAGAGAGTTCCAGAAAAACATCTATTTCTGCTTTATTGACTATGCCAAAGCCTTTGACTATGTGGATCACAATGAACTGTGGAAAATTCTGAAAGAGATGGGAATACCAGACCACCTGACCTGCCTCTTGAGAAATCTGTATGCAGGTCAGGAAGCAACAGTTAGAACTGGACATGGAACAACAGACTGGTTCCAAATAGGAAAAGGAGTATGTCAAGGCTGTATATTTTCACCCTGCTTATTTAACTTCTATGTAGAGTACATCATGAGAAATGCTGGTCTGGAAGAAACACAAGCTGGAATCAAGATTGCCTGGAGAAATATCAATAACCTCAGATATGCAGATGACACCACCCTTATGGCAGAAAGTGAAGAGGAACTAAAAAGCCTCTTGATGAAAGTGAAAGAGGAGAGTGAAAAACTTGGCTTAAAGCTCAACATTCAGAAAACGAAGATCATGGCATCTGGTCCCATCACTTCATGCACTTCATGGGAAATAGATGGAGAAACAGTGGAAACAGTGTCAGACTTTATTTTTTGGGGCTCCAAAATCACTGCAGATGGTGATTGCAGCCATGAAATTAAAAGATGCTTACTCCTTGGAAGAAAAGTTATGACCAACCTAGGTAGCATATTCAAAAGCAGAGACATTACTTTGCTGACTAAGTTCCATCTAGTCAAGGCTATGGTTTTTCCAGTAGTCCTGTATGGATGTGAGAGTTGGACTGTGAAGGCTGAGCACCGAAGAACTGTTTCTTTTGAACTGTGGTGTTGGAAAAGACTCTTGAGAGTCCCTTGGATTGCAAGGAGATCCAACCAGTCCATTCTGAAGGAGATCAGCCCTGGGATTTCTTTGGAAGGAATGATGCTAAAGCTGAAACTCCAGTACTTTGGCCACCTCATGCGAAGAGTTGACTCATTGGAAAAGTCTTTGATTCTGGGAGAGATTGGGGGCAGGAGGAGAAGGGGGCGAATGACGATGAGATGGCTGAATGGCATCACTGACTCGATGGACATGTGTCTGAGTGAACTTCGGGAGTTGGTGATGGACAGAGAGGCCTGGCGTGCTGCGATTCATGGAGTTGCTAAGATTCAGACACGACTGAGCAAGTGAACTGAACTGAACTGAACTGAACCTCTACTCTAGATTTTTAATCTTTCCTTTTTGATATTTATTATAAATTTTGTACTTTAAGAATCCAATCTCAGTACCCCTTTTTACTTAGGAGAGTGATTACTGGCTTGATTGCCCTTTTGATTCTCCTTTTTCTCCTGCCGGTCACCTCTATTTCCTCCCTCCTCCTTCTCTTCTTTACCCAACTCTGTGAATCTCTTTGGGTATTCCAGGCTGTGAGTAACACTTAGGGAACTGATTGCTGGCTAAAACTGTCTCTACCCTTGTGATTCCCCCTCCTCCTCCTAGTAACCTCTATCTCCTTCCTCCTTCTTCTCTTCTCCATGTAACTCTGTGAACATTTCTGGGTGTCCCAGACTGTGGAGAGCACATAAGTAATTGATTACTGGCTAGACTGTTCTCTCCCCTTTTGGTCCCCCCTTTTCTCCTCCTGCTCACCACTATCTATCTCCTCCCTCTTCTCTTCTCCATGTAACTCTCTGAACCTCCCTGGGTGTCCCTTACTGTGGAGAATCTTTTCTCCATTAACCTAGATGTTTTACCATCAGTGCTGTATGGATGGAGAAGTCTTGAGGCAACTGTAAGAATAAGACTGAAAACCAGAGGCAGGAAGTTTAATTCAAAACTTGAGAACACCAGAAAACTCCCAACTCTAGGGAACATTAATCTATAAGAGCTCAGCCAAAAGTCTCCATCTACAAGAGCTCAGTCAAAAATCTCTGTACCTACATTGCAACCAAGCTCCACCCAAGAGCCAGCAAGTTTCAGAGCAAGACATACCAAGCTAAACTGCAGCAACACAGGAACATAACCCTAAGCATTAAAATGAAGTAAAGTGAAGTGAACTTAAGTCACTCAGTCATATTAGAATCTTTGTGACCTCATAGACTGTAGCCAAGGCTCTTCTGTCCATGGAATTTTCCAGGCAAGAGTACTAGAGTGGGTTGCCATGTCCTTCCCCAGGGATCTTCTTGACCCAGGGATCAAACCTAGGTCTCCCACATTGCAGGCAAACACTTTACCTTCTAAGCCATGAGGGAAGTCCCCAAAGTATTAAAATATAGGTGGAAAAAAGTCACATCAAACCCATAATCACCTCAAAACTTACTACTGGACACTTCATTGCACTCAAGAGATAAGATATCCAGGTCCACCCATCAGAACACAGATGCAAGCTTCCCTAACCAGGAAAACTTGACAGGCCTCTCATCCAGCCCCATCCAGAGGGAGGAACCACCACAATAAAGAGGAAGACAAACTTCCAGCATGCAGAAAGGCCACCCCAAACACAACAATCTAAACAAGATGAAAAGACAGATAAATACTCAGCAGATAAAGGAACATGATAAATGCCTACCAAACCAAACAAAAGAGGAGGAGATAGGGAATCTACCTGAAAAATAATTCAGAATAATGATAGTAAAAATGATCCAAAATTCTTGAAAACAAAATGGAGTTACAGATAAATAGTCTGAAGACAAGATTGAGAAGATGCAAGAAATGTTCAACAAGGAACTAGAAGAAATAAAAACGAGTCAATATATAATGAATAATGCAATAACTGAGATTAAAAAAAAAAAAAAAAACCTCTGGAGAGAATAAAGAGTAAAACTGAGGCAGAAAACAGGATAAGGGAGGTGGAAGATAGAATGGTGGACGTAAATGAAGCAGAGAGGAAAAATGTAAAAAGAATTAGGAGAAATGAGGACAACTTCAAAGATCTCTGGGACAGTATCAAACACCCCAACTTTAAATCATAGGAGTCCAAGAAAAAGAAGAAAAAAAGAAAGGCCATGAGAAATGAGTTGAGCAGATAATAGTTGAAAATGTACCTAAAATGGGGAAAGAAATAGCCATCCAGGTCCAACAAACCCAGAGAGTCCCAAACAGGATAAACCCAAGGTGAAACACACAAAGACACATATTAATCAAATTAAAGAAAGTCAAACACAAAGAATAAATATTAAAAAGTAGCAAGGGAAAAACAACAAATAACACAAAATGGGATTCCCATAAAGATAACAGGTGATCTTTCAATAGAAACTCTTCAAGGCAGAAGGGAATGGCAGGACATACTTAAACTGATGAAGGAGAAAAAGCTACAACCCAGATTACTGTACCCAGCAAGGATCTTATTCAAATCGAAGGAGAAATCAAAAGCTTTACAGACAAGCAAAAGCGGAAAGAATCCAGCACCATCAAACCAATTCTTCAACAAATGCAAAAGGGCCTTCTCTAGATAGGAAACAGAGAAAAGGTGTACAAACTCGAACAAAAAACAACAAAGTAAATGGCAACGGGACCATACTTATCAATAATTACATAAATGTAAATGGGTTAAATGCCCCAACCAAAAGACAAAGACTGGCAAAATGGATACAAAAATAAGACCTCTATATATGCTGTCTACAAGAGACCCTCCTCAAAGAAAGAGACACATACAGACTGAATGTGAACGGCTGGAAAATGACATTTCATGCAAATGGAGACCAAAAGAAAGCAAGAGTAGCAATACTCATATAAGGTAAAATAGACTTTGAAATCGGAGAAGACGATGGCACCCCACTCCAGTACTCTTAACTAGAAAATCCCATGGATGGAGGAGCCTGGTGGGTGGGCTGCAGTCCACGGGGTCATGAAGAGTTGAACACGAATAAGCGTCTTCACTTTCACTTTTCACTTTCATGCACTGGAGAAGGAAATGGCAACCCACTCCAGTGTTCTTGCCTGGAGAATCCCAGGGATAGGGAGCATGGTGGGCTGCTGTCTATGGGGTAGCACAGAGTCGAACACGACTGAAGCGTGCTAAGCAGCTAAACTGCTGCTAAGCAGGAGCAGCAGACTCTGAAATAAAGGCTGTGAAAAGAGATGAAGAAAGGCACTACATAATGATCAAAGGATCAATCTTAAAAGAAGATATAACAATTATACATAAACTCAACCTAGGAACACAACAATATATAAGGCAAATGCTAACAAATATGAAAGAAATAGAGTAAATCAATAGAATGGGAAAGATTAGAGATATCTTTAAGAAAATTAGAGATATAAAGGGAACATTTTATGCAAAGATAAGGACAATAAAGGACAGGAATATTATAGACCTAAAATAAGCATAATATTGAAAAAAAGGTGGCAAGAATACACAGAACTGTACAAAAAAGATTTTCATGAACCAGATATTCATGATGGTGTGATCACTCATCTAGAGCCAGACATTCTGGAATGTGAAGTCAAGTGGGCCTTGGGAAGCATCACTATGAACAAAGCTAGGGCAAGTGATGGATTTTCAGTTGAGTCATTTCAAATCCTAATAGATGATGCTGTGAAAGCACTGTGCTCAATATGTCAGTAAATTTTGAAAAATCAGCATTGGCCCCAGGACAGGAAAAGATCAGTTTTCATTCCAATCCCCAAAAAAGGCAATGCCAAAGAATACTCAAACTACAGCACAATTGCCCTCATCTCACATGCTAGCAAAGTATTGCTCAAAATTCTCCAAGCCAGGCTTCAACAATACATAAACCATGAACTTCCAGATGTTCAAGCTGGTTTTAGAAGAGGCAGAGGAACCAAATATCAAAATGCCAACATCCACTGGATCATCAAAAAAGCAAGAGAGTTCCAGAAAAACATCTATTTCTGCTTTATTGATTATGCCAAAGCCTTTGACTGTATGGTTCACAATAACTGTGGAAAATTATGAAAGAGATGGGAACAACAGACCATCTGACCTGCCTCTTGACAAGCCTATATGCAGGCCAGGAAGCAACAGTTAGAACCTGACACGGAACACCAGACTGGTTCCAAATAGGAAAAGGAGTATGTCAAGGCTACATATTGTCACCCTGCTTATTTAACTTCTATGCAGAGTACATCATGAGAAACGCTGGTCTGGAAGAAACACAAACTGGATTCAAGATTGCTGGCAGAAATATCAGTAACCTCAGATATGCAGATGACACAACCCTTATGGGAGAAAGTGAAGAGGAACTAAACAGTCTCTTGTTTAAGATTAAAGAGGAGAGTGAAAAAGTTGGCTTAAAGCTCCACGTTCAGAAAATGAAGATCGTGTCATCTGTTCCCATCATTTCATGACAAATAGATGGGGAAACAGTGGAGACAGTGTCAGAATTTGTGGGGGGGGGGGCTCCCGAATCACTGCAGATGGTGACTGTAGCCATGAAATTAAAAAAGTCTTACTCCTTGGAGGGAAAGTTATTACCAACCTAGACAGCATATTAAAAAGTAGATACGTTAGTTTGCCAACAAAGTCCGTCTATTCAAGGCTATGGTTTTTCCAGTGGTCATGAATGGATGTGAGAGTTGGACTATAAAGAAAGCTGAGTGCTGAAGAATTGATGCTTTTGAACTGTGGTGTTGGAGACGACTCTTGAGAGTCCCTTGGACTTCATGAAGATCCAATCAGTCCATCCAGGACTGATCCACCCTAATGGAGATCAATCCTGGGTGTTCATTGGAAGGACCAACTTTAAAGCTGAAACTCTAATACTTTGGCCACTTGATGCGAAGAGGTTGCTCATTCAAAAAAACGCTGATGTTGGGAAAGATTGAGGGCAGTAGAAGAAAGGGACTACAGGGTATGAGATGTTTGGTTTGCATCACTGACTCAATGAACATAAGTTTGGGTATACTCCACTAGTTGGTGATGGAAGGGAAGACTGGTATATTTTGGTTCATGGGATCACAAAGAGTCAGACACCTCTGAGCAACTGAATAGAACTGAAGTGAACAAGTATGAAAGGAGAAATTAAGAGTAACACAATAATAGTAGGAGACTTTAATACCCCACTCACACCTATGGATAAATTAGCTGAACAGAATAATAGCAAGGAAACACAAAGTTTAAATGATACAATGGACCAGTTAGACATAATTGATATCTATAGGATATTTCCCCCCAAAGCAATAAATTTAACCTTTTTCTCAAGTGCACACAGAATGTTCTCCAGGATAGATCACATCCTGGGCCATAAATCTAGCCTTGCTAAATTAAAAAAAAAAAAAAAAAACGAAATCATTCCAAGTATCTTTTCTGATCACAATGCAGTAAGATTAGATTTCAACTACAGGAAAAAAAAAAAAAACTATTAAAAATACAAACATATGGAGGAAAAAAAAACATGCTTCTGAATAACCAACAAATCACAGATGAAATTTAAAGAATCAAAATATGCATAGAAACTAATGAAAATGAAAACACAATGACCCCAAACCTATGGGATTTAATAAAAGCAGTGGTAAGGGGAAGGTTCATAGCAGTTCAAGGTTACCTCAAGATACAAGACAAAAATCAAATAAGTAACCTAACTCTACACTGAAAACAAGTATAAAAAGAAGAAATTAAGAACTCCAGAGTTAGTAGAAGGAAAGAAATCATAAAAATTAGGGCAGAAATAAATGAAAAAGAAACAAAGGAGAACATATCAAAAATGAACAAAGCTAAAAGCTGGTTATTTGAGAAGATAAATAAAATAGACAAACCATTAATCAGACTAATCAAGACAAAATGGGAGAAGAATCAAATCAACAAAATTAGAAATGAAATTGGAGAAATCACAACACACTACACAGAAATACAAAAGATCATAAGAGACTACTATCAGCAACAATATGCCAATAAATCGGACAACTTTTAAGAAATGGACACATTCTTAGAAAAGTATAGCTTTCCAAAACAGGAAGAAATTTAAAATCTTAACATACCCATCACAAGCACAGAAATCAAAACTGTAATCAGAAATCTTCCAGCAAACAAAAGCCCAGGACCAGATGACTTCACAACTGAATTCTATGAAAAATTTAGAGAAGAGCTAATACCTATCCTACTTAAACTCTTCCAGAAAATTGCAGAAGTTAAACTTCCAAATTCATTCTATGAGGCTACCATTAGTCTAATACCAAAACCAAAGAAGCCACACACACACACACACAAAATGAAAACTATAGGCGAATATCACTAATGGACATAGATGAACATAGAATGAACATAGATGAACATAGAATCCTTAACAAAATTCTAGCAAACAAAATCGAACAACATATAAAAGAGATCATAAATCATTACCAAGTGGGCTTTATCCCAGGGATAAAAGATTCTTCAATATTTGCAAAACAATCTATGTGATACACCACATTAACAAATCTCAATAGATGCATAGAAAACCTTTGACAAAAGTCAACATCCATTTATTATAAAAAACCCTCCAGAAATCAGGCATAGAAGAAACATATCTCAACATAAGAAAAGCCATATATGATAAACCCACAGCAAACATTGTCCTCAATGATGAAAAATTGAAAGTCTTTCCCCTAAAACCAGGAGCAAGACAAGGGTGCCCAGTCTCACCACTCTTATTCAGACTAGTTTTGGAAGTTTTAGGCACAGCAATCAGAGAAGAAAACAAAATAAAAGGAATCCAGATTGGAAAAGAAGTAAAACTCTCACTATTTGCAGTGACATGATCCTCTACATAGAAAATCCCTAAAGACTACACCAGAAAATTACTAGAGCTAATCAATGAACATAAAGTTTCAGGATATAAAATTAATACAGAAATCCATTGCATGAGAAAACAGAAAAATAAATTAAGGAAAAAATCACATTCACCATTGCAACAAAAATAATAAAATACTTAGTAATAAATCAACCTAAAAAAAAAGTTATATCTATAGAAAACTATAAAACGTTGAATAAATAAACCAAAGATGACACAAATAGATGGATAAATACACCATGTTCATGGATCGGAAGAAACAATATAGTGAAAATGAGAATACCACCCAAAGCAATCTATAGATTCAATGCAATCCCTATCAAGCTACCAATCATATTCTTCAGAGAAATAAAACATATGATTTCACAGTTTGTATGGAAATACAAAAAACATTGAATAGCCAAAGCAATCTTGAGAAAGAAGAATGGAACTGGAGGAATCAACCTGCCTGACTTCAGACTATTCTACAAAGCTACAGTCATCAAGACATTATGGTACTGGCACAAAGACCCGATTATACAGAGTGAAGTAAGCCAGAAAGAAAAACACCAATACAGTATACTAACACATATATATGGAATTTAGAAAGATGGCAATGATGACCCTGTATGCAGGACAGCAAAAAAGACACAGATGTGTATAGCGGACTTTTGGACTCAGAGGGAGAGGGAGAGGGTGAGATGATTTGGGAGAATGGCATTGAAACATATATAATATGTAAGAATCGAATTGCCAGTCTATGTCCAATGCAGGATACGGCATGCTTGGGGCTGGTACATGGGGATGACCCAGAGAGATGTTGTGGGGAGGGGGGTGGGAGGGGGGTTCATGTTTGGGAATGCATGTACACCCGTGGTGGATTCATGTCAATGTATGGCAATTGTAAAGTAAAAAAAAAAAAAAAAAAAAAAAAGAATGCAAAGTCAAAAAAAGAGAAAGCCCAGAGATAAATCCATTCACCTATGGGCACCTTATCTCTAACAAAGGAGGCAAGAATATACAATGAAGAAAAGACAATCTCTTTAACAAGTGATGCTGGGAAAACTGGTCAACCACTTGTAAAAAAAATGAAACTAAAAGACCTTTTAACACCATACACAAAAATAAACTCAAAATGGATTAAAGATCTAAACATAAGACCAGAAACTATAAAACTCCTAGAGAAAAACATAGGCAAAACACTCTCTGACATTAATCACCACACAGTCTTCTATGACCCACCTCCCAGAGTAATGGAAATAAAAGCAAAAACAAACAAATGGGACCTAATTAAACTTAAAAGCTTTTGTACAACGAAGGAAACTATAAGCAGTGTCAAAATACAGTTTTCAGGGTGGTAGAAAATAATAGCAAATGAAACAATTGACAAATAATTTATCTCAAAAATATACAAGTGGCTTCTGCAGCTCAATTCCAGAAAAATAAATGACCCAATCAAAAAATGGGCCAAAGAACTAAACAGACATTTCTCCAAAGAAGACTTACAGATGGCTAACAAACACAAGAAAGATGCTCAACAGCACTCATTATCAGAGAAATGTAAATCAAAACCACAATGAGGTACCATCTCACGCCAGTCAGAATGGATGCTATCAAAAAGTCTACAAACAATAAACACAGGAGAGGGGGCAGAGAAAAGGGAACCCTCTTACACTGTTGGTGGGAATGCAAACTAGTACAGCTACCATGGAGAACAGTGTGGAGATTCCTTAAAAAACTGGAAATAAAACTGCCATATGACCCAGCAATCCCACTGCTGGGCATATATACCAAGGAAACCAAAATTGAAAGAGACACATGTACCCCAATGTTCATTGCAACACAGTTTACAATAGCCAGGGCATGGAAGTAACCTAGATGTCCATTGGCAGATGAATGAATAAGAAAGCTGTGATACATATACACAATAGAATATTCCTCAGCCATTA
The DNA here is from genome assembly GCF_014754425.2 of Oryx dammah. Lineage (NCBI taxonomy): Eukaryota > Metazoa > Chordata > Mammalia > Artiodactyla > Bovidae > Oryx > Oryx dammah. Next base: position 2,411,560 of record NW_024070202.1, read on the forward strand.
CAAATAATGTATTTGAATTAGTTCTAATGAGGTGGATGAAACTGGAGCCTATTATACAGAGTGAAGTAAATCAGAAAGAAAAACACCGATAGAGCATAATAACGCATATATATCAAATTTAGAAAGATGGTAGCAATGATCCTATATGCAAGACAGCCAAAGAGACACAGATGTATGGAACAGTCTTTTGGACTTTGCGGGAGAAGTCGAGGTTGGGATGATTTGAGAGAATAGCATTTAAACACGTGTATTATCATATGTGAAACAGATCGCCAGCCCAGGGTTGATGCATGATTCAGGGTGCTCAGGGCTGGTGCACTGGGATGAACCAGAGGGATGGGATGGGGAGGGAGGCGGAAGAGGGGTTCAGGATAGGGAACACAGTACACATGTGGCTGATTTTGTCAATGTATGGCAAAAACTACTAAAATTTTGTAAAGTAATTAGCCTCCAATTAAAATAAATCAGTTAATTTAAATTTTTTAAAAAGGCAAAGAAATCACTTCGTCAACTAAGGCCTGTGTAGTCAAATCTATGGTTTTTCCAGTAGTCAAGTACCATTAACAGATTTGAGAGTAAGACCCTAAAGAAGGCTGAGAACCGAAGAATTGATGCTTTTGAATTGTGGTGCTGGAGAGTCCCTTGGGCTACAAGAAGATCAAACTTGAATTATAAGACTAATGCTGAAGCTGAAGCTACAATATTTTGGCCACTGATATGAAGATCCAACTCATTGGGAAGGCCCTGATGTTTGGAAAGATTAATGGCAAAATGGAGAAGTGGGAAGCAGAGAATGAAATGGTTAGACAGCATCACTGAGTCAATGTACATAAATCTGAGCAAAGTCCAGAAGCTAGTGGGGAACAGATGTGCCTGGTGTGCTGTAGTCTATGAGGTGTCAAAGAGGTAGACAAGATTTACCTACTGAATAACCACAAAAATAGTAAATTATTATTTTATATGTAACTTTAATTTTTATTTTCCAGGCCTATATTATCAAGAAAAATTTAAACATTTGATTCTTCATGTTTTCCTCTAAATTAAAGTCTTTGGTCATATTTCTGCTAAGTGCTGAGAAAACTCTCTTCTTGTGAACCTGATTGACTTCTCAAGTCAGGCTACTGAGTTTCTTTGGAAAACTTCACTAAAAACCCAACTTTATGCTTTTTTTTTTTAAATTTTGGATGACAGATTCTTCTAGGCCATTCTCTCACTTAGTGATCTTTATTTGGCAAGTCACTTGTCTCCCTCATTGTCCAATCATATCTCTGTTTTTCTTTCTTTCTTTCTTTTTTTTTTTTTTTTGATAAGCTTTTCATATGAATTTTTTTAATTTTTATTTTTACTTTATCTTGCTTTACAATACTATATTGGTTTTGCCATACATTGACTCTGTTTTTCAAATCCACACATTCTCTCTTTATTCTTAGCTAATGAGCATAATTTCTCTGCACTTAAAATAGACAATATGGAATCTTCCAAAATTTCACTATCATCTGAAAACTCATCTTTAAAAACCATCTTTTTCTTTGATACAACTAAGTGTCTCCTATGCAAGGTAATCCTTTCTTTTACTCTTTGGACCTAATGCCTTCCTAAGTTTTGCGATAGTCAGGCCTCCTGTGACAGGATACTTCTGGTGTAAATTCTACTTCATGCTGCTTCTTTTCAGGTTACTTTGTCCTCAGCTCGTCCTTCAGTTGTCCTCAGCTTGTCTCTCAATGGTTTCTCCAGTCTCTGCTTCATGCTCTCCTGCTTTGTCCTTAATTTTCTCCTTGAGCAACTTCACCCACATCCTTATCTTCAATTACCACCTCTAGATACATATCTCCCTTACATTTCTCTAGACATTCTCTTCATCTACATATTAATATTGCCTTTTCTATTTCCATACTTGGATGATTTGCATGCACCTCAACCTGTACAAAACTGATTCACCTTCTCTCTAAAATCTACTTTTCTGATTCCTACTGTAATGAATGACATCACCATCTGCAAGTTTGCCCAGTTAGCAACAAGTAAATGATTTTGTCTCTTTCCTCTCATTTTCCACATCTAAATAATCTGTTCTGCAATTTCTTTCAAATCCTAAATTTGAATATGATTTTTATATCCATCCACTTTATTCACTTACAACAGACACTGCCATCTCTCACTTAACTTTGTTCAACATACTCATCACTAGCCTATGGTCTCAAGTATTTTTTCTCTCATTCTGCCACTGACTCCTAATACATCCAGAGAGGTTTATACTTAAACACAATGTGCAAACTTCACCTTTAAAACACTATAATGGTCTCTTTAGCCTTCAGATGCAAACGTGACATGGTTGACAATGGTTTGTGTAGCCCTGCTTCTTTTTATCACATAGATTGTGATTCACCATTGTTTTCTCTACACGCTATTCCCAGATACACCTAACTATGAATTAAGTCCTTAGGTTTACCTTACTATCATTTATTTGGGGGATTTGCTATGTAACTTGTTTGTCCTTCAGTCATGTCCAACTCTTTGCAACCCCATGGACTGTAGCTCACCTGGATTTTCTGTCCATGGAATTTTCCAGAATACTGGAGTGGATTTCCATTCTCTTCTTCAGGGGTCCTTCCCATCTCGGGAATTAAACGCAGGTCTCCTATACTGCAGGCAAACTCTACCATATGAACTACCAGGGAATCCACAAAGTTTGGCCTGTTGTCTTGGCTGAGAATCAAACCCTGTTCAACTGCTTGGAAGGTAGCTATGATCACCACTATACCACCAATGCAGCACTTTATATCACCTTAAAATATTTCTATCCTTCCTTTTCAACAATCACTGATCATATCTGGACATGTTTACCTCATGATATTCAGGTAGATGTGGGTTACATTCTCTTGTTCTGTACCTCCCTAATACTTAGTATATCCCCTACCCATTTTTATATTTGTTTTGCTTGAAGAATTATCTGTTCAAATGACAATATTGTAATCTCCCTGAGAGCAGGGGTGTTGCCTGTTTTATGCATCATGTTTATCTTTACACACTGACAGAAAGGAGACACTCAATAATTATAAGTAGGATGAGTTAACTGATTTTTTTCTTCAGCTAGTGTACATAAAGCATATTAATCTTAAGGAGATATTTAACTCTACTAAATATTCAAATAACTTTCAGAAATAACATATCAGAAAAATAAATTTATTGTATGGTTTTATAGTACAGAATCAGAATTAGAAAGAAAAACTTATGAAGAAAATTGACTCACTTGAATTCATTGAAGTACTTTTCTCATGGTCAAATGTGTCTCAAAATAGAATGTCTGAACTCAGGGAGAGTAATCCCCCAAATTAACAGATGGATTATGACAGTGGAGGAACAGTGTAGAAGGAATTCATTCTTGTATTCAGTCTCACCCACCAAGATTTCACAAAATTATGCTGCATTGTGAATGGTTTTGAGGCATGAGAAAGGTATAGAGTGATTTATATAACATTATTTCAAATCTTCATTTGGTTTTGACAAATGCAACACTGCAATCAATATATATTTTTAAATAAAAACTGTCAGTTTATCTGTTGGTTTACATTAATAGTGGTGCCCCAAAGTTTCAGACTATGATGGCACTACTGGGAATGGAAACACTTATACAATTAAGTCTGGACTGAGACATCACCCAAACATCCACAATTGAATTGTCATCTCCAAGTTCTGGAGATTATTTTTGAGGAGAGTGTTTCAGCTTTTCCAAGACAATGGAGGATATATACTCAAGGCAGGATATGCTTCATAGGTTGTAGCCAAAGCAGTCACACAGCAGTGTAGGCTGAGAGGGTCTCATGCTTAGGATTGGAATGCTGTTTGGTTGTTGTCTTGAAATTTTAGTCATTTATCTTTGAGTTTGTGTTTTGTATCTTAAATCTAATAGAACAGTGGAGCATGTGTTAGGCACTCAGAGCCTCAACGTTTATGTAGTCCTAGCTCTTACTGTCCTCTTCCTGCCCCTGCTCTATGACTACTACTGCACTCCACCAGGAACAGTGACCAGGCAGGCTGGGGTGGACACAGTCTGATTCCACCTTCTGCCCCTCTGTGAAGCTATGGTCTTCTAGAGGCATTGGGAATCAGATGTGATACCAGTGGTAGTGGCTATCCCATCCTAGGCTGACGGGGTCATGATGTATGGACCTCTCACCCATGCAGGATGCAAGTACTAAGAGTCTCAAGCAGGGAGGTTGCAATGCCTTGAGGTCAGTTTTTCATCATGGGTTGGAATAGTAGACTTTTGGGAAGGGAATATTAACTTCCTACCCCCCAGCTGGGGTCCAAAATTTTCATTTAGCACTAAGCCTGCAGATTGGGTAGCCACACTGTCTAGAAGTCAAGAACATATTTATTTAAAAAATAGCTTATAAGTCAATGGAGGCAGGTTAATGATATGCATAGATGTGATTAGATATCCAAATGCTACCTTTTGGGTATAATGAAACACAGTTTCAAATTAATAAGTTTGGAAAGACAAATGGGGAGTCTGAATATGTTATAATAATGATAGACTCAGTAAGGAAAGAAAGAATCAGAAATATGGACTATTTTCATGCTTGAATTTGACAAGATAATAAATATACAAAATATATCTGTTTTAATCAGTCTTTTAGCCAAAGACCCTGGAGACATTTGTGGTACTTTTATACTGCGATCCTAAGCTGTTTATCTGGTTTGTGTTTCTTGGCGATGTTATTTCACAGGAACAGTGTCTTAATTGAACCTGTGGTTTTTGCTATTTTATATTTCTGGGAGGTTATTCAGTTACATAAAGTAATTTCCCAGGTGGCAGAACTGATATGATAAACTTTAGACTATTGAGCCTGTTTCTAAAAATTAATTAAAAAACTAACCTTTAGTTATTTTTGCTGTAGATTATTTTTGCTTATGAGAACACAAACATTGCCTCTCTATTGCTCCATCATCATCTGTGAGGCTGAAAAAACTTGGGCTATCTCCTATGAATACAAATAAACCAGAATTTATCTGGATAAAATGCATTCCTGTAACTTCCTGTGAAATACTAACTGATTAAATTTCAAGTGCCCAACCACTTTTTCAGTCCATTAGCTCTTGGGAATAATTTGTGGAAATTAAATGATACATTAATTTATAGGTCAAAGTCAAATGTGCCACCCAGGCAGGATTTTTGCTTCAGTTTGCCATTCTGCTTAAAAAAAAAAAAAAAAATCGATCTTCTTACACTTCTGAAGTCTGAGTCCAACTCCTAAACTCCATGGACACAACATCATAGCCTTCGAGGTAATAAGTTCTCCCAGACAGAGAGCCATGTGCTCTCATTTCTCAGAAAAACTTGCTGTTATGAATGTTATCTGTTATAAACAGTGGCTTTCCTACGAACTGACAAATTACAAAGCTTTTGTACAAATCAGAGTCATGTAGCCAGGCTTGGGAAAGTTTAATTCACATAGATATTGCTTCTCTTATAATTTTATTGCTGTGATGCTTTGCAAGACAATATCTACAGAACTATGGAAATGTCAAGTGTAAAAGCAAACACAGGTTAGCCAAGATTCCCAACAAATTTAGCACTAAAAAATGTATCTTTGTACTTAAAAGTAGATTAGGTGTACAGTATGGATATAATCAAATATGTAGTAGTGTAGTGAAGTCGCTCAGTCGTGTCCGACTCTTTGCGACCTCATGGACTGTAGCCTATGGGGCTCCTCTATCCATGAGATTTTCCAGGCAAGAGTACTGGAGTGGGTTGCCATTTCTTTCTCCAGGGGATCTTCCGAATCCAGGGATCGAAATCAGGTCTCTCACGCTGTAGGCAGACATTTTTACTGTCTGAGCCACCAGGGAAGTCACATATATAAACACGTTTAAAAATAATGATAAAGCCATAGAAAGGGATGCTTGAATACTCATCAGTTCAGTTCAGTCGCTCAGTTGTGTCCGACTCCTTAAGATCCCATGAATTGCAGCAGGCCAGGCCTCCCTGTCCATCATCAACTCCTGGAATTCACTCAGACTCACGTCCATCGAGTCCGTGATGCCATCCAGCCATCTCATCCTCTGTCATCCCCTTCTCCTCCTGCCCCCAATCCCTCCCAGCATCAGAGTCTTTTCCAATGACTCAGCTCTTCTCATGAGGTGGCCAAAGTACTGGAGTTTCAGCTTCAGCATCATTCCTTCCAAAGAAATCCCAGGGTTGATCTCCTTCAGAATAGACTGGTTGGATCTCCTTGCAGTCCAAGGGACTCTCAAGAGTCTTCTCCAACACCACAGTTCAAAAGCATCAATTCTTTGGTGCTCAGCCTTCTTCAGAGTCCAACTCTCACACCCATACATGACCACAGGAAAAACCATAGCCTTGACTAGATGGACCTTAGTCGCCAAAGTAATGTCTCTGCTTTTGAATATGCTATGTAGGTTGGTCATAACTTCTCTTCCAAGGAGTAAGCATCTTTTAATTTCAAGGCTGCAGTCACCATCTGCAGTGATTTTGGAGCCCCCAAAATTAAAGTCTGACACTGTTGGAATAAACAAACAACAGAGTAATATCATATCAACTTCTAATTACAGAGCTGTATTCTCTTCAATGTAGAAACAGCATTTTCCTAAATGACATTTCTTTGCTTCAACACTTACATACACTTGGTTGCTTCTACTAGTGTAGGATGACTCTCACAGACATTCTTCAAATAAGTGATGATTCCAACATCTGGGGAATTTCACTCTGTGTGACTTTCGGCTTTGGAGGCCTCTCTTGCAGGATGATGAGATTCTCATGCCATTTTGATATTCCGGTGTGCAACTTCTTCACTGGTTAAACTCCTTTGTATTTTCTAGGTCTTGCTTTTCTTCTTGAAATTCACCTCAAATCTTTAACTTGCTAATTTCCTACACTCCACACTTTATTAATTTACATGCATCTATTTAGCTACCATAATTTGAATAGATTTTTCAGGAGGAAGGTGAGTTATATCATGCACATTTGATTCCCTGAATGAAATCCCCTCTGGTCAGTTCTGAGCTTTGTTGAAGTTGAGTGAACAATTTTCTGAAGTGCTGACCCAGGCTAGGAGCATCATAATTCAGGGACAATCATTTCTGCATACGAAGCACCTCCAATCTTCCATGAAACATGCTCAGCACATTGCAGAAAACAATTCAGAAAATGGAAGAGGCAAAACTTTGAATACAACTATTTGTAGATAAATGTGTCAGTTTTCTTTCTTCACAATCATAATTCTAAGAAACATAATGTCTAGTATAGTTAATTACGGATCAACATATGATCCATAGTCTCATATCATCTACATCTATGGCATCACTGAGGTGCCCTACAGCCCCTTAGTGTTTCTGGTGATTGCCAGGAGGGAGAGGAGAGATAAACCTCAGCCTGGCTCATAGATGGATCAGTTCAATAAGTGTCAGGTGATCTGATGATATGGCTAGCTGTACTAATGCTTAATAATAAGGTAAGATTTAAATTTCAGTGGTGAGCTGAAAAACTCAAAACAGGTAAAAGGATGAATGGTATATAGCAGTCACCTTCTTTGTATGGAGAAACAAATAGATTGAAATAAGTGTACACAAGGACTTCTGGGCTGTGGCAATAGTCTGGCTGTTTACTCAGGGTCCTGGAATGAGCAAAATTAATCAGAGTCTGAGATAAAATTAAGAAGCTTGTAGACAGACCTGGAAGGTACATACATGGAACTTAGTTGTTAGGTTCTATGTCGATGCCCATAGGAAAATACTGCTGAAAAGGAGTTCAACCACTAAATGGTCATCTTGTCCAGAATGTTAAACTCTGTCTTTGGCTACCCAAGGGCTTGCAGATGGACTCATAAATGGAGTGGCCATAGTAACAGAGATGACACACAGGCCCTGAAATAACTTTCTCTTACTAAGGCTGATTTGTTCATTATTAAGAATTGACCCCTGAGGAAACTAGTAGTAGATTGGAAACTTTCAACTCTGGATTTGTATACAGTGTACTTCATATCTGTCCCATAAGTGTAAGTTAGGTTTTATTTGTAATTTTTCTCTGATTTTACTTTTATCTGTAGGTCTTAGGAAATTTGGATATACTATTTTACACAATACTGCTTCAGTCCAAGAGATGCTCTTTATGATGAAGGAGATTCAGTGTTGCTTGTATGCCCCCCTCCATGGATTGGATCCAGTGGAAGCAGGTAACCTAAGGGAACATTGGAAAGATCTATAAAAAGCCCAGCTAAGGTACGATCACAACCTTCAGGTTGAGGTAATGCATTCAGAAGATGGTATCTGCATTGAACCAATATCTTACATATGTTTTTATGATTCTCAAAAGTAAGAATACATGGCAAATAAGGATGAAGAAGTGGAAGTCAAGATGACCAGTTTCAACATCATCCCAGTAATTAATTTAGATACATTTTTTTTTGCTCCCTCCCCTCAAAGCTTTAATTTCTGTTGTACTTGCTTCCATGGAAAGAAATGTAGAAAAGGTTAATCAAGAAATTTTCCACTGAGTCTGAAGTTACAACATCTATCTAGGTAATCTGGTCTTATCCTGATAGTGGAATTGTAAGTAAAAGATAATAATTAGTTGGGTTCAGTAAAGCCTTAACTTGATAATAGTTGCGATTAACTCTGATTATTGTGTGGAACCAGAGTTTCTGCTACTTAGTATGGTCTGAGAGAAGTATGTTCAGAACCCAGGGCATTCACTTGGGCATTTCTTGTGATTCCAAGTGTGACCATCATTGTGAAGATAATATTTTTCAGCCATGGTTTGATGAGAGCCAGGCAACCAAAGATTTTATTATTTATGAAGAAACACCAGTTTCACCCCACTAAAAATATAGACCACTTGAAAAGCTGAGTGAATTTCAAGAGTGAGTTAATAGACTTCACTATACCTTGGGCCCTTTTAAGCAATAGAAATTAGATACTCTCATTAAATCTCCCCAAATTTAAAATGAAATCAGTGAGTCACCATCTCAAATAGAAAGTGATATTGTGAACATAAATACATACATGAGCCCTGTAAGTATGGACTGACCTACAGATGTTTGGCAATTTGATCTCTGGTTCCTCTGCCTTTTCTAAAACTAGCTTGAATATCAGGGAGTTCATGGTTCATGTATTGCTGAAGCCTGGCTTGGAGAATTTTGAGCATTACTTTACTAGCATGGGAGATGAGTGCAATTGTGCGGTAGTTTGAGCATTCTTTGGCATTGCCTTTCTTTGGGATTTGAATTAAAACTGACCTTTTCCAGTCCTGTGGCCACTGCTGAGTTTTCCACATTTGCTGGCATATTGAGTGCAGCACTTTCACAGCATCATCTTTAAGGATTTGAAACAGCTCAACTGGAATTCCATCACTTCCACTAACTTTGTTCGTAGTGATGCTTTCTAAGACTCACTTGACTTCACATTCCAAGATGTCTGGCTCTAGGTTAGTGATCACATTATCATGATTATCTGGGTCGTGAAGATCTTTTTTGTACAGTTCTTCTGTGTATTCTTGCCACCTCTTCTTAATATCTTCTGCTTCTGTTTCAGACCATTTCTGTCCTTTATCAAGCCCATCTTTGCATGAAACGTTCCCTTGGTATCTCTAATGTTCTCGAAGAGATCTCCAGTCTTTCCCATTCTGTTCTTTTCCTCTATTTCTTTGCATTGATCGCTGAAGAAGGCTTTCTTATCTCTTCTTGCTATTCTTTGGAACTCTGCATTTAGATGCCTATATCTTTGCTTTTCTCCTTTGCTTTTCACCTCTCATCTTTTCACAGCTATTTGTAAGGCCTCCCGAGAGAGTCATTTTGCTTTTTTGCATTTCTTCTCCATGGGGATGGTCTTGGTCCCTGTCTCCTGTACAATGTCACAAACCTCATTCCATAGTTCATCAGGCACTTTATCTATCAGATCTAGGCCCTTAAATCTATTTCTCACTTCCACTGTATAATCATAAGGGATTTGATTTAGGTCATACCTGAATGGTCTAGCAGTTTTCCCTACTTTCTTCAATTTATTGACTATGCCAAAGCTTTTGACTCTGTGAATCACAATAAACTGTGGAAAATTCTGGAAGAGATAGGAATACCAGACCACTTAACCTGCCTCTTGAGAAATCTGTACGCAGGTCAGGAAGCAACACTTAGAACTGGACATGGAACAATAGACTGGTTCCAAATTGGAAAAGGAGTACATCAAGGCTGTATATTGTCACCCTGCTTATGTAACTTCTATGCAGAGTATATCATGAGAAACGCTGGACTGGAAGAAACACAAGCTGGAATCAAGATTGCCAGGAGAAATATCAATAACCTCAGATATGCAGATGACACCACCCTTAGGGCAGAAAGTGAAGAGGAGCTAAAAAGTCTCTTGATGAAAGTGAAAGAGGAGAGCGAAAAATTTGGCTTAAAGCTCAACATTCAGAAAACGAAGATCATGACATCTGGTCCTAACACTTCGTGGGAAATAGATGGGGAAACAGTAGAAACAGTGTCAGACTTTATTTTTTTGGGGCTCCAAAATCACTGCAGATGGTGACTGCAGCCATGAAATTAAAAGACGCTTATTCCTTGGAAGAAAGATATGACCAATCTAGATAGTATATTCAAAAGCAGAGACATTACTTTGCCAACTAAGGTCCATCTAGTCAAGGCTATGGTTTTTCCTGTGGTCATGTATGGGTGTGAGAGTTGGACTCTGAAGAAGGCTGAGCACCAAAGAATTGATGCTTTTGAACTGTGGTGTTGGAGAAGACTCTTGAGAGTCCCTTGGACTGCAAGGAGATCCAACCAGTCCATTCTGAAGGAGGTCAGTCCTGGGATTTCTTTGGAAGGAATGATGCTAAAGCTGAAGCTCCAGTACTTTGGCCACCTCATGCAAAGAGTTGACTCATTGGAAAAGACTCTGATGCTGGGAGGGATTGGGGGCAGGAGGAGAAGGGGGTGAATGACGATGAGATGGCTGGATGGCATCACTGACTCGATGGACGTGAGTCTGAGTGAACTCTGGGAGATGGTGATGGATAGGGAGCCCTGGCATGCTGCGATTCATGGGGTCACAAAGAGTCAGACACGACTGAGTGACTGAACTGAACTGAACAGATGTTTGGTTTCTTGTATACATTGCCCTGGTCCAGCTCTGATTTCAACTGCAGCTATGGTACACCATTTCTGGGACGTTTTCTGTTCTTCAGTCACTCAGTCATGTCCAACCCTTTTAAACCCCATGTACTGCAGGATGCCAGGCTTCCTGTCCTTCACCATCCCCTGGAGCTTGATAGAACTCCTTCCATTGAGCCAGTAATACCATCTCATCTTCTCTTATTCTCTTCTCCTCCTGTCATCAATCATACCCAGCATTTAAGTCTTTTCTAATGAGTTGGCTCCTTGCATCAGGTGGCCAAAATATTGGAGCTTCAGCCTCAGTCTTTCCAATGAATAGTCAGGGTTTATTTCCTTGAGAATTGACTAGTCTGATCTCCTTGCAGTCCAATGGAATCTCAAGAGCCTTCTCCAATACCACAGTTCAAAAGCAACAATTCTTTGGTGCTCAACCATTACGGTCCAACTCTCACATCCATATGTGACTATTAGAAAAACCATAGCTTAAACTATACAGACCTTTTTTGGCAAAGTTATACCACTGCTTTTTACAATGCTGTCTAGGTTTGTCATAGCTTTGCTTCCAAGGAGCAATTGTCTTTTAATTTCATGACTCAGTCACCATATGCAGTGATTTTAGAGCTCAAAAAAATAAAATAAAACAAAATAAAGTCTGACAGTTTCCCCATCAACTTGCCATGAAGTGATGGGACCAGATGCCATAATCTTCATTTTTTGAATATTGAATATTAAGGCAGCTTTTTCACTCTCTTCTTTCACCTTCTTCAAGAGATTTTTAGTTCCTCTTTGCTTTCTGCCATAATAGTGGTGTTATCTGCATGTATGAGGTTATTGATATTTATCCCAGAAATTTTGATTCTGGTTTGTGCTTCATCAAATCTGTCACTTCACATGATGTACACTGAATAGAAGTAAAATAAGCAGAGTGACAATATAGAGCCTTAACTTAATCTTCTCCCAATTTGGAATCAGTCTGTTGTTCCATGACTGTTTCTAACTTTTGCTTCCAGACCTGCATACTGGTTTTATAGGAGGCAGTCTGGTATTCCCATATATTTAAGAATTTTCCACTGTTTGTTGTGATTCACAGAGTAAAAGACGTTAGCATAGTCAATGAAACAAAATAAGAGGTTTTTTTCTGGAATTCTCTTGCTTTTACTATGATTCAGTGGATGTTGAAAATAGATCTATGGTTCTTCTGCCTTTTCTAAATGCAGCTTGAACATATGGAAGTTCATGGTTCATGTACTGTTGAAGTGTAGAGTGAAGAATTTTGAGCATTACTTTGCTTGCGTGTGAAATGTGGTAGTTTGAACATTCCTTGGCATTGCTTTTCTTTGGGACTGGAATGAAAACTGACCTTTTCCAGTCCTGTGGTCATTGCTGAGTTTTCCAAATTTGCTGGCATATTGAGTGCAGCACTTTCACAGCATCATCTATTAGGATTTGAAATAACTCAACTGGAATTCCATTGCCTCCACTAGCTTTGTTCACAGTGATGTTTCCTAAGGTCCTTTTGACTTTGTACTCCAAGATGTGTGGCTCTAGGTGAGTGATAACACCATCATGATTATCTGGATCACTAAGATTTTTTTGTATATTTCGTCTGTGTATTCTTGCCACCTCTTTTTATATATTCTGTTTCTGTTAGGTCCATACCATTTCTTTCCTTTATTGTGCCCATCTTTGCATGAACTGTTCCCTTAATATTTCCAATTATCTTGAAGACATCCCTTGTTTTTCTCATTCTATTGTTTTCCTCTGTTTCTTTGCATTGATCGCTGAGGAAGGCTTTCTTATCTCTCCTTTTTATTCTTTGGAACTCTGAATTCAGATGGGTATATATTTTCTTTTCTCCTTTGCTATTCTGTTCTCTGCTTTTCTCAGCTATTTGTAAGGCCTCCTCAATCACCATTTTGCCTTTTTTAACAAGGATAGGAGCTTGTGGGTAGTGCCCCAGTCTCCCTTCTTTAGATTGAGAACTTCTAGTAGCATCTTGTAAGTATGTCAGAACTCCTGGTCAGATTATGACTCCATTGACTACTGCAGCAAACTCAATAGTTTTTCTTTACCTTGATTTTCATCTTTTCTGCCGTTCCCCTGCTTCATGACATCACCTTACAATAACCCATATGATCCCAAGTCTATGTTTGAGGCTCAGATTTCAGAGGGCACTAATTGCTACTCAAAATATGTGCTTTAACTTGCTTGCCTTTATACTTAACAGTGTGCACTATATGTTATTTATTGTTTTTAATAAATTGTCACATATCAAGAAAAATAATAATAAGATTTTTAATATATTGCATGCCCAGTTGTTTCTTGTTACTGATTTTTTTTTAATTGTAAAAGCTATCAAATAATTTTTGGAATGAGATGTTGTTTAACAAAAACATTTAAAAACTAAAACTAAAAATAATAAAATCAAAGTTCATGTTGGTCCTGAAACACATACATACTTGTTTTAAAGTGAATGTAATGGCTTATGTGTCTGTTTCTCCTTTTAGACTATAAATTCCTTGAAATTAGGAGAATAAATTATTTATCCTTACTTCCATTAAATTGCCAGTCAATACAATTGTTTTTGGTGTGAAATTCAGTAGGTGCCCTTCATCTTAAAAAAAAAAAAGAAAAGTAACAAAAATTAAATTAAACTTGTTGAAAATTCTTACTAAAGTCTAAAATGGTAAGGTTAAATATTTTAATTTAAAGATTAAATATTCTCATCCAAATTATTGGTGAAACAAAATAGTATTATTTGTCTGAATTAAAACACAGAACAGAAAAAAAAATTGGGGGAGGGAAAAAAGAGCTACTCCAAAACTTTCAGAGAATGGAGAATGGAAAATTTTGTACAAAACATGATGAAATTCTAGAATGCCAATAGTTCTAGAGAAGTTATTACTGAGAAAACACAACAAGACACTTGAATTTAATGCCTAATTTAGACCAGCTCATTTAAATTCCTAGGCTTGGTCTTGAGATAGTTGGAATTAAGCAGTAAAATTAAACTTGGCTATCAAGCTAATTTTATCATACCATAATTGTGTTAGTTGCTAGAGAAAAGCAATAACCTGGCCTCTAATCACTTAAATGAGGCAAATATAACATATTTTGTTAAAGCACCTTAAGTTTGAGCAGTGATGAAACTATGAAAAGCAAAATAATGACACGAAATGGATGGTTATAATGTTGTTTAGAATGAGAAAAAAGAGAAATACATTTTTACCATGGGCTAGGATAGAAACAAAATAATGTATTCAAAATAAGTTAAATAGCTTTGAAAATGAATGCAGAAGACAAGGGAACCTAAAAATGTATTAGAACATGTGTTTAGAGTGCAATAAACAATCTGAACTCAAGAAAATGTTTGTAATATTTAGTGATGGAAAATATAAATAGATACAAAGTAAATTTACAGTAGATGTTGAAAATCACATTTGAGAGGGATATACTTATGGCGACAGTAGTAACAGTGTTATCTAGAGTGAATAAACATTTATTGGTCCTCTTGAGAGTTGATATTGGAGATAACCAAAGGTAACTACTGGTTTCCACTGGTTTCCACTGACACATCAATGGCAAAAACGCCAGAGTTGCAGAGGCAACCAATGATGGGCAAAATTAAAATTCCCATATAAAAAGTGTACCTTGGATTCATAAATTATAGACGTAAGCAATCAGTGAGAAGAAAGGCTGGAGACATTCATCATCTTAATTTAGAGGTAATAGTTAAATGCATTCAAATAATATATTAATGAAGTACATAAAACCTTAAGATCAAAAGAATAAATTTAAAACCTCAAGCAGTATGCCTATTTGGAAAGAGAAAAAAACAACAAAAACACTGGAGAAATAAATTTTAAAAAATAGTAAGAAATATTGTTTTTCAGTCATCAAGTTATATCCAACACTTTTGCGACCCCTCATACTGAAACCTTCAAGGCTCCTCTGTTCATGGTATTTTCCATGTCATAGAATTAAACCTGAAAAGTGAACAAAGTAAAATCAATCCATACCTCATGTAAAACAAAAATAAATTATGAAAATGTTAGGAACTATAGAGTATACACCTGTTGGATTACATTAAATATCTATTTGTATTTCTTTTGATTTTTAGCAAATATCTCACTAAGGATGCAGAGTGAAAATGTTAAAATCATTAAAAATAAACAATTTTATCTAAAAACAGATTACAAAATTCATATGCAGATGATGAATTATTTTAGTTTGTCTTAAGTTGAGGGATTGCTTTTTAAGTTTGTACAATTTTATTGAATATATAAAACACTCAGCTTTCATGAAAATTCAACTGTCTTTTAGCAGTTTTTGTCCTTGTTTTCAATTCAAACATTTAAGTGTCTAATTTCATTACTTATGCATGCTATTATTTCACCATTTATTAAACAATGTATCTTGGCAAAATGTATTTTTTACCCATCTGTAAATGCCCTTGTTGCATTTCTTTGTGAATCTAACACTTAACTGGTTAGTATGCACCATTCATTGTATATAAAATTTCAGTAAGTTTTGTTCAATATTAAAGGCCAGCTCAAATAGATTCTCAGACTCTTTGGCAACTCAATTATACATGTAGATTTCATGAAAAAGTAGGCTTGGAATAATTGAACCAATCATTCTTCATTCACACTCCACTCTATACAAAAGTTACATAACAGCTTGAAACACGCAATGTGTTACAACTGACTGATTTATGATTGCTTAGTGAGCCCACTGATTAAACTTCATCTTGTTGATGGGAATCCATTTTATCTTAAAAAAAAAAAAATCTGTGTTCCATGATTTGCATTAGAACAGGGAATAAAATGGACCCTCAGGTCAGGGTTGAAGAATGTCTAACAGTATAGTTTGTTTCAGGAGGGCTCAGTTACAGCTGTGCTACATGGAGTCTGAGCGGGATTCAACCATATCTGTAACATAAAATGGGGCAAGTAACTAGTATTTGTGAGCACTAAGAATAAATAATTTCAAGTTTAGGAGGGTAGGCTGAGGTTTGGATAGTGGTCTGATTTTAAATGCCACTAGTGAACTTCAAGGACAATTGACATAAAGAGAAGAGTGATATCCCTTTAGACTGCCACAGGCATGGACAGTATTTAGCAGTACATACTCTCATGACTGGTAGAATGGGGCTTCATGAGTAGCCTAAACACTAGAGAATGAAAGCACACAGTAGGAAAAAGCACTTAGGGATTTGATTACTGGCAGACTGCTCTCTCCCATTTTGGCTCCCACTTTTCTTCTCTTGGCCACCTCTATCTCCTACCTCCCTCTTCTCTTCTCTATATAACCCTGTGAATCTCTCTGAGTGTTCCTTCCTGTGGAGAATTGTTTCACCATTAACCTAGGAGTTTTATCTTCTGTCCCATATGGAAGGAGAAGTCTCGAGGCTACTGTAAGAGAAGGAATGAAAGCCATAGTCCTGAGGCTTAACTCCAAAACTTTAGAACATCAGACAGCTCCTGAGTCCAGGGAACACTGATAGACAAGAGTTCACCCAAAAGTCTCCATTTTACACTGAAACCAAGCTCTACAAAAGAGCCAACAAGCTCCACTGCAGGACACACCATGCCAATTCTCCAGCAAAACAGGAACACAGCACTGAGCATTAAAAGATGGGCTGCCCAGTCATGCCAAACCCATAGAGACCCTAAAACTCATAACTGGACACTTCTTTGCACTCCAGATAGAAGAGATCCATCTTCACCCACCAGAAAACAGATTCAAGCTTCCCCAACCAGGAAACCTTGACAGATCACTGGTACAACCCCACCCACAGGGACCAGAATCCACAATTAAGAGGAACCATGCACTTTCAGCCTTCAAAGGGCAACCCAAACACAGCAACCTAAACAAAATGAAAAGACAGAGAAATATTCAGGTAAAGGAACATGATAAAAACCCACTAAACCAAACAAAAGAGGAGGAGATGGGGAGTCTATCTGAAAAGTATTCAGAATAATGATAGTAAATGTGATCCAAAATCTTGAAAACAAAATATGTTTACACATAAATAGACTAGACCAGGACTGAAAATATGCAAAAAAATGTTTAACAAGGACAAAGAAGAAATAAAAAAGAGTCAATCAATAATGAACATGCAATAACTGAGATTAAAAGCACTCTGGAGGGAATCAACAATAGAATAATTGATCAAAAGAGAGGATAAGTGAGGAGGCAGATAGAATGGTGGGAATAAATGAAGAAGAAAGGGAAAAAAAAAGAAAAAAAATAGTAAAAGAAATGAGGACAACCTCAGAGATTTCTGGAACAATGTTAAATGTCCAAACATTTGAATCATGGGTGTCCCAGAAGACGAAGACAAAAAGAAAGGGCATGAGAAAATACTTGGAATAATAGTAAAATGTTTCCCTAAAATAGGGAAGGAAATAGCCACCCAAATCAGAGAAAACCAGAGACATAAACAGGATAAACCCAAGGCAAAACACCCCAAGACACCTATTAATCAAAGTAACAAAAATCAAACACAAAGGGCAAATATTAAAAGCAGCAAGGGAAAAAAAAAAAGATAACACACAAGGGGATTTCCATAAGGATAACAGCTGAAATTTCAATAGAAGCTCTTCAGTCCAGAAGGGAATGGCAGGACATACTTGCAGACAATCAAAAACGGAGAGAATTCAGCAACACCAAACCAGTTCTTCAACAAAGGCTAAAGGATCTTCGTTAGACAGGAAATACAGAAAAAGTTTATAAAAATGACCTCAAAACAACAAAGTAAATAATAATAGGATCATACTTATAAACAATCACCTTGAATGCAAATGGATTAAATGCTCCATTGAAAAGACAAAAACTGGCAGAATGGATATAAAAACAAGACACCTATACTATATATGCTGTCTACAAGAGACCCACCTCAAATCTAGGGACACATACAGACTGAAAGAGAAGGGCTGGAAAAAGATATTTCATGCAAATGGAGACCAAAAGAAGCAGGAGTAGCAATACTCATATCAGATAAAATATACTTTGAAATAAAGGCCATGAAAAGAGACAGACAGGGACACTCCATAATGATCAAAGGATCAATCCAAGAAGATATAATGGTTATAACTATATATGCACCCAACATAGGAGCACCACAGTATATAAGGCAAATGCTAACAAGTATGAAAGGGGAAATTAACTGTAACACAATAATAGTGGGAGACTTTAATATCCCACTCACACCTATGGATATATGAACTAAACCGAAAATTAGCAAGGGAAAACAAACTTTAAATGATACAATGGAACAGTTAGACCTAATTAATAGCTATAAGGCATTTCACCCAAAATAATTAACTTCACATTTTTCCAAGTGCACAGGGAACATCTCCAGGATGGATCACATCCTGGACCATAACTCTAGCCTTGGTAAATTAAAAAAAAAAAAAAAAGAAAGAAAGAAAAGAAATTCACTTTGAGCATCTTTTCTGATCACAATGTGGTTAAGATTAGATACCAACTACAGGACAAAAAATCCATTAAAAATACTAACATATAGAGACTAAGCAACACACTTCTGAATAACCAACAGATCACTGAAGAAATCAAAATATGCATAGAAACAAATTAAAATAAAAACATGACAACTCAAAACCTATGGGGTTCAGTAAAAGCAGAACTAAGAATGAAGTTCATAGCAATGCAAGCCTACCTCTAGAAACAAGAAAAACATTTAAAAAAAAATCTAACTTTAAACCTTCATGTAACTAAAATTAGAAAAAGATGAACAAAAGAACTCCAAAGTTAGTAGAAGGAAAGAAATTTAAAAAAAAATAATCAGAGCAGAAATAATTGAAAAATAAATGAAAGAGACTATAGCAAAAAATCAGTAAAACTAAAAGTTGGTTATTTGAGAAGACAAATAAAATAGACAAGCTGTTAGCCAGAATCATCAAGAAAAAAAGGGAAAATAATGAAATCAATAAAATTAAAAATGAAAATGGAGAAAACACAACAGACAACACAGAAATTACAAAGGATCATAAGAGACTGCTATCAGCAACACTTGGAAGAAATGGACAAATTCTTGGAAAAGTATAACCTTCCAAAACTGAATAAGGAAAAATAGAAATTCTTAACAGACATATCACAGAAATGAAAATAGAAACTGTAATAAAAAATCCTCCAACAAAAGTCCAGGACCAGGTCACATTACAAGTGAATTCTACCAAAAAGTTAGAGAAGCTATCCTACTCAAACTCTTCCAGAAGATTGCAGAGGAAGGTGAACTTCCAAACTCACTCTATGAAGCCACCATTACCCTAATACCAAAACCAGACAAAAATGCCACACACACACACACACACACACACACACACACAAGAAAACTACAGGCCAATATCACTGATGCACATAGATACAAAACTCCTCAACAAAATTCTAGCAAACAGAATCAAACAACATATTAAAAAGATCATACATTATGACAAAGTGGGCTTTATCCCAGGAATGCAAGAATTCTTCAATATCTGCAAATCATTCTATGTGATACACACCACATTAACAAATTGAAAGATAAAAAATATATGATTATCTCAATAGATGCAGAGAAAGCAATTGAAAAACTTCAAGACACATTTATGATCAAAACTCTCCAGAAAGAAGGCAGAGAAGGAACATACCTCATCATAATAAAAGCCATATATGACAAACCCATAGCAAACATCATCCTCAGTGGAGAAAAATTGAAAGCATTTCCTCTAAACTCAAGAAAAAGACAAGAGTGCCCAATCTCACAACTACTATTCAACATAGTTTTGGATGTCCTAGCCACAACAATCAGAGAAGAAAAAGAAATTAAAAAATCCAGATTGGAAAAGAAAAGTAAAACTCTCCTTCTTTGCAGATAAGAGGAAAATCTTCACAGAAAACCCGAAAGACACCACCAGAAAATTACTAGAGCTAATCAACAAATATAGTAGTGTTGCATGATATAAAATTAATACATAGCAATCCCTTGCATTCCTATTCACTAACAATGACAAAACAGAGAAATTAAAGCAAATGCATTCACCATTGCAATGAAATGAATAAAATACTTAGGAATAAATTCACTTAAAGAAACAAAAGACCTGTACATAAAAAATTATAAAACAGTGATTAAAGAAATAAAAAATGACACAAATATGATACCATGTTTATTGATCAGAAGAAGCAATATAGTGAAAATGAGTATATTATCCAAAGCAATCTATAGATTCAATGCAATTCCTATCAAGCTACAAATATATATTTCATGGAACTAGAACAATAATTTCACAATTTGTATGGAAACACCCAAAACCTCGAATAACCGAGCAATCTTGAAAAAGAAGAGTGGAACTGGAGGAATCAACCTGCCTGATTTCAGACTATACTACAAAGCTACAGTCTAAAAGGCAATATGGTACTGAAACAAAGACAGAAATATAGATCAATGGAAAAAAAAAAAAAGCCCAGAAATAAACCCACACACCTATGAAAAACTTATCTTTGACAAAGGAGGCAAACATATACAATGGAAAAAAGATTATCTCTTGAACAAGTGGTGTTGGGAAAACTGGTCAACCAGGTGTAAAAGTGAAACTAGAACACTTTCTAACACCATACAAAAAAATAAACAAAATGGATTAAAGATCTAAAGGTAAGATTTAAAAAATCTAAAACTCTTAGAGGAAAACATAGGCAGAACACTCTGACATAAATCACAGCAAGATCCTATATGACCCACCTCATGGAGTAATGGAAATGAAAGCAAAAATAAACAAAAGGGGCCTAATTAAATTTAGAAACTATTTCACAATGAAGGAAACTATAAGCAAGGTGGAAAAGCAGCCTTCAGAAAGGAAGAAGACAAAGCAAATGAAACGACTGACAAAGAATTAATTGCCAAAATATACAAGCAGCTCATGTAGCTCAATACTAGAAAAATAAATGACTCAATCTTCAGTTCAGTTCAGTTCAGTCGCTCAGTCATCTCTGACTCATTGCGACCCATGAATCACAGCACGCCAGGCTTCCCTGTCCATCACCAACTCCCAGAGTTCATTCAGCTCATGTCCATAGCGTCGGTGATGCCATCTAGCCATCTCATCCTCTGTCATCGCCTTCTCCTCCTGCCTCAAATTCTTCCCAGAATCAAGGTCTTTTCTAATGAGAACACTTCCCTTGAGGTGGCCAAAGTATTGGAGTTTCAGCTACAGCATCAGCCATTTCAATGAACACCCAGGACTGATCTCCTTTAGGATGGACTGGTTGGATCTCCTTGCTGTCAAAGGGACTCTCTAGAGTCTTCTCCAATACCACAGTTCAAAAGCATCAATTTTTTGGTGCTCAGCTTTCTTAACAGTCCAACTGTCACATCCATACATGACCAATGATAAAAACCATAGCCTTGACTAGACGGAACTTTGTTGGCAAAGTAATGTCTCTGCTTTTCAATCTTCTCTCTAGCTTGGTCATAACTTTCCTTCCAAGAAGTAAGCGTCTTTTAATTTCATGGCTGCAGTCACCATCTGCAATGATTTTGGAGCCCCAAAAAACAAAGTCTGACACTGTTTCCACTGTTTCCTCATCTACTTCCCATGAAGTGATGGGACCAGATACCATGATCTTCATTTTCTGAATGTTGAGCTTTAAGCCAACGTTTCCACACTCCTCTTTCACTTTCATCAAGAGGCTCTTTAGTTCATCTTCACTTTCTGCCATAACAGTGGTGTCATCTGCATATCTGAGGTTATTGATATTTCTCCCGGCAATCTTGATTCCAGCTTGTGCTTCTTGCAGCCCAGCATTTCTCATGATGTACTCTGCATAGAATTAAATAAGCAAGGTGACAATATACAGCCTTGACATACAACTTTTCCTATTTGGAACCAGTCTGTTGTTCCATGTCCAGTTCTAACTGTTGCTTCCTGACTTGCATACAGATTTCTCAAGAGTCAGGTTAGGTGGTCTGGTATTCCCATCTCTTTCAGAATTTCCCACAGTTTATTGTGATCCACATAGTCAAAGGCTTTGGCATAGTCAATAAAGCAGAAATAGATGTATTTCTAGAACTCTCTTGCTTTTTCCATGATCCAGTAGATGTTGGCAATTTGATCTCTGGTTCCTCTGCCTTTTCTAAAGCCAGCTTGAACATCTGGAAGTTCACAGTTCACGTATTGCTGAAGCCTGGCTTGGAGAATTTTGAGCATTACTTTACTAGCGTGTGAGATGAGCGCAGTTTTGCAGTAGTTTGAGCATTCTTTGGCATTGCCTTTCTTTGGGATTGGAATGAAAACTGACCTTTTCCAGTCCTGTCACCACTGCTGAATTTTCCAAATTTACTGGCATATTGAGAGCAGCAATTTTGCTGCATCATCTTTCAGGATTTGAAATTGCTCAACTAGTATTCCATCACCTTCACTAGTTTTGTTTGTAGTGTTGCTTCCTAAGGCCCACTTGGCTTCACATTCCAGGATGTCTGGCGCTAGGTGAGTGATCATACCATCGTGATTATCTGGGTCATAAAGGTCTTTTTTGTACTGTCCTTCTGTTTATCCTTGCCACCTGTTCTTAATATATTCTGCTTCTTTAGGAAGAAGAAGATATTTCTGTCCTTTATTGTGCCCATCCTGTATGAAATTTTTCATTGGTATCTCCAGTATTCATGAAGAGATCTCTAGTCTTTCCAATTTATTGTTCTCCTCTTTTTCTTTGCATTGATGGCTGAGGAAGGCTTTCTTATCTCTCCTTGCTATTCTTTGGAACTCTGCATTCAAATGGGTATATCTTCCCTTTCCTCCTTTGCTTTTTGCTTCCCTTCTTTTCACAGCTATTTTTTAAGGCCTCCTCAGACAGCCATTTTGGTTTTGTACATTTTTTTTTTTCTTGGGGATGGTCTTTATTCCTGTCTCCTGTACAATGTCACAAACCTCCATTCATAGTTAATCAGGCACTCTGTCTATCAGATCTAGTCTCTTAAATCTATTTCTCACTTCCCTGTATAATCTTTAGGGACTTGATTGAGGTCATACCTGAATGGTCTGGTGGTTTTCCCTACTTTCTTCAATTTCAGTCTGAATTTGGCAAGAAGGAGTTCATGATCTGATCAACAGTCAACTCTCAGTCTTGTTTTTGCTGACTTGATAAAGCTTCTCCACCTTTGGCTGCAAAGAGTATATTCAACCTGATTTTGAGGTCGATCATCTGGCGGTGTCCATGTGTAAAGTCTTCTCTTGTGTTGTTGGAAGACAGTATTTTCTATGACCAGTGCATTCTCTTGGCAAAACTCTATTAGCCTTTGCCCTGCTTCATTCTGTAGTTCAACACCAAATTTGCCTGGTACTCCAAGTGTTTCTTGACTTCCTACTTTTGCATTCCAGTCCTCTATAATGAAAAGGACATATTTGGGGGATGTTAGTTTTAAAAGGTCTTGTAGGTCTTCATAGAACTGTTCAACTTCAGCTTCTTCAGCATTACTGGTCGGGGCATAGACTTGGATTACTGTAATACTGAATGGTTTGCCTAGGAAACGAGCAGAGATCATTCTGTCATTTTTGAGATTGCATCCAAGTACTGCATTTTGGAGTCTTTTGTTGACCATGATGGCTACTCCATTTCTTCCAAGGGATTCCTGCCCACAATAGTAGATATAATGGTCATCTGAGTTAAATTCACCCATTCCAGTCCATTTTAGTTCTCTGATTCATAGAATGTCGACGTTCCCTCTTGCCATCTCCTGTGTAACCACTTTCAATTTGCCTTAATTCATGTACCTAACATTCCAGGTTACTATGCTATATTGCTCTTTACAGCATCAGACCTTGCTTGTATCACCAGCCACATACACAACTGAGTGTTGTTTTTGCTTTGGCAAAATCCCTTCATTCTTTCTGAAGTTATTTCTCCACTGATCTCCAGCATCATATTGGGCACCTACTGACCTGGAAGTTCATCTTTCAGTGTCCTATCTTTTTGCATTTTCATACAGTTCATGGGGTTCTCAAGGCAAGAATACTGAAGTGGTTTGGCATTCCCTTCTCCAGTGGACCACATTCTGTCAGACCTCTCCACCATGACCCAGCCATCTTGGGTGGCCCCATAAGGCTTGGCTTATTTTCATTGAGTTAGACAAGACTGTTTTTCATGTGATCAGATTGGCTAATTGTCTGTGATTTCAGTTTCAGTCTGTCTGCCCTCTGATCCCCTCTCTCAGTGCCTACCGTCTTACTTGGGTTTCTCTTACCTTGGTCTTGGGGGTCTCTCTTCATGGTTGCTCCAGCAAAGCACAGCCACTGCTCCTTACCTCTGACGAGGGGTAGCTTCTCTCAGCCACTGCCCCTGCCCTCAGCCACGAGGTAGTTCCTCTCAGCCATGCTCATGCACTTGTGCGCAGTAGCTCCCATTAAAATTCTTTGAGTCTTTTCATGGCATCTGTGAGAAGCCACTGAATGATGGTAAAACTGGGACAGACTAGAATAATGTAGTTTTAGCACTATTTATTGACTTATTTATGATTTGTGAGATTCTTTTGTGTTTTTCACTATGTTATGAAAATAAAATCATATGTCTTCTTCACCTTGTTTCCATATCACACTGCCTGATTGATTGTTCAATAGATTTCTGGAAATGAATATATAAATTGAATTTTTTACATGGGTAGATGGTGGTATGTTTTATTTGAACATGTTGAGTGTCATGATGATGACATCACAAGGATGGATATTATGCAGTTTGAGTTGCATGCTTTAGGGTTAGTGAAAATAAACATAAAATATATATTTAATATATTTTTTTAATATAAGAGGAATTAGGCAAAAATTTAGCATTTAAAAAATGCTCCCAAAGGCTCAGTGCTTTATATTAATCACACTTGTTTGTGATCCTTATGCCACTGCTATTTGGAAATTGTCTTTTATATATATATATATATATATAACCTAAAATGACTATTATATTATAATAAACCTTCATAGCACTTTCAATCTCATTTTTTACTGGAGACAAACAATGTCAAGAAAGAAAGACTAAAAGAAATTCCTACAGCAACTGCCACCATCAAAAATATTAACCAAAAAAAATATTGTTCAAAGTTATTCTTAATTATTAAATATTGTTTATCTTTGTTGAGGGGCTTCCCTGGTGCCTAAGTGGTAAGGAATATCTGCCTGCAATACAGGAGACACAGCTTCAGTCCTGGTCATTAAGATCCCTATATTCTTGCCTGGGAAATCCCATGGATAGTGGATCCTGGCAGGCTACAGTCCATGTGGTCGAAGTGTGGAATTCAATTTAGTGACTATACCACCACCACCACCATGTCTGCTGAAAAAGACCACTGTAACGATATACCTGCATTTACACTGAGAATTTGTTTGAATATTAATTCAGGCAGTCAAATACAGTTTGACCAGATAACTATTTTCTAAGAATTTACTGCCTTCTAATGTGTGAAGGGCATACAATTTTTTTTGTGTGTGTGTGGTTCTAATTTTAGTCCCTGAAACCAGAGAGTGAGAGAATGGAGAAGGAAACTTAACAAAGAAATAATAGCTGAATATTTCAATTTTTCAACCTGGTAAAAATGTCAACATAAAACTACAAGAAATTCAGTAAACACTAAGATAAAATACTCCACTAGCCACATCATAGTCAAACTTCTATCTTTCAATGATTCAGAAATTCTTAAAAGCCATAAAACAAAGCTTAATCATTTACAGGAACACTAGTATGTATATAGAATTCATGTATATTCTACTCAGAAACAGTGGGAGCCAGAAAGTAATGTTGTGAAATGGTTAAATAGCTTAAAAAGGCAAAAAAAGAAGAAAAGTCATCCCCAAATCCTTTGTTTTTATGAAAAAGAAGGGTATTGTAGACATTTTAGATAAACCAAAACTGATGGAATCTGTTACCTGTATTTAAATGTATAAATCTAAGTATATATAAGAAATTTTTCAAACATAAAGAAAATGACTGTCAATAAGATTTAGATCTCAATAAATAAAAACATGAAATGACAAATATGATGTAAACAAAGCAAGTTTTTTTTGTAGTCTTTAAAAAACAGAGCTAATAGTTTAAAGCAAAAAATAATAATGATAATAACACTGAGGGTTGCATGCTGCTGCTGCTGCTGCTGCTAAGTTGTTTCAGTCATGTCTGATTCTGTGTGACCCCATGGACTATACAGCCCATGGACTTCTACAGGCCAGAATATTGGAGTGGGTAGCCTTTCCCTTCTCCAGGGGATCTTCCTAACCGAGGAATTGAACCAGGGTCCCATGCATTGCAGGTGGATTCTTTACCAGCTGAGCCACAAGGGAAGGCCAAGAGTACTGGAGAGGGTAGCCTATCCCTTCTCCAGCGGAACTTCCCAACCCAGGAATTGAACCAGGGTCTCATGCATTGCAGGTGGATTCTTTATCAACTGAGCTATCAGAAAAGCCCACATATTTAATGGTCTTACACATAGTTTATCCAATAAATGTTTTATGTGTGCTTGTGAGGAATTAATCATCCACTTTTCTTGAATGAGTGTTTCTGGATATCTCTTAGGTCTAATTACTTTAGTGTTGCTTGTCATTCAGGTATTAACAAATGTGCTGATATACTTATTTTTTCTATCCATTATTGAATGCTAGTTAAAATGTATCCAACAATTATACCTTTATTGCTTGTTTCTCCTTTCAACTTTGATGGCTTTTACTACATACATTTTAGGGCCCTATTTTTAGGTACATTATGTTTATACTTCTTATGTCTCCTTGATGAGTTGAAAACTTTTATTATTATAAAATATTCCTCTTCCTTACTGGTAACATTTGACTTAAACTTTATTTTGTCTGATATTAGTTTAACCATACTAATGGTTATACTAAATTTTTTAAATGCTGTTTGCACAGTATACTTTATTCATTCTTTTAATATAAACCCCATTTGTGGCTTTGAATTTTAAAAGTTTTTTTTTTTTTCTTTAAAAGGCAGATGGTTGTATCACATTGTTTAATACATTCTGAAAATCTCTGTCTTTTGGTTGGAGTTTTTAATCTATCTATATTATTTTTATTGTTATAACATTGTTATAAAATTTATTATCTTAAAATGCATATTCCTGTTGCATTTAGCAAATTAACAAAGCTATGGAATCATTATGAGTATCTAGTTCTAGAATATTTTTAGTAAACACACAAACATAAAACTCCATGCCCATTAAATAGTCACTCATCATTTATTCTTCCCATAGCATTTGCCAATCACAAATTAGTTTTCTGTTTCTTTTGATTTGTGTATGTTGGATATTTTGTGTCAATTGGACCTTATTAGTAATACATGGCTTTTATTGTTTACTTTTTCACTTAGCATGTTTTCTAGGTTTATCCCTGCTGTACCATAATAAGTACAGTATATCATTCATTTTTTATCTCTGAAAAATATTTCATTATATGGATACACCACATTTATTTATTTATTCATCACATAATAGACTTCTGGTTACTTTCCATTTCAACTATTTTAAGTAACAATACTGTGAACACTCACATACAAGTTTGTTTGAAAATATGTTTTTAGACCATATAAGTGTAACTGCTGTATCATGTGGTAATTCAATTAAACTCTTTTAAAAATCCTATAAATTGTATTCCATTGTGGCTATAGTATTTTACATTCCCATCAGCAATGTATGTGGGTTTTAATTTCTCCACATATTTACCAACACATATTATTTTTCTTTCTTTATCTGTTTTGTTTACACCCAACTGTTGGATATAAAATAGTATCTTATTGTGGTTTAATAAATTTGCATTTCATGTAACTAATAAGGGAAGACATGGTTATCATTTATTATTTATGTTTTCATTTTAAAATATATTTTATTGACTTCTGTTCTTTTATGTCTTTTATTTACCTCTTTCCTACCACTTCCTGCTTTTCTGATAAATACTTTTTATTGTGCAATTTTAATTGCTTCTTTTTTTTTTGCTTCATTTTCTATATTTTCATATATAATTTCTTAGTGGTTGCCCTGGGGATTAAGATTAATATTTTAAACTAAACCAGTATAGTTCAGATTATTACCAACTTTATTTCAAAAGTGTACAAATCTTCCTTCAGTATAGTAGTTACTTGCCTACCTCTTTCCTTTGTGACATTAGTTTCATTTAAGTTGTATATTTGTATTATCATAAGCTCATCATCTCGGTATCATTACTGCTTTATTTCTCTGTGGTACATATATACAATGTAATGTTATTCAGTCATCAAAAAGAATGAAATGCTACTTGCAACAACATGGTGAACCTAAAGATTGTCATACTGAGTGAAGTAAGTCAGACAGAGAAGAATAAATATTGTATGGCATCTCTTATATGTGAATCTAGAAACATTATACAAATGAAATTACTTAAAAAGCAGAGAAAGACTCACAGACTTGCAGGATGAACGTATGGTTTCTGGGGGTAGGGATAGGAGGAAGGAATTGTGGAGTTCAAGATGGATATGTCCACATGGCTATTAAAATGGATAACCAACCAGGACCTACTGCATGGCAAAGAAAAAAAAAAAACTGAATAGAAGGAAATAATTACAAGTAAATACACAATTACACTGTCTTTTATCCTTAACTACATAAAAGACCCTGATTCTGGGAAAAAAATGACAGCAGGAGGAGAAGGGAGCCGGAAACTCAGGGAAGTAATGATGGACAGACAAGCCTGGCGTGCTGCAGTTTATGGGGTGACAAAGAGTCAAACACAACTTACCAACTGAACAACTACAAAGGTAGCAACATAACTGATTACTAGTGATCTTTAATGCACTATGTGATTTTAGTTGCTGTCTACTACAACAGTTAGAACTAGACATGGAACAACAGGACTGGTTCCAAATAGGAAAAGGAGTACGTCAAGGCTGTATATTGTCACCCTGCTTATTTAAGTTCTATGCAGAGTACATCATGAGAAACGCTGGGCTGGAGGAAGTGCAAGCTGGAATTAAGATCACTGAGAGAAATATCAATAACCTCAGATATGCAGATGACACCACTGTTATGGCAGAAAGTGAAGATGAACTAAAGAGCCTCTTGATGAAAGTGAAAGAGGAGAGTAAAAAAGTTGGCTTAAAGCTCAACATTCAGAAAACAAAGATCATGGCATCTGGTCCCATCACTTCATGACAAATAGATGGGGAAACAGTGTAAACAGTTGCTGACTTTATTTTTCTGGGCTCCAAAATCACTACAGATGGTGATTGCAGCCATGAAATTAAAAGACACTTACTCCTCAGAAGGAAAATTGTGACCAACCTAGACAGCATATTAAAAAGTGAAAGAAAGTGAAGTCATTCAGTAGTGTCCGACTCTTTGTGACCCCATGGACAGTAGCCTACCAGGCTCCTCAGTCCACGGAATTTTCCAGTCAAGAGTGCTGGAGTGGGTTGCCATTTCCTCCTCTAGGAGATCTTCACAACCCAGGGATCAAACCTGGGTCTACCGCACTGCAGGCAGACGCTTTACTGTCTGAACCACCAGGGAAGCCCTATTAAAAAGCTGAGACATTACTTTGCCAGCAATGGTCCATCTAGTCAAGGCTATGGTTTTTTCAGTAGTCATGTATGGATGTGAGAGTTGGACTATAAAGTAAGCTGAGTCCTGAAGAATTGATGCTTTTGAACTGTTGTGTTGGAGAAGACTCTTGAGAGTTCCTTGGACTGCAAGGAGATACAACCAGTCCATGCTAAAGAATGCCAGTCCTGAGTGTTCATTGGAAGGACTGATACTGAAGCTGAAACTCCAATACTTTGGCCACCTGATGTGAAGAGCTGACTCATTTGTAAAGACCTTGATGCTGGGAAAGTTTGAAGACAGTAGGAGAAGAGGATGACAGAGGGTGAGACGGTTGGATGGCATCACCGACTCAATGGACATGAGTTTGGGTAAGCTCCAGGAGTTTGTGATGGACAAGGAGGCCTGGCATGCTGATGTTCTTGCAAAGAGTCAGACACGACTCAGCAACTGAAGTGAACTGAACTGAATACTCATCTATACAATTTATAAACACTGCTATTTATATTTAATATTGTTTTAATTTAATATATATTGCAATTAATTATTATTTAGAATAGATAGTATTAGGATATGAGAATTAGGGAAGAATAAAGTGAATGGTACCACAGATGTTGGTTTGTTTTTGTTCAAGTCTATAACGTATTTTAGAAAAATATCGCATTAAAAATTTGTTTTGTTACGAAATTCATGAAATCTACATTGAGACGGAGAAGATTTGATATAATCAGTTATTTAAAGGAATCAAGTTAGAATTTTCAAGTAGTTTCTACTCTACTAAAAAGTACATTGTCATAGAAATAACAATCAATATAACGCTCTGATTTGGGGAAACTTTGACATGGAAGCTTCCTTGTTAACCCTGAACACCAGATTAAGTTAAAACCTACAGGCAAACTAATCTGTGACCCATGTGCTGGTATCAAAGACATTTTTTGTTCTTTGAACTATTGGAACATGTACATGATGGATAATCACTACAGGAGCAACATCATAGACTGAAAATTGTATTGTGTATTGTACTAAAAGTAGTATAAGATGTGTTAGAATGACTTGCCTTAATAAGGTACTATAATTTATTATTTGTGGCTGTTATTCAAATAAAGCTAAATCATATTAGAATGCAAATGAAAGAAACTGGTAAGTGTTTTGAAACAAACTCTATAAAGTTATAATTCAATTTATAATACACACAGAAGAGAGACATAATTCTAATCAATCCCACTTCAAGTTATTCCCATAAAGAAGAGATGAAAAGAACGCTACCCAGCTCCCTCCATCTTCTATTAATGAGCAGTTACAAGGTGGGCATTAAATACTTTGGACACTCAACAGTCCTGGTTTTGCAGGTATTTTCAAAACACCATTTTCTATTTCTGAGTGATTTTTAACTTGTCTCCCTACAGAAAATAACAGACACAGCTCTGACTTCACATCTTTAAATTCCTAAGGCACTGTGTGATTGTTGTAAATCAACATGTCTGTCAGATTGATGGCAACCCCAGCTTTGGACACAATTTAATGAGTTAGGATTGTGGCCTTAATCCTCAAGCAAAAACAAGAACATCTTTGGACTTTCAAAGCTAAAAACCACAATCTTCTGGACATCCCTTAGAGAACACCACTATCACGTCTGTCTCTCTACTTGCACTGAATTTCAAAATATAGTTTTTCTCCTACTCATTAAATGAGAAGAAAGAACAACTGTTGTTTCAGCAACACACACATGCATACCCACACACAAAACTGAAAGGAAATAGAAAAATTATGTATTATTTAATGCTTATAAAGGATGATGGTAAAAGTTCACATTCTAAAACTTCAGCATAAAACATGGTTTAGTTTTTGTCAAAATATATAATTTGGGCTTTTTCTTATAGCTGATTGATTAACAACTTTATCATTGACGTTTTTCTTATAAGGGATAAAAGTATTTCAGGAATATTCATTTTGGAACAAGGTTATATAAAAATCAAGCTAAATAATATTAGAAATAAGTCAAGCATGTGACAAATAGCAAAAATGAGACGAGCAAACATTTTACAATATCAAGATAAAAAATAAAACTCAAGGGACATGCTTTAAAAATTTAGGTATTTCATCACTGTTTTTAACAGCATTAAGGGTCACCAGACATTATTTTAGAAAAATTATAAAATAATGCTCTCCCATTCTTATTTGTTATAATTTAATCCCAAGCTCTGGTTTATTATGTTATTATTTTCCACTTAAATGGAAAAAAATTTCATTAATAGATGGGCATTAACTTTCATCGGTTTTATTCCTTTATTTTTTAAATTGCTTTTATGAATGCTACATTAAAAAATATTTTTGATCTTTATTCATGGAAATACATATAAAATTAAATTTATTTTATTTTATTTTTATTTTTACTTTATTTTACTTTACCATTCTGTATTGGTTTTGCCATACATTGACATGAATCTGCCACAGGTGTACATGAGTTTCCAATCCTGAACCCCCCTCCCTCCTCCCACCCCATATCATCTCTCTGGATCATCCCCGTGCACCAGCCCCAAGCATCCTGTATCCTGCATCGAACATAGACAGGCCATTAGTTTCTTACATGATAGTATACATGTTTCAATGCCATTCTCCCAAATCATCCCACCCTCTCCCTCTCCCTCAGAGTCCAAAAGTCCGTTCTATACATCTGTGTCTCTTTTGCTGTCTCGCATAGAGGGTTATCATTACCATCTTTCTAAATTCCATATATATGTGTTAGTATACTGTATTGGTGTTTTTCTTTCT
This sequence comes from Oryx dammah, assembly GCF_014754425.2. Lineage (NCBI taxonomy): Eukaryota > Metazoa > Chordata > Mammalia > Artiodactyla > Bovidae > Oryx > Oryx dammah. The sequence continues at coordinate 2,444,014 of NW_024070202.1, forward strand.
GGCTTACTTCACTCTGTATAATCGGCTCCAGTTTCATCCATCTCATTAGAACTGATTCACATGTATTCTTTTTAATGGCTGAGTAATACTCCATTGTGTATATCTATATACCTGATTAAAAACGATTCAAGATACTGATTTCAGGGGACCGCAATTAAACCCACATCTATGATGCTGGAAAAGTGTAAATGATAAAAAATATGAGAAATTTTTGTTTTGAAAATTAAAAACTTATTTGAAAATTTTGAAAACTCCAACTTATTGTGACTTTGATAACTTTCTAAGTGGTAAAGAATCCACCTGTCAATGCATGAGATGCAAAAGACACAACTTCATTCCTTGGGTCAGGAAGATTCTCTGGAGCAGAAAATGGCAACTGACTCCAGTATTCTTGCCTGGGAAAATTCTACAGACAAAGGAGACTCGTGGGCTACAGTTCACGGGATTGCAAAGAGTCAGGCAGGACTGACCGACAGACTGTGAGTACATTGAGTGTGAATTTGATAGAATTTAAAGATATAGATAGTTCTTGAATTATGCAAACTAATTCAGAGTTTAGAAATGAAAACACATATTGAAATTAATTTAACAAAACCAACTTACTTTGATTGTTAAACTAAGCAATGATATATTAAACCAAAAACAAGATTCATTCAACCTGTTTTCAAAATTATTCAAGTTTAAAAAAGCAAAAAACAGATTATAATTTAATAAGGGTTTCTATCAAACAAATGACACTTTCTTTTTGCAAATTTGTTTACCATTATCTTCTTATAACTAGCAAGTAAATTATTTTCAAAGGCAATAAAACATATGAAGTGCCTTCATGATTTAAGTGTAACTAAAAAGTTAACATTTGAAAGCCAATAGCTTGTTTATAATTAGAACATTTAGGTAGAAAAGAAAAGAGAAAAAAAATTTTTTGTCGCACATGGGAAAAAATATCAGAAATAAGTTTGACAAGAAATATGCAAGGTTTCTAGAGGTTAATCTTTCTTGAGAGTCATAATAAGCATTGATGCTATATTTGTCAATTATACCTCAGTAAAGTTGAAATTTTAAAAGAAAAAATTTCCAAAATTAACTTATCAGTGTAAAACATTTTACATTCAAAAACCAAAACTATTTTGGGGGGATACTAAATAATTACTATAAGTTTTTTCTTCAAAGTTAACAAACCATGCAGGAGATAGCTAGGAAAATGTTAAGGATGGAAAAATATTGACAGACGGAGAGAGAGAGAAAGGCGGATATATATTGAGAATTTAAATCATGACAGAACCTTACTAACAACTACTGATGCTAATAGTGTTGTCTGTGTGTGTGTGTGTCTAAAATTAGACTGGGGAATTTTATTTATAGAAAGAATCTTTTAAGACTCAGTTATTGTTGTTATTACCTGCACTACTATCTTAAAACTTGAAAGTCTTTAATTTAGATAGATTATTTTGCTTGAAAACGCTTTTCTGATAATACAAGATTACTTGGCATCTCTTTATCTCAAAAATGATATATAGTTGTATGATTATTTTCTCATTAATTCCCTTCTCTCAGTGTATGCACACTGGTGTAAGAATCACTCCTTTGTTGGAATCCATGGTTGGAATGCCTTTGTTGGAATAAACCAAACAAAATGTTTGAAGGTCTTTGTACTATTGAATGTGTAACTCTGCTCTTTCTCTGCACTGACAGCTAAATATCCTTTCTTTCTTCATTTTTAAACTTGTTCCTTCTTTGTAGGGTATAAGAAGGTGTCTTTATAGACGAGGATATCCTTTCCTTTCCTTAATAATGATAATATAATAGCAACTGCTTAATATTTATAACAACAATATAGAGCAGGCACGATTTTTAATACTGCCGTGTTGAATATTGCTTTGTTGGAGGTTTGGTTTTTACACAAATGTTTATGTTAGAGCAGCAAATAAGGATAACCATTGAAAATATTTCAAATGTTACATTTTATGTTGTTATATATTTTTTGAATGTCTCCTGTATCTCATCATAGAGTTAAAATTTTAATAAGTTGCTCTGCACTAATTTTGCCACAAAGGATGATATTTTCTCTCTCTTCAGTTCAGTTCAGTTCAGTAGCTCAGTCGTGTCTGATTCTTTGCGACCCCAAGAACTGCAGCACGCCAGGCATCACTGTTCATCACCAACTCTCAGAGCCCATCCAAATTAATGTCCATTGAGTGGATGATGCCATCCAACCATCTCATTCTTTGTCATCCCCTTCTCCTCCTGCCCTCAATCTTTCCCAACATCAGGGTCTTTTCAAATAAATCAGCTCTTCGCACATGGTGGCCAGATTATTGGAGTTTCAGCTTCAGTATCAGGCTTCCAATGAACACTCAGGACTGGCATTCTTTAGCATGGACTGGTTGGATCTCCTTGCAGTCCAAGGGACTCTCAAGAGTCTTCTGCAACACCATAGTTCAAAAGTATCAATTCTTCAGCACTCAGCCTGCTTTATAGTCCAACTCTCACATTCATACATGATCACTGGAAAAACCATAGCCTTGACTAGACGGACCTTTGTTGACAAAGTAATGTCTCTGCTTTTCAATATGCTGTCTAGGTTGGTCATACCTTTCAAGGAGTAAGCGTCTTTTAATTTCATGGCTGTAGTCACCATGTGCAGTGATTTTGGAGCACAAAAAACAAAGTCAGCCACTGTTTCCCATCTATTTGCCATGAACTGTTGGGGCTGGATGCCATGATTTTAGTTTTCTGAATGTTGAGCTTTAGCCAACTTTTTCACTGTCCTCTTTCATTTTTGTCAAGAGGCTCTATAGTTCTTCAATTTTTGCCATAAGGGTGGTGTCATCTGCATATCTGAGGTTATTGGTATTTCTCCTGGCAATCTTGATTCAAGCTTGTGCTTCTTCCAGCCCAGTGTTTCTTATTATGTACTCTGCAAATAAGTTAAATAAGCAGGGTGACAATATACAGCCTTGACATACTCCTTTTCCTATTTGGAACCTGTCTGTTGTTCCATGTCCAATTCTAACTGTTGCTTCCTGACCTGTATACAGGTTTCTCAAGAGACAGGTCAGGTGGTCTGGTATTCCCATCTGTTTCAGAATTTTCCACAGTTTATTGTGGTCCACACAGTCAAAGGCTTTGGCATAGTCATTAAAACAGAAATAGATGTATTTCTGGAACTCTTTTGCTTTTTCCATGATCCAGTGGATGTTGGCACTTTGATCTCTGGTTCCTCTGCCTTTTCTAAAACCAGCTTGAACATCTGGGAGTTCACAATTCACGTATTGGTGAAGCATGGCTTGAAGAATTTTAAGCATTGCTTTAGTAGTGTGTGACATGACTGCAGTTGTGGAGTAGTTTGAGCATTCTTTGGCATTGCCTTTCTTTGGGATTTGAATGAAAACTGACCTTTTCCAGTCCTGTGGCCACTGCTGAGTTTTCCGAATTTGCTGGCATAGTGACAGCAGGTATGAGGTAAGAATCTGGTAGTGAAAGATGGTAGAAATGTGGTCCTGAATTTATTTAATAAGATAAAAATCCTATGACAGATTCTTATACACAAAAATGTTTTAGTTCAGAATTTAATAGATCACTTTTTTTTTTCTGAGTCAAAATCTCAAAATAATAAAGAGTATCTGTTTTTGTGGCACTGTCATTTATACTTATTTATATCTAGGAGAGACAGGGTAAGTAACAACTACTTAATAGTTCAAAACATACACAATCAGGACCCACATACACAGAAAATTACTTTTTATCTATGTATCTAGGCAGAAATATGTACACCTTTATATTTTTATAAGCCATCTTATAAGAAAATTTATTTGGCTATAACTGTTTCCTGTTACATTCATTTTAAGTATTTTATAATTTTAATCATTCATTTTTAAAGGATTTCTATTTTCTTAATTTTATATTTATTGATTTATTCATATAACTTTCAAATATAAAATATATAACTAAGTCTAATAGGTTGTGGGTTATTTTAGTTTTTCCATTAACAAATTTAACTTCAGAAAATAATGATAATGTTTCCTTCATGTTTTCCTCAACTTATTATATTGGAATAACATTAAAAATAAAGTTTATCAGTGGAGTAATGTTTGAATTTTAACAAAATATGTCAGCTTTCCTGCAATTAATTTATTGCTTGTTCAAGCAACTGTCAAATTATCAAATGCTTATTAAGTACCATGTATTATATGTGGAATTGATGAGACTTAATTTGAATCATTTTTAGAAATCTATATTCTTTACAGAAGTGAAGAATTGTGCTTCTACTTCACATCTACCATATATTTTTGAATAGTAATAGATAATGAATATGATGTTTGGCCATTGATCAAAATGATTAATAACTTAAGTAATTGTTTCTTTTATCATAATCATGCAATTATAATTACACCAAAGTACTGCTGAAATATTACTACATTATTATAACAAGATTTATCAAATATAATTTATGAGTTAGTTGGAATTTCTTTTCTTACTATAGAATTTAAAGGACACATGGCTAGTTGTTTAGTTGTTACATCAGATCAGTTCAGTTCAGTTCATTGGCTCAGTCATGTCCGACTCTTTGTGAACCCATAAATCACAGCACGCTAGGCCTCCCTGTCCATCACCAACTCCTTGAGATTACACAAACTCAAGTCCATTGAGCCAGTGATGCTATTAAACCATCTCATCCTCTGTCATCCCCTTCACCTCCCACTCTCAATCTTTTCCAGCTGTTTGCATCAGATAGCCAAAGTATTAGAGTTTCAGGTTCAACATCAGTTCTTCCAATGAATACCCAGGACTGATCTTCTTTAGCATGGATTGCTTGCATTTCCTTGCAGTCCAAGTGACTCTCAAGAGTCTTCTCCAACACAACAGTTCAAAAGCATCAATTCTTCAGCACTCAGCTTGCTTTATAGTCCAATTCTCACATTCATACATGATCACTGAAAAAACCATAGCCTTGACTAGATGGACCTTTGTTGACAAAGTAATGTCTCTGCTTTTCAATATGTGGTCTAGGTTGGTCATAACTCTCCTTTCAAGAAGCAAGCGTCTTTTAATTTCATGGCTGTAGTCACCATCTGCAGTGATTTTGGAGCCAAAATAGTCAGCCACTGTTTCCACTGTTTCCCCATCTATTTGCTATGAAGTGATGAACTGGATACCATGATTTTAGTTTTCTGAATGTTGACCCTTAAGACAAATTTTTCACAAACTCTTTCAGTTTCATCAAGAGAATCTTTAGTTCCTCTTCACTTTCTGCCATAAAGATGGTGTCCTCTGCATATCTGAGGTTACTGATATTTCTCCTGGCAATCTTGATTCCAGCTTGTGGTTCATCCAGCCCAGTGTTTCTCATGATGCACTCTGAATAGAAGTTAAATAAGCAGGGTGACAATATACAGCCTTGACGTAATCCTGTTCCTATTTGGAACCAGTCTGTTGTTCCATGTCCAGTTCTAACTGTTGCTTCCCGACCTGCATATAGATTTCTCAAGAGGCAGGTCAACTGTTCTGCTTTTCCCATCACTTTCAGAATTTTCCATAGTTTATTGTGATCTACACAGTCAAAGGCCTTGGCATAGTCAATAAAGCAGAAATAGATGTTTTTCTGGAACTCCCTTGGTTTTTCAAAGATCCAGCGGATGTTGGTACTTTGATCTCTGGTTCCTCTGCCTTTTCTAAAACAAGCTTGAACATGTATAATTTTACCGTTCAGTCCTGTATTGGATAATTTTGAGCATTACTTTACTAGTGTGTGAGATGCAATCTGAAAAATGACAGAAGGATCTCTGTTCGTTTCCAAGGCAAACCATTCAATATCACGGTAATTCAAGTTTATGACCCAAACAGTAACACTAAAGAAGCTGATGTTGAACCATTGTATGAAGACCAACAAAACCTTTTAGAAATGACACCCCAAAAAGATGTCCTTTTCATTATAGGGGACTGGAATGCAGAAGTAGAAAGTCAAGAGACACCTGGAGTAATAGGCAAATTTGGGCTTGGAGTACAGAATGAAGCAGGGCAAAGGTTAATAGTTTTGCCAAGAGAACACACTAGTCATAACACACACCCACTTCCAAAAACACAAGAGAAGACTCTACACATGGACACCACCAGATGGCCAACAGCAAAATCAGAGTGAATATATTCTTTGTAGCCTAAGTTGGAGAAGCTTTATACAGTCAGCCAAAACAAGACCAGGAGCTGATTGTGACACAGATCATGAACTCCTTATTGCCAAATTCAGACTTAAAATGAAGAAAGTGTGGAAAACTACTAGGCTATTCAGATATGACCTAAATCAAATTCCTTATGATTATACAGTGGAAATTAGAAATAGACTTAAGGGACTAGGTCTGATAGACAGAGAGTGTCTGATTAAGTATGGACAGAGGTTTGTGACATTGCATAGGAGACAGGGAGCAAGACCATCCCCAAGAAAAAAGAAATGCACAAAAGCATTGAATACATATAATATACATATAAAGATATACATATTACATTGAATATATATATAATATATAAGTATTTTAAAATACCATAAGTATATATCAACATAAATCATAATACAATGGTAGTTTCCCTAAGCTGCTGCTGCTGCTGCTAAGTCACTTCAGTTGTATCCGACTCTGTGCAACCCCAGAGATGGCAGCCCACCAGGGGTTCTCCAGGCAAGAATACTGGAGTGGGTTGCCATTTCCTTCTCCAATGCATGAAAGTGAAAAGTGAAAGTGAAGTCATTCAGTCATGTCCAACTCCTAGCGACCCCATGGACTGCAGCCTACCAGGCTCCTCCTCCCATGGGATTTTCAGGCAAGAGTACTGGAGTGGGATGACATTGCCTTCTCTGTACCCTAAGCAGTAGAATTATAATTTGTTTTCAACTTTTAAAAGCTTACATTTATTAAAATTATCCAACCGAGTTTAATTTGTTTTAAAAAATTATTTTTACTCCACAAGAAACCCAATGGTGTAGTTAGAAAATTGGACAGATGAATAAAATGATAATTTACCAAAAAAGTTGTAATATAAATATACGAAAGTGCTTAAGTTTATAGATAATGCAGAAAATGAAAGTGGATTACAACAAAATGTTCATGTATCTAACTAGGGACTTAAAAAAATGACCAACTATAAGAAATAATTTTGGGGAAATTAAAACTATTTTGCTCAGGAAAAAGGTAAAATGCTGTCTTTTATGACATCTTTTGAACATCCAGCTAGAAGCCCTAGATAATGCAATAAAATTTAAAAAGTAGTTAAAGGGTACAGAGACTGAAAAAGATGAAACAAAACCATTTTTCTTCACAGATGGTATGATTTTCTATGTGGAAATTCAAAGGAATTGACACAAAGTGCTATAACCAAGAAGAAATTAGAGCAAGGTCACAGTATACAAGATTAATGTAAAAAGTCAATAACTTTCTCATACAATAACAATGAACAAGTGAACTTTGAACTTAAAAACCTAATACTGTTTCCTTTAGCATCCCAACATTGAAACAATGAGCTATAAATCAAATAAAATATATAAAAGAGCCATATGAGTAAAATTATAAAACTTTAATAAAACGAATCAAGAAAAATAAATAAATGGAGAGATAATCTATGTTCATGGATAGGAAGATTCAACATTGTCACAATCTGTTTTTCACAAATTGATCCATAGATCAAAGTCAATCTCAACCCTAATCTCAGGTTCCTGTTGTGTAGATATAGATATTTGACTCTAAAATTTCAATGGAGAGTCAAAAGACACAAAATAGTTAACACAACATTGAAAGAGAAGAACAAAGTTGAAGAATTGAGACTACTTGACTTCAAGACTTACAATAAAGCTACAATAATCAGGACTCTATGGTGTTGGTGAACAGACAAACGATCAGTAAAACAGAACAAAGAGTTTATAAATGGACCCACACTTTAATAAAGGCATTTGATACTTGACAAATAACAAAGGCAATTTAATGGGAAAATGATAATCTTTTCAACAAATTATACTGGGACAACTGGGTGTGTGTACTAAGTCATGTCCAACTCTTTTACAACCCCATCGACTGTAACCCACCAGACTCCTCTGTCCATGGGGTTTTCCAGGAAAGAATACGAGAGTGAGTTACCATTTCCTCTTCCAAGGAATAGTCTCAACCCAAAGATTGAAGATGCATCTCCTATGTCTCCTGCACTGGCTGGTGAATTCTCTACCACTGAGCCCCCTAGGAAGCCTGGGGCAACTGTACAACTGCATACAAAATGTGAATCTAGACACGGGTCTTATATCCTCCATAAAAATAAATTCAAAATGCATCACAGACATATGTGTCAAAGCAAAACTATAAAACAGAAAATAACATAGGAAAAAAATCGACATGAACTTATGTTTAGTAATGATATTTTAGATAGAACACCAAAGACACAATCCATTGAACTGATAACTGATAAGCTTGACTTCATCAAAATAACAAGTTCTGTTCAACAAAAGATTATTTCAAGAGCACTGAACTTTTAGGGGGCAGTGAAAGCTTTAAGGATAGTACTAAAATGGTTGATATGTGTCATCGTACATTTCTCAAAACCCATAGAATTTACACCATGAGTGGACCCTAATGGACTTTGGGTGATTATTATGTGTTATTTGTGATTCATCAATTGTAACAAATGTAACTATGGTGTGGGATGTTAATAATGAAGGAAACCATACAGATATGGGGAAAGAAATATATGGTAATTGTGTACATTCTGTCTGAATTTTGCTGTGAACTTAAAACTGTTCTTAAAAATAAACTCTATATTAAAGTAAAATTTTTAAAATAAATTCAACATTTCCTTGTTCATATAAAAACCTTTAGAATCATTTATATTATTTGAACATAACAATTAGATTTCCATGAATGCAATTGTGAAGAGTTATCCTCAGAAATATATTTATAATAGGAAAAATTAAAAATTATGTGAGTATCAAAAATGGGATATAGGCTATTTTAATTAGCATTATACACATATTAACATTATAAGTTAAAAATATTTAACTGCATCAAAAAATAATTTTTATATAAGTATAAAAGGTAATACTATATGGCAGGATCCTCTATGGCCCACCTCCCAGAATATTGGAAATAAAAGCAAAAATAAACAAATGGGACCTAATTAAACTTAAAAGCAACTGAAAAACAACTGATTTCAAAAATATACAAGCAACTCCTGCAGATCAATTTCAGAAAAATAAACGACCTAATCAAAAAATGGGCCAAAGAACTAAATAGACATTTCTCCAAAGAAGACATATAGATGGCTAACAAACACATGAAAAGATGCTCAACATCACTCATTATCAGAGAAATGCAAATCAAAATCACAATGAGGTACCATTTCACACCAGTCAAAATGGCTGTGATCCAAAAGTCTACAAGCAATAAATGCTGGAGAGGGTGTGGAGAAAAGGGAACCCTCTTACACTGTTGGTGGGAATGCAAACTAGTACAGCCACTATGGAGAACAGTGTGGAGATTCCTTAAAAAACTGGAAATAGAACTGCCTTATGACCCAGCAATCCCACTGCTGGGTATACACACCAAGGAAACCAGAATTGAAGGAGACAAGTGTATCCCAATGTTCATCGCAGGACTGTTTATAATAGCCAGGACATGGAAGCAACCTAGATATCCATCAGCAGATGAATAGATAAGAAAGCTGTGGTACATATACACAATGGAGTATTACTCAGCCATTAAAAAGAATACGTTTGAATCAGTTCTAATGAGGTGGATGAAACTGGAACCTATTATACAGAGTGAAGTAAGCCAGAAAGAAAAACACTAATACAGTATACTAATGTATATATATGGAATTTAAAAAGATGGTAACGATAACCCTGTATGTGAGACAGCAAAAGAGACACAGATGTATAGAACATTCTTTTGGACTCTGTGGGAGAGGGAGAGGGTGGGATGATTTGGGAGAATGGCATTGAAACATGTATAATATCATATACGAAATGAGTCACCAGCCCAGGTTCAATGCATGATACTGGATGCTTGGGGCTGGTGCACTGGGACGACCCAGAGGGATGGTACAGGGAGGGAGGAGGGTGGGGGGTATAGGATGGGGAACACGTGTATACCTGTGGCAGATACATGTTGATGTATGACACAACCAATACAATAATGTAAAGTAATTAACCTCCAATTAAAATAAATAAATTTATTTAAAAAAAGAAAACAAAAAGGTAATACTATACTTTTAAATTTTATAAATTTGTAGTTTTTATATAATATTATTTACTTACTACTTATTCATAGATGGTGTTTATAGGAATATTAATTTCTTATTTATATTTCTATATTTCATGAAATGCTTATAATTAACATATACATTATTTTTAATTATAACAAAATATTATATAATATGAACTTTACTGGCCTTTAGCTCAGTTAAGGATACTTTTTATTTTCTGAAAAATTTTGCATACTTCTGAATCTTTTTGGGTTTGCTATATCTACTTTCACACATGTTCAAAAACAGATAATAAGAGAATGTATGTGGAAGGTGTCCGTAAACTAGAACTGTAATAATTTTAAGGAAATGGTCACTCAGTTTCACAATCATTAAAGTTCTCCTTATGAAGTTAAGTTGAAAGTGCTCAATGTCTCCTGCTTTCCTATTGCTCTAGAATTACTCATAATTGATGTCATTAGCTATATAATCTGTTTAGATTTTTTAAAGACTGTATGATCATGGAGTTATATTAAAAAATCATATAATTGTGAGTACCCCTATGTATCAAATGGTTAAATTGCTGATTGAAAGAAATATTCCTTATCAAGCTATCAAACACAAGGAAATAATTTAAATGTGACGTACATAGTTCTCTTAAAAATATTTATTCACTTTTCAATATCACATGATTCAAAGGTATAAAATATACAAGGAGAAGGAATGGCAAACCACTTAAGTATTTTTGCCTTGAGAACACCATGAACATTATGAAAAGGAAAAAAAGGTAGGACACTGAAAGATGAACTCCCCAGGTAGGTAGGTGCCTAATAAGCTACTGGAGATCAGTGGAGAAATAACTTCAGAAAGTATGTAGAGATACAAAGCAAAAACAACACCCAGTTGTGGATGTGACTGGTGATGAAAGAAAGATCCAATGCTATAAAGAGCAATATTTCATAGGAACCTGGAATGTTAGGTCCATGAATCAAGGCAAATTGGAAGTGGTAAAACAGGAGATGGCAAGAGGGAACATCAACATTTTAGGAATCATCCAACTGAAATGGAAAAGAATGGGTGAATTTAACTCAGATGACTTTTATATCTACCACTGTGGGCAAGAATATGTTAGAAGAAATGGAATACCCATCATCATCATAGTCAATAAAAGAGTCCAAAATGCAGTACTTGGATGCAACGTCAAAAGTGACAGAATGATCTCTATTTGTTTCCAAGGAAAATCATTAAATATCACAGTAATCCCAGTTTTTGTCCCAATCAGTAAATACTGAAAAAGCTGAAGTTGAAGGGTCTATGAAAACCTACAAGATCTTTTAGAACTAACACCCCCAAAAGATGTTATTTTCATTATAGAGGACTGGGATGCAAAAGTAGGAAGTCAAGAAAAACGTGGAGCAACAGGCAAATTTGGCCTTGGAATACGGAATGAAGCAGGGCAAAGGTTAATATAATTTTGTCAAGAGAATGTACTGTCGTAGCAAACACCCTCTTGCAACAACACAAGAGAAGACTACACATGGACGTCACCAGATGGTCAACACCAAAATCAGATTGATTATATTCTTTGCAGACAAAGATGGAGAAGCTTTATCAAAAACAAAACTGAGAGCTAACTGTGGCTCAGATAATGCCAAATTCAGACTTAAATTGAAGAAACTAGGCAAAATCACTATAGTATTCAGTTATGACCTAAATCAAATCCATTATCATTTATACAATGGAAGTGATAAATAAATTTAAGGGACTAGATCTGACAGAGTGCTTAATGAAATATGGACGGAGGTTCATAACACTGTACAGGATACAGGTATCAAGACCTTTCCCAAGAAAAAGAAATGCAAAAAAGGAAAACGTCTGAAGAGGTCTTACAAATAGCTATGAAAAGAAGAGAAGTGAAAAGCAAAAAAAAAAAGGAAAGATATGCCCATTTGAATACAGAGAGCCAAAGAATAACAAGGAGAGATAAGAAAGGCTTCCTCAGTAATCAAAGCAAAGAAATAGAGGAAAACAATAGAGTGGGAGAGACTAGAAATCTCTTCAAGAAAATTAGAGACACCAAGGGAATATTTCATGCATAGATGGGCTCAAAAAAGGAAAGAAATGGTATGGACCTAACAGAAGCAGAAGATATTAAGAAGAAGTGGAAAGAATACACAGGAGAACTGTATAAAAGAGTGCTTCATGACCCAGATAATCACGATGGTGTGATCACTCACCTAGAGTCAGACATCGTGGAACGTGAAGTCAAGTTGGGCTAAGGAAGCATCACTATGAACAAAGCTAGTGGAGGTGATAGAATTCCTGTTGAGCTATTTCAAATCTTAGAAGATGATGCTGTGAAAGCACTGCACTTAATATGCCAGCAAATTTGGAAAACTCAGCAGTAGCCACAGGACTGGTAAAAGGTCAGTTTTCATGCCAATTCCAAAGAAAGGCAATGACAAAGAATGCTCAAACTACTGCACAAGTGTACTCATCTCATAGGCTAGTAATGCTCGAAATTCTAAAAGCCAGGCTTCAGCAATATATGAATCGTGAGCTCCAGATGTTCAAGCTGGTTTTAGAAAAGGCAGAGGAACCAGAGATCAAATTGCCAACCTTTGCTGCATCATCAAAAATGCAAAAGAGTTCCAGAAAAACTTCTATTTCTGCTTTATTGACCATGCCAAAGCCTTTGGTGGATCACAATAAACTGTCGAAAATTCTGAGAGAGATGGGAATACCAGACCTCCCGAGCTTCCTCTTGAGATATTATTATGCAGGTCAGGAAGCAACAGTTAGAACTGGACATAGAACAACAGACTGGTTCCAAATAAAAAAAAAAGTACGTCAAGGCTGTATATTGTCACCCTGCTTATTTAACTTATATGCAGAGTACATCATGAGAAACGCTGGGCTGGAGGAAGCACAAGCTGGAATCAAGATTACCTGGAGAAATAGCAACAACTTCAGATATGCAAATGCCACCACCCTTATGGCAGAAAGCAAAGAAGAACTAAAGAGCCTCATAATAACAGTGAAAGTGGAGGTTGGGAAGTTGGCTTAAAGCTCAAGATTCAGAAAACTAAGATGATACCAGCCGTTTCTATCACTTCATGGCAAATAGATGGAGAAACAGTGGAAGCAGTGACAGACTTTATTTTTTGGGGCTCCAAAATCATTGCAGATGGTGACTGCAGCCATGAAATTAAAAGATGCTTAATTATTATTACTGATAATTTTAGAAATTTAGTGATTTTTTAAAATATATTTACTGCATAGTTTTCTATACAAGTTGTTCCAAAATATGTTCCTCCCTGCTACAAATAGTGTTTACACCACACTTTTTCCTGCACATTTCTGATAATAGCATATTGTTAAATTTTAGGGTCTCTATCAAACTAACCAGAGAAAAATGGCATACCATGATCATTTCTATTACAGTTCATATCTTTGCCCATTTTTCTGTTGGATATTTTACAAATTATTTTGTATGAGTACTTTATGAATTAGACAAGCTATGGCTTTCTATATAATAGGGTCTCAATATTTTTTTCTTATTTAGTCTCTTTTTCTGCTTGGTTTATGATACTTTTTTTTTTTTGCAGTTTTATATCTATAATGTAAATTAATCAAAATTCTATTTTATATGTTATTGATTTGAGCCTAATGATAAAATTGAAACTATAACTAGTATGTTAGCCTTCAATTTTTATTATTTCATACAATTGTTTTCTTAGAATTTTTAAGTTAAGAGATTTGCATAAAACTTTATTTGGTTTCAAATGTTTCTTGACTATAAAACATGTTTATATTAAAGGAAACAAATTTTTTGTTCTGATTCAGATGCTAATTTTATTATACTCCAGGAGTTTATATTATTTTTGCCAGGTAAGTCTTTCATTTTTGTTTCCATTGATCCCTGTTGATGTACAAGTACTACAATGGCTTTCTTTAAAGTATTCCTGGGAGTTTTAAACTTCCCATAGTTTATTAAGTGTATATATTAGCATTTTATAACTCTTGGAACCATATAAATGGTATTTATTTTACTAAATATCTTAAGTATGTGTTGATTACACAAATAGTATTGATTTATATTAATTTTGTGCATTATCTAATTTATATATTGTTTGAAATGAGTTTTCAGGTTTCTTTTTCCCTTAGTTTTTTTTTTTTTTTTTTTGGTAAAATATATGTCATGTGTAAATAGTCATATATTTACTTGCTCCTTTTCAGTTTGTGTATTTTAATTCTGTTTATTTTGGAAATACCCCTAGCACAGTGTTTGATAATAGGAATAATGAGTGATTTTTTTAAGTAGTCTTGTCTATAGCACATAAACATTAATTGTTATTCCATTACACTTAATGGTGAAGTTTGGGCTGAGTATTAAATTTTATCATGTTAGATATCAAAGGATAACTATTTTGCTTGATGTAGGGAAAGAAACCCCAACTATAATCACATTAATGTTCAATCTAAAGATAGAAAAATAAGTATAAATCAAGTTTAGTATCTTCTGATTATTAAAATATCATAAAGAGAAAAGTTGAGTTATAGATTGGAAGAATACAAGCATTTCTATCTAGAACATATTATAGACAAATCAGGAAGAACAGACAACTCAATTGAAAAGAATGAGCAGGACATTTGATCTGCAAAGAAGAGCATGTTCAAGTGATGAGAAAAATATGTGACCGGGTGCCTAATCTCAGTCATCAGGAAAACACAAATAATAATAAAAAAAGATTAATAAGAATCATTAAAATGTATTGATACCAAATATTGACAGTAGTGATAAAACATGTTTTGACACAATCATGCATAAATGATTGCTCATATTATGTTGGAAGGAGTTTAACTGATAAATAAACTGTTACTTTGGAAAACTAAGTGAATCTAATAAGTTGAATGCATCCTTGAGTATATACAAATCACGAGTCAGCAATTTAATTCCTAGTTAAATCATTGACGAAATCTATATTTCCATGCAACAGAATATATGTACAAGAATGTTCAAGGATGCTGCAGTATTTAGAGTAACATGTAATAAAAAATATCCAAATGGCTGTCAACAATAGGACAAATATATACATTACCATGCAATATCACTTTAGTCATGTCTGTCTCTTTGCAACCCCATGGACTGTAGCCCACCAGGTTCCTCTGTCCATGGGATTCTTCAGCCAAGAAGACTGGAGTTGGTTGTCATTTCCTTCTCCAGGGGTTCTTCCAAACTCAGGGATGAAACCCGTTCTCTTATGTCTCCTGCATTGGCAGATGGGTTCCTTGTCACTAGTGCCACCTGGGAAGTTGATATAGTTACTGATAGGAAAAATGTACAGCCATAAAACTAACTGAATTGGAATATCTTATAACAATAAGTATAAATCTCACAAACATTGTTGAGATAGAGTGCCAGACAAACAATAATATATATAGACTGTGTGAGTCCATTCATGCAAATTTAAAAATAAGCAGAACTAAGCTCAGATGTTAAAATAAGTGGTCACCACAGTAATGGACGCAAAGAGTCGGACATGACTGAGCAACTGAACTGAATGACAGTAATGGAGAGACAAAAAAAAAAAAAGCATTAATAACTGGAAAGTGTTGTGGGGTGTTTGTTGTTTGGTTTCTCATTCTGGATAGAAATTGTATAAGTGTTCACAAGGTAATAATTTTGTGTAAGGAAACCTTCTGTATGTGTAGTAATATTTCAATTATATTTAATCTCAACACTGAGATTATACTAACCTGGAGCAATTTATTCTAGGATACAAGGTACCTTTTAATATTAGATTTATGTTTGAAAAATATCATAATTAAATAATTGTTTCATTTTTAAAATTTGTGCTTTTCTCTATTACAGTCTCCAAAATTTTATAATGTCTTTAATTTGTCCTTTGTTTTCCTCTAAAATTATTTAATATTTTTGTTGTCTATTAATGCTTTCCTTGGGTCCATCTTTAGCATCTTTTTTCCAGCATTTCATAGTGATTATTTTCATGTATAATTTTCATATTAATTTAAGCAGTAAATTTTCCATTTTTTTCTCAGTTCTACTGGCTTCTACTGCATATATGCATGTATATATTGTGATAGTTTTTCCTAACTACTGATTTGTTGTCTTATTTACATATGTGATTGATGCACCATTATTAAACTTGAGACAATGTTTTAATGTCATATAATTTTTCTTTACTGTGATCTGTTGATTAGTTTTTCTGTACTTTGTCCATTACTTCATTTTTATATTTTAGTCATTTTTTTAAACATTTTCTGTGGTGGATACATGTTGATGTATGGCAAAACCAATACAACATTGTAAAGTAATTAACCTCCAATTAAAATAAATAAATTTATATTTAGAAAAATAATAAAACAAAACAGTTTTTTAAAGCTATTTTAGTAGTTTTTTAAACATTATTTTTAAAACAAAAGGATTTTTCTGTATCCAAATCTTTGGAGTTTAAAGAAAGGAAAAATCCAGACTATTATTGCTGGCTGTAGAATTTTGATAAAACAATCTATTTCATTTCTTATTTGCTTTCTGAAATGCTACCATGTTCTCCTCACAGGTAAAAAATAGTAATAAGTACATAAGTTCTGGTGCCAGTCTACTGCCAGGCCGTAGACACATTTTTATTATTATTTATTTTTTTTTCATTCCATGCACTTTTGAGCATCCTGTTGCAAACAGATGCAGGGTTTTAACCTCAAGTTGGGCCTTTCAATTTTAGGGAGAATATTTACACTGGCTTCTTCACCACTTCATATTCTCACCATTTATTTTTCTCCGTCTGAAATGTATGTCCTCTCAAGTCCTTTCTACATAACCCCTCTTAACTGTGCCTATCTGTACCCTTATTTGATGTGTAAGAAGTTTCAAGTTCTCTTGTATTCTAAAAATAGGAGTATGCTGCCTTTCTTATCTGTTCTTAAATAATTATCAGTAGTTGAAAGTGTAAACAATGAATTTAAGACAATGTACAAACCATAAATCTAAAGTATCTATTTTATATTAGTTAGAAATTCTTCCTGAATTCTATATTATCATCTATCAATAAATAACTATTATAATGATTTCTTCAATTGTATATCTCAAATAGATTATAGACTGTATTTTATCTATCTATATACATCTATCAATCTATCTATATACATACACAGAGACAGACTAACTGTGCTATGGTATTTGTAAAAGATGTCACATGGTAAACCATCATATTTCTATGTGTTTGATGAAAAATTGTATTTCTCTCAAGGGGAGGTAAAGAGGTGTATATCACTAAATTATATTATTCTATACATATATGTTATGTAATTATTACTGGAATATGTTTTAACCAATGAAAAAAATTAAGATTATCAAATCCTTAAAAGATAACTAAGAGAGATCAGGGAACTTTGAATATTAACATTATGTAGCAATTTGAATTAAAAATAAACAAAAAGAAGTAAATGTAGTATAGCACTTTATAAAGTTTTCTTTTTCTAAGTAAATAGTCTGAAATTCATAAATTTATTCTCTTTAAAAATAAGGTCTTGAAATATGAAAATACATTAGGTTAGTTACTAAGATACTGCCTTAGAGAAAAGAAGAAAGCATTTTCAGTCTCCAGGGCATATGCTCTAAACACTGTAGATGCTTTTCTCTATGCCATTTTATAACTAAGTCAATTTAATTAAAATTGTCATGTGTGTGTGGGGGGGTGTATGTGTGTAGTGAAAAGCTTATTTGAATATACCACTCACATTTTTAGTTTACTTGCAATATGGCTTTTACAAATAGCTGACAAAAGAAAACAAGCAAAAGTCAAATGAGAAAAGGAAAGATACACGCATTTGAATGCAGAGTTCCAAAGAATAGCAAGGAGAGATAAGAAAGCCTTCCTCAGGGATTAATGAAATGAAATAAAGGAAAACAAGAGAATGGGAAGATCAGCGATCTTTAAAAAAAAAAAAAAAAAATAGAGATACCAAGCGAACAATTCATGCAAAGATGAGCACAATCAGTTCAGTTCAGTCGTTCAATCCTGTCTGACTCTTTGCGACCCCATGAATCACAGCACGCCAGGCTTCCCTGTCCATCACCAACTCCCAGGGTTCACTCAGACTCACGTCCATTGAGTCAGTGATGCCATCCAGCCATCTCATCCTATGTCGTCCCCTTCTCCTCCCACCCCTAATCCCTCCCAGCATCAGAGTCTTTTCCAATGAGTCAGCTCTTCACATGAGGTGGCAAAAGTATTGGAGTTTCAGCTTTAGTATCATTCCTTCCAAAGAAAACCCAGGGCTGATCTCCTTCAGAATGGACTGGTTGGATCTCCTTGTAGTCCAAGGGACTCTCAAGAGTCTTCTTCAACACCACAGTTCAAAAGCATCAATTCTTCAGCCTTCAGCTTTCTTTATAATCCAACTCTCACATCCATACATGACTACTGGAAAAAACATAGTTTTGACTAGATGAACATTTGCTGGTAAAGCATTTCTGTGCTTTTTAATATGCTGTCTAGGTTGGTCGTAGCTTTTATTCCAAGGAACAAGCATCTTTTAGTTTTATGGCTGCAGTCACCATCTGCAGTGATTTTGGAGTCCCCCAAAATAAAGTATCTTACTGTTTCCATTGTTTCCCCTTCTGTTTGCCATGAAGTGATAAAACCAGATGCCATGATCTTAGCTTTCTGAATGTTAATTTTTAAGCCAAGTTTTTCACTCTCCTCTTTCATTTTATCAAGAGGCTTTTCTAGTTCTTCACTTTCTACCATAAGGGTAGTATCATCTATGTATCTGACATTATTGGTATTTCTCCCAGCAATCTTGATTCAAGCTTGTGCTTCATCCAGCCCAGAGTTTCTCATGATGTACTCTGCATAGAAGTTAAATAAGCAAGGTGACAATATTCAGCCTTGACATACTCCTTTCCCTATTTGGATCCAGTCTGGTGTTTCATGTCCAGTTCTAACTGTTGCTCCTTGACCTACATAGAGATTTCTCAGGAAGCAGGTCAAGCAGTCTGGTATTTCCATCTCTTTAAGAATTTTCTGCTTTGTTTTGATCCACATAGTCAATGCTTTGGCATAGTCAATAAAGCAAAAGTAGCGTTTTTCTGGAACTCTCTTGCTTTTCCAATGATCTAGCAGATGTTGTCAATTTGATCTCTGATTCCTCTGCCTTTTCTAAATCCACTTGAACATCCAGAAGTTCACGATTCAGGTACTGTTGAAGCCTGGCTTGGAGACTTTTGAGCATTACTTTGATAGTGTGTGAGATGAGTGCAATTGTGCCATAGTTTGAACCTTCTTTGGCATTGCTTTTCTTTGAGATTGAAATGAAAACTGACCTTTTCCAGTCCTGTGGCCACTGCTGAGTTTTCCAACTTTGCTGGCATACTGAGTGCAGCACTTTCACAGCATCATCTTTTAAGATTTGAAATAGCTCAACTGGAATTCCATCACCTCCATTAGCTTTGTTCATAGTAGTGCTTCCTAAGGCCCACTTGACTTCACATTCCAGGATGTCTGGTTCTAAGTGAGTGATCACACCATTGTGATTATCTTTCTCATGAAGATCTTTTTTGTATAGCTCTTCTGTGTATTCTTGACACCACTTTTTAATATCTTATGCTTCTACTAGGTCTATACTATCTTCACATGATATGTTCCCTTGTTGTCTTTAATTTTCTTGGGTCTTTAAAATATAATTAAGTTAAAGTGAGACCTCTAGATTGGTCCATAATTTAATGTGAATAGCAAATTTAGAAAAAGAGAAAATTATGACCCAGATTTGTACACAAAGAAAATCATATGAAACATTGAGAGGAGAGACTGACAGAAATCTCAGAAAAATCAAATTTTGTATACACATTGATCTTGAATTTCTGTAGGAATAAAGACTCTTTGATGTAAGATACCCAGGGTGCTACTGTTTTTATGGCAACCTTAGCAAACTCAGTTTTCAGGTAATGTGCTGATATTGCTGTAGATTAAAGAAACAAAGGGGTAAATGGATTGTCAATGAAAATGAAGGACAACAGGTAGGGGTTCTCAAGAGTCTCAGTGGATGAGTTCATGTCACTTCTTTCTACATTATGAGTAACAATCTGCTGTAATCCTTAATTTCTTGTGACCTTCATCCCTGTTCCATGCTAGCCTCCTTGTGTGCATGTGTGATTATTTGCTCAGTCATATCCAACACCTTGCAACCCAATGGACAGTACTCTGTCAGACTCTTCTGCCCATGGGATTCTCCAAGCAAGAGAACTGGTATGGACAGCCATTTCCTTCTCTAGGGGATCTTCCCAATTCAGGGATCAGATTCAGGGTTTGAATTGGATCCCACATTACACTTGGAGTCTTACCATCTGAGTTACCAAAGAAGCCCATGCTAACTTTTGTATGTCTCCAAATCAGTTTATACTGATTTCAGTGAAAGTAAAAGTGAAGCCGCTCAGTCGTGTCTGACTTTTTGCGGCTCCATGAACTTTAGCCCTCCAGGCTCCTCTGTCCATGGGATTTTCTAGGCAAGAATACTGGAGTGGGTTGCTATTTCCTTCTCCAAGGGATCTTCTCAACACAGGGATCGAAGCCAGGTCTCCCACATTGTAGGCAGACGCTTTACAGTCTGAGCCACCAGGGAAGTCGGGGTGTAAGCCAAATATATATGATTTATGTATTTGGGACAAACATATGAAGTCTCAGTTTTGGTCAAGGGTCTCACTGTCATGCTATTTAGGAAGGTGGGAATGTGGATTTAAATGTGGTATTGGGTTACTTGGGCCACCTGTGACATTAGAATGATCACAATCCTAATGACTACCCAAAGTTCACTTTCTATATAACTGATATTATAGCAACTTTATTCAAAAGAGTCAGAAAAATGAATGGACTCATTGTCCTAATGCAATCACTAAAATCAATTGCTTTCTGTTCACCCTTCTATATTCCCCAGTTTAATAGTTTTAATAATATTTTTACAACTTTACATCTTCACATAGTATAATGAAACGTGTTTTCCTCATTCATAAATAGTTTCTTATTCATTTAGTTTAAAAGTAAACTAATACCTTACCTAAAATACAGGCTATGCTATTAAACTGTCCATCTATTCATGGGTATATAAAAGAATTTGGTATTCTAGTTATCACTGCAATGGACATATGGAAGGTCTTTTTACTGTTTTCAAGATGTGTCTGTTAATAATCCATGTCTTCCTACACTGGGAGGCTGAGTGCATTTCTCCTGTCTGTTTAACCATGATACTAGATGCATGGCCACTCAACAGGAGATAATTCTTGATAAATCCTTTACTATATGTCCATCAAAAAGTGAGTTCTAATTATCTTAAATTAATTTAGGAGGTTATAATTTATGAAAAAAAAACTATAATTTCCTAAATTATATTTAGGAAAAATAAATGATATGTTACTTTGCTGACAAAGGTCCATCTAGTCAAAGTTATGGCTTTTCCAGTAGTCATGTATGGTTATGAGAGTTGGACCAAAAAGAAAATTTAGTGCTGAAGAATAGATACATTTGAACTGTGGTGTTGGAGAAAACTCTTCAGAGTCCCTTGGACTGCAAAGAGATCAAACTAGTCAATCATAAAGGAATTCAGTCCTTAATATTCATTGGAAGGACTGATTCTGAAGCTGAAACTCCAATACTTTGGGCACCTGATGCAAAGTGTTGACTCATTTGAAAATACCCTGATGCTGGGAAAGATTGAAGGCAGGAGAAGAAAAGGATGACAGAGGGTGAGATGTTGGATGGCATCACTGACTCAATGGAAATGTGTTTGAGCAAGCTCCAGGAATTTGTGATGGACAGGGAAGCCTGGTGTGCTGCGGTTCATGGGATCACAAAGAGTCAGGCACGACTGAGTGACTGTACTGACTGAAATGTTATATATTAATAACATATGTCTAGACATTACTTTGCCAACAAAGGTCAGTCTGGTCAAGGCTATGGTTTTTCCAGTGGTCATGTATGGATGTGAGAATTGGGTTGTGAAGAAAGCTGAGCACCGAAGAATTGCTGCTTTTAAACTGTGGTGTTGGAGAAGACTCTTGAGAGTCCCTTGGACTGCAAGGAGATCCAACCAGTCCATTCTGAAGGAGATCCGCCCTGTGATTTCTTTGGAGGGATGATGCTGAATCTGAAACTCCAGTACTTTGACTACCTCATGCGAAGAGTTGACTCATTGGAAAAGACTCTGATGCTGAGAGGGATTGGGGGCAGGAAGAGAAGAGGATGACCGAGGATGAGATGGCTGGATGGTATCACGGACTCAATGGACGTGAGTCTGAGTGAACTCCGGGAGATGGTGATGGACGGGGAGGTCTGGCTTGCTGCGATTCATGGGGTTGCAAAGAGTTAGACACGACTGAGTGACTGAACTGAACTGAACTGATGCTTATCAGGAGACTAAGCATAGAAAACTAAGCTCTTCAAAATAGAATAAATGCACTATATAAAACATGTTATATAATATGTATATATTTCACATCTTTCAGTAGAATAAAAATTGAAAACAAGTTTATTTGTTAAATTATAGCAAATTATAACAATTATAAATGATAACAAATATAAGCTAGTATTTTGGTGCTGAAATCCATGGGGTCACAAAGAATCAGACACAACTGAGTGATTGAAGTGAACTGAATATATATAGTAGAATGTTTTTCAAACAAACAAAAAAATTATATCCTTTGCAGCAACATGGATAGACCTAGAGTGCATTATGTTTAATAAAATCATTCAGAGAGAGAAAGATAAATGCTTTGCTATTACCTATATGTGAAATCTAAAAATAAAATAAATGGGCATAAACAACAAACAGAAACAAGATCACAGATATAGAGAATAAGTTAGCATTTGCCTGAGTGAGAGGGAGAAGCAAGATAGGGGTATGAAATTAATAGATATGAACTACTATGCATGTAATAGATAATCTAGAAGGAAATATTATACAGCACAAGGGATATAGGCATTATCCTGTAATACCTTTATATGAAACATAATCTGTAAAAATATTGAAGCACTGTATTTTATACCTGAAATGAATATAATATTGTAAATCAACTATACTTCAATTTTCATAAAGTAAAAGTGTTAGTTGCTAAGTCATGTCTGACTTTTTGATACTCCAGGATCCCCTGACTGGAATTCTCCAGGTAAGAATACTGGAGTGAGAAACCATTCCCTTCTTCAAGTCATCTTCTTCACCTAGGGATCAAACTTGGGTCTCCAGTACTGCAGGCAGATCTTTACCATCTGAGCCACCAGGGAAGCCAATTATCATGAAAAATCACATAAATACATAAAATGAAGTCTGGCCAACCTGAGGTAATTTCTTGTTTATAGGGTTTAAAATATATTCCAGAAACTTTCAATTCCTATCTCTATTAGTATTTCAAATTGGCCAGTTAAATGTAGACACATTCCAAATATTAGCTATAAGCTGTTCAGTTCAGTTTAGTCACTCAGTTGTGTCCGATTTTTTGTGATCCCATGGAATGCAACACTCCAGGTTTCCCTGTCCATTACCAACCCCTGGAGTTTACACAAACTCATGTCCATTGAGTCGGTGATGCCATCCAACATCTTATCCGCTGTCGTCCCCTTCTCCTCCGCTTTCAAACCTTACCAGCATAAGGGACTTTTCAAATGAGTCAGTTCTTTACATCATGTGGCAAAAGTATTGGAGTTTCAACTTCAATATCAGTCTTTCCAATGAACACCGAGGACTGATCTCCTTTAGGATGGACTGGTTATATCTCCTTGCAGTCCAAGGGACTTTCAAAAGACTTCTCCACATCACAGTTTATAAGCATCAATTCTTCTATGCTCAGCTTTCTTTATAGTCCAACTCTCACATCCATACATGACTACTGGAAAAACCATAGCCTTGACTAGACAGACCTTTGTTGACAAACTAATGTCTTTGCTTTTTTAATACACTGGCTAGATTGGTCATAACTGTCCTTCCAAGGAGTAAGCATCTTTTAATTTCTTGGCTGCAGTCACCATCTGCAGTGATTTTGGAGCCCTCCCCCTCCCCCGAAATAAAGTCTGTCACTGTTTCTACTGTTTCCCCATCTATTTCCCATGAAGTGATGGTCTTAGATTTTTGAATGTTGAGCTTTAAGACATCTTTTTCCACTCTCCTCTTTCACTTTCATCAAGAGGCTCTTTAGATCCTCTTTGCTTTCTGCCATAAGGATGGTGTCATCTGCATATCTGAAGATATTGATATTTCTCCTGGAAATCTTCATTCTAGCTTGTGCTTCTTCCATCCCAGTGTTTCTCATGATGTACTCTGCATATAAGTTAAATAATCAGGGTGACAATATACAGCCTTGATGTACTGCTTTTCCAATTTGGAACCAGTATGTTGCTCCATGTCCCATTCTAACTGTTGCTTCCTGACCTGCATATAGGTTTTTCAAGAGGCAGGTCAGGTGATCTGGCATTCCCATCACTTTCAGAATTTTCCACAGTTTATTGTGATCCACACAGTCAAAGTTTCTGGCATAGTCAATAAAGCAGAAATATATGTTGTTTTCTGGAATTCTCTTGCTTTTTTGATGATCCTGAAGATATTGGCAATTTTATCTCTTGTTCTTCTTCCTTTTCTAAAACCAGCTTGAACACCTGGAAGTTCACAGTTTATTTATTGTTGAAGCCTGGCTTGGAAAATTTTGACCATTACTTTACTAGCATGTGAAATGAGTGCAATTGTGTCATAGTTTGAACATTCTTTAGCATTGTAGCTTTAAATATAATGAAAATAAAATATGATTAGTATATTACACCAAGATGATCAAAATAAGGTCCAAGGAAATATCTTTGTTGATAACAACCCAATAGAGTCACTAAGGTGTTTGATATATAAACATGAAGTTGATGTTGTTTACTGTTTTGTATCTTTGATCAGATCTATGGGAAAATCAAGAATAATGAGATTTGTCTAGAATAAATGAGACATTATCTATAGAGTATGTTCCTTAAACTCTCCTTTTTTTTTTTTTTTTTGTATCAGTCATAAAACTTGAAAATCTGGATCTTGAGATGGATAAATTTATAATAGTATGCATATTATGGAAAAATGTCAGTGACACTATCGTATTTGTTATATCCCTCAAGAAAACCACTCTGACAGTTTCAAGACATCAGAGCTATAAATCCAGTCTCATGGAAATAAGAGAACCTCCTCATCTTTCCTGCTGCCTTTAAGATAATCAGCACTATGTTGAATCATTCATAAAGGGCATGGAGAATATTGGATCAATGGTGGATATTTTTAAGGCAGAATAATTTATGAGCATATTTAGAGATTTATTTTTTAAATTAATACAGTATAAGGAAAAGATATTGAGAAAAATAAGATCTTCATATATTGATTACTTATTAGCTTTTTTTTTTTTTTGCCTCTAAATTATGAGGAAAATCTCAATGTTGGTAACAAGTTATGTCACATTTAACTTAAATTCTTTGTCTATTATCATTTGTCATTTCTGCTTTTTCACTAAAATACATAGAGAGCAATAGGAATGAGTTGCCAGACATACTATTATTACACCCAATAATGTTTATGATTGAGGTTAATATATATCCAGAAGGAAGTTCACATAACCAAATTGCTTTCACAGAACATATTTATCATGAAAACAGAATGAGAAAAAAATATTCTTACAAATTTTTAAGAAGTAAAGAAAATAAGTAAAATAAAACAAGGCAAGAAAAAGACTACAGGTTGTGACATTCAGTATAGGGTCATGCATCACAGCTATTGCTTTTCTCCAGTGGTAATAGTCATGGTGGAGAGTTTGCTTTCTTGTATATACTTTCTTTTGGGGCAGTCTAATAAGATAGGAGGTTACAGAATATAAGTTATAACATCATTTTGAAATAATATAATATCAATTATGTTCTCATTATGTGAGTTAAAACAGTATTAGTTATCCAATTATCATAGACTATAAATCATATCCACATAGTCACTTAAATGTCTAAGAGGGCCATGAAATAATTTCATGCCAACATTTAAAGAAACAAGACAGGAATCTGAAACCAAGCACCTTTTAATTTGGGAAGTTACTAAACCCTCTACTCCCGTCAACTTCTTTTTCCACAGCAAGTGATTAATAATCTTTTCTTTCACTGCACCTGGTATAAAGGAGAACAGCACTCTATCGAATTTATAGGCAGCACAGTTGTTTTAATAGAGGATATCTATCTTAAGCGAAATTACATGATTGACAATCAGATCATTTTCTCTGCCTCCCGTGTGTATTTTCCAAGAGACAAAAATAAATTTTCCACCCTCCTGAAACTTCTTGCAACTCAGTTTCTGTCTATAAGACAGTAGACTAGAGGTGGGGCAGATATGACCGTTTTTTTTAAGATATGCTGACTGTGATCTAGGAAACTAGACATGTCAAGAGTTAGGAGCAAATATGGTGGAATAACTTTTGTGCTTTGATTGGCCAAATAAAATCTAGTCACAGGTCAGAAAGACACGGACCTCAGGTGGAGAGGCAGATTATATGAAGGAGATTTACCTGGGATAAAGACTGGGAACAGCATTCATAGACCAGAGAGGTTAACAACCAAGTTCTAAGAAAAATCCTACCAAGGACAGCATTATTGCTTATTGAAGGCACTGAAGCAAATAATGGCTCATTTTTTATAATACAAGTGCACACATTTTTTGTTTTCTTTCAGAAGTAGCTAGGTCTGTTAAAAGCAACCATACACTTTAGGATTATATCATCTCCATGGCATTGGATACATCCCTTGCCTTGTACATTCATTTCTTCTGTATATTAAGTGGGTGTGTGTGTGTGATCTTTTGAGACACTTTAGTCTTACCCCTTAGATGCTTTCTCCCAAATCCAATTATTTGTGTTTTGATACCACACTCAATGTTAATACACTTGTATGTATATTGTGCTATAACTAACAAAAGTCAGCTTCCTTTAATGCTGTAGATAGCACATAAATGCAAATAGAGCTGAGGATGAGCACATGATTTTGTTACTGAATCAATTCCATATGCTCGCTGCTCGAAAATCAGTATTCCAGGGAGGTGAATTTGCTAGAAAGGAAAGTTGCTTCCAACAAACTGCCATCAATCTAGGGTGATGGTAGTCTCAGGGTCCTCCAGAAGCTACCTCCCAAGATTCTGCTCAGCCATGAAAATGTTTAAGAAGGAAAAAGTAAACAATCTCAGTTGACCACCAAGATGGGGGATCAAAGTCATCACCACCTCCCACTATATGCAGGCTTATGTGCAAGCTTGCTAACCTCTTATGATTTTAATTTAGAGGTTATCTTGTTCATGACTCGCTGGTGGCTCAGTGATAAAGAGTCATGTTTGATCCCTAAGTCAGGAAGATTCTCCTGTAGAAGGGAATGGCAACCCATTCCAGTATTCTGGCCTGGAGAAATTCAAGGACAGAGGAGACTGGAAAACTACAGTTCATAAGGTTACATAGAGTCAGACACAACTGAGCAACTAACACACACACACACACACACACACACAAAGACACACACATCTTGTTTACATAGTTTGTTCATGAAATTTCTGAAGGAGAAGCTAGAGAAGAGATTTGGTCGTCTGTTAATTACTTATTCTTCATTTCTACTTCTTTGGTCTATAGACAGAACCAACAGATTAAACACATTATTGTGTTATGAAAAGATTTGAAAGGGCCTAAAATGAGTAGATCATGGGGTGCCTCATTTAAGGTTAATTATAAGACTAAGGGGATCCTATAGAGAACTCTTTCCTGCAAAGAGCTCTTTCTTGCCAAAAGCTAATTATAAATCCCCATTTGTCAGATAATCATTCCATTTCTATGGAATTATGGTTGAAGATCCATCTTCGGTATCTTCTTCATGATGACATGAAGGTGCTCAGTTTTTACAGTGGAGTATGTCAATTTGTAGCTTCTCTTTGCTGACAATTGTAGTTGCACATTTATGTTTATCAGGCAGAACAAGCTACAATTATTTTGATGCCCACAAAGATATGGATTATTATGAGCAGTAATATCAATACCATTCTTCTAAGGCTGGTTCTTAGAATGGTGCTAGCCATAGACACAGGACTGCCCAGGGCAGATCAGCTTTTGTCATGGCTACAGTCTGGTCATCATGCAACTAGCTATGTTCTGACATTCAACACAGACAAGGTTTATCTCAAGTTAAAGGAGGATCCCAGGGATGGGGGAGTCTGGTGGGCTGCCGTCTATGGGGTCACACAGAGTTGGACACGACTGAAGCGACTTAGCAGCAGCAGCAGCAGCAAGCCCTCTCTTATTTACTCCATATCTGAAAATTATTTTCCTTTTTATTTCTTCAGATATTAGTAAATCCATACACTCTTTTAGCTGACTATAACCACTCTTGGTTCAAAGATCTTTCCATGGTTATAAAAGTTTGAAATACTTAAGAAGAGATAAACTGAAAGTGTCATTTAGCTATATAGTCAATAAACACAAACTTATGGGAGTAATATTATTCCTTTCATATTTCCTATTCTTTTTCCATATAATATATCGGTCTTGATGGCCTTTCATTCATCCTCAGTAACAAATAACAGAAATAGACAATTGGCTTTTATGCTTCTTTCTTGTCATCAATTTTCATACCCCAGGACAAGAATGATATTTTTCATTTAAATACATTAATGTAGATGCCACAGGTCAAACAAGTCAAACTAACAGATTCAGTTAATCTCATCTAAATAATTGGTTTAAATAATTTTATTAAATGATACTATACTCTAATTTTCCTCCTGCTTCTCTTGGTATTATTTCTGAATCAACTGTAAGAGTATTTTTTTGTTTTTGTCCTTTTTTGGGTATTAGTTCTAAAATGTCTTGTAGGTCTTCATAAAACCGTTCAACTTCAGCTTCATCAGCATTACTGGTTGGGGCATAGACTTGGATAACTGTGACATTGAATGGTTTGCCTTGGAGACAAACAGAGATCATTCTGTCATTTTTGAAACTGCATCCAAGTACTGCATGTCAGACTCTTTTGTTGACCATGATGACTACTCCATTTCTTCTGAGGGATTCCTGCCCGCAGTAGTAGATATAATGGTCATCTGAGTTAAATTCACCCATTCCAGTCCATTTTAGTTCACTGATTCCTAGAATGTCGACGTTCACCCTTGCCATCTCTTCTTTGACCACTTCCAATTTGCCTTGATTCATGGACCTGATATTCCAGGTTCCTATTCAATATTGCTTTTTACAGCATCGGGTCTTGCTTCTATCACCAGTCACATTCACAACTGGGTATTGTTTTTGCTTTGGCTCCATCCCTTTGTTCTTTCTGTGTTTATTTCTCCACTGATCTCCAGTAGCATATTGGGCACCTAATGACCTGGGGAGTTCCTCTTTTGGTATTCTATCATATTGCCTTTTCACAATGTTCATGGGGTTCTCAAGGCAAGAATACTGAAGTGGCTTGCCATTCCCTTCTCCAGTGGACCACGTTCTGTCAGACCTCTCCACCATGACCCACTCGTTGTGGGTTGCCCCACAGGCATGGCTTGGTTTCATTTAGTTAGACAAGGCAGTGGTCCTAGTGTGAATAGATTGACTAGTTTTCTGTGAGTACTGTTTCAGTGTGTCTGCCCTCTAATGCCCTCTTGCAACACCTACCATCTTACTTGGGTTTCTCTTACCTTGGACGTGGGGGTATCTCTTCACGGCTGCTCCAGCAAAGCACAGCAGCTGCTCCTTACCTTGGATGAGGGATATCTCCTTACCTCCGCAGTTCCTGACCTTCAATGTGGGATAGCTCCTCTAGGCCCTCCTGCGCCTGCGCAGTCACAGCTTCTCAGGTTGCTCCTGGCTGCAGGCCCTGGCCTCGGGCATGGGTGGCCCTTCCCGCTGCCGTCCCTAGCCTTGGGCTCGGGGTGGCTCCTCAGGATCACCGCTCCTGGTCTTGGGTGCGAGGTGGCTTCTCCCGGCCGCCCCTGACCTCGGACGCGGGCTGTCTCCTCCCGGCCAGACCTGACTTCAGACGCGGGGTGTCTCCTCCAGGCCGCCACTGGCCTTGGACGTGGGATAGCTCCTCCCAGCCGCCGCCCTGACCTCGGATGCAGGGTGTCTCCTCTAGGCCACCCCTGACATCAAACGTGGAGTAGCTCCTCTAGGCCATCGCCCCTGACCTTGGACACGGGGTGTCTCCTCCCAGCTGCCGCCCCTGAGCTCAGACACGGGGTAGCTCCTCTCGGCCTACACTGACCTCGGAAGCAGGGTAGCTCCTCTCAGCTGCTACCCTGACCCCAGACACAGGGTAGCTCCTCTTGGCTGTTCCTGCACTGTCGCAGCCTGTCACTCTAGGCCACAGCCCCTGACCTCGGACGTGGGTAGCTCCTCTCGGCCGCACAGCATCACTACAAATAAAGGTAGTGGATGTGATGGAATTCCACTTGAGCTGTTTCAAATCCTGAAAGATGATGCTGTGAAAGTGCTACACTCAATATGCCAGCAAATTTGGAAAACTCAGCAGCGGTCGCAGGACTGGAAAAGGTCAGTTTTCATTCCAATTCCAAAGAAAGGCAATGCCAAAGAATGCTCAAACTACTGCACAATTGTACTCATTTCACATGCAAGTAAAGTAATGCTCAAAATTCTCCAAGCCAGGTTTCAGCAATACATGAACTGTGAACTCCCTGATGTTCAAGCTGGGTTTAGAAAAGGCAGAGGAACCAGAGATCAAATTGCCAACATCCTCTGGATCATGGAAAAAGCAAGAGAGTTCCAGAAAAACATCTATGTCTGCTTTATTGAGTATGCCAAAGCCTTTGATGTGTGGATCACAATAAACTGTGGAAAATTCTGAAAGAGATGGGAATACCAGACCACCTGACCTGCCTCTTGCAAAATCTGTATGCAGGTCAGGAAGCAACAGTTAGAATTGGACATGGAACAACAGACTGGTTCCAAATAGGAAAAGGAGTATGTTAAGGCTGTACATTGTCACCCTGCTTATTTAACTTCTATGCAGAGTACATCATGAGAAACGCTGGCCTGGAAGAAACACAAGCTGGAATCAAGATTGCTGGGAGAAATATTAATAACCTAAGATGTGCAGATGATGCCACCGTTATGGCAGAAAGTGAAGAAGAGCTAAAAAGCCTCTTGATGAAAGTGAGAGAGGAGAGCAAAAAAAGTTGGCCTAAAGCTCAACATTCAGAAAACAAAGATCATGGCATTCGGTCCCACCACTTCATTGGAAATAGATGGGGAAACAGTGTCAGACTTTTTATTTTTGGGGGGCTCCCGAATCACTGCAGATGGTGACTGCAGACATGAAATTAAAAGATGCTTACTCCTTGGAAGAAAAGTTATGACCAATCTAGATAGCATATTCAAAAGCAGAGACATTGCTTTGCCAACTAAGGTCCATCTAGTCAAGGCTATGTTTTTTCCTGTGGTCATGTATGGATGTGAGATTTGGACTGTGAAGAAGATTGAGTGCCTAAGAATTGATGCTTTTGAACTGTAGTGTTGGAGAAGACTCTTGAGAGTCCCTTGGACTGCAAGGAGATCCAACCAGTCCATTCTGAAGGAGATCAGCCCTGGGATTACTTTGGAAGGACTGATGCTAAAGCTGAAACTCCAGTACTTTGACCACCTCATGAGAAAAGTTGACTCATTGGAAATGTCTCTGATGCTGGGAGGGATTGGGGGCAGGAGGAGAAGGGGACGACAGAGGATGAGATGGCATCACGGACTCGATGGACGTGAGTATGAGTGAACTCCGGGAGATGGTGATGGACAGGGAGGCCTGATGTGCTGCTATTCATGGGGTCGCAAAGAGTTGGACACGACTGAGTGATTGAACTGAACAGAACTGAACTTCTTTTTCCTTCTAACTAGTAAAAGTAACTCAGTCATGTTTGACACTTTGTAACCTCATGGACTATACAGTCTATGGAATTCTCTAGGCTAGAACACTGAAGTTGGTAGACTTTCCTTTTTCCAGGGAATCTTCCCAACCCAGGGATCAAGCCCAGGTCTCCCACATTGTAGATGGATTCTTTACCAGATAAACCACAAGGGAAGCCTGGTATCTATATATGTTCTATATTAGCATTTAAATGGTATATATTTATCTTTAATAAATATACATTATTTATTTATCAGCATTTAATATATATAATTTATTGTTTTCTATGGTGGCTGCACAGGCACAGGAGAGCCTAGAGGACCTATCCCACGTTGAAGGTCAGGAACGGCAGCGGTAAGGAGATACCCCTCGTCCAAGGTAAGGAGCAGCTGTTGTGCTTTGCTGGAGCAGCCGTGAAGAGATACCCCACTCCCAAGGTAAGAGAAACCCAAGTAATATGGTAGGTGTTGTAAAAGGGCATCAGGGGGCAGACACACTGAAATCATACTCACAGAAAACTAGTCAATCTAATCACACTAGGATGACAGCCTTGTTTAACTCAATGAAACTAAGCCATGCCCACAGGGCAACCCAAGATGGGGGGGTCATGGTGGGAAAGTCTGACAGAATGTGGTCCACGGGAGAAGGGAGCCATTTCAGTATTCTTGCCTTGAGAACCCCATGAACAGAATGGAAAGGCAAAATGATAGGATACCAAAAGAGGAGCTGCCCAGGTCATTAGGTGCCCAATATGCTACTGGAGATCAGTGGAGAAATAACTCCAGAAAGAATGAAAGGATGGAGCCAAAGCAAAAACAATACCCAGTTGTGAATGTGACTGGTGATAGAAGCAAGACCCAATGCTGTAAAGAGCAATATTGCATAGGAACCTGGAATGTCAGGTCCATGAATCAAGGCAAATTGGAAGTGGTCAAAGAAGAGATGGCAAGGGTGAATGTCAACATTCTAGGAATCAGCAAACTAAAGTGGACTGTAATGGGTGAATTTAACTCAGATGGCCATTATATCTACTACTGTGGGCAGGAATCCCTCAGAAGAAATGGAGTAGCCATCATGGTCAACAAAAGAGTCCGAAATGCAGTACTTTGATGCAATCTCAAAAATGACAGAATGATCTCTGTTCATCTCCAAGGCTAACCATTCAATATCACAGATATCCACGTCTATGCCCCAACCAGTAACACTGAAGAAACAGAATTTGAACCGTTTTATTAAGACCTACAAGACCTTTTAGAACTAACACCCAAAAAAGATGTCCTTTTCATTATAGGGGACTGGAATGCAAAAGTAGGAAGTCAAGGAACACCTGGAGTAACAGGCAAATTTGGCCTTGGAATGCGGAATGAAGCAGGGCCAAGACTAATAGGGTTTTGCCAAGAAAATGCACTGGTCATAGCAAACACCCTCTTCCAACAACACAAGAGAAGACTCAACATATGGACATCAACAGATGGTCAACACAAAATCAGACTGATTATATTCTTTGCAGCCAAAGATGGAGAACCTCTATACAGTCAACAAAAACAAGACCAGGAGGTGACTGTGGCTCCAATGATGAACTCCATATTACCAAATTCAGATTGAAATTGAAGAAAGTAGGGAAAATGTTAGACCGTTCAGGTATGACCTAAACCAAATCCCTTATGATTATACAGTGGAAGTGAGAAATAGATTTAAGGGCCTAGATCTGATAGAGTGCCTGATGAACTATGGAATGAGGCTCGTGATATGGTACAGGAGACGAGGATGAAGACCATCCCAATGGAAAAGAAATGTAAAAAAGCAAAATGACTCTTTGGGGAGGCCGTACAAATATCTGTGAAAAGAAGAGAGGTGAAAAGCAAAGGAGAAAAGCAAAGATATAACCATCTGAATGCAGAGTTCCCAAGAATAGCAAGAAGAGATAAGAAAGCTTTCTTCAGCGATCAATGCAAAGAAATAGAGGAAAACAACAGAATGGGAAAGACTAGAGATCACTTTCAAGAAAATTAGAGATACCAAGGGAACATTTCAAGCAAAGATGGGCTCGATAAAGGACAGAAATGGTATGGATCTAACAGAAGCAGAAGATATTAAGCAGAGGTGGCAAGAATACACAGAAGAACTGTACAAAAAAAGATTTTCAAGACCCAGATAAAAATGATGGTGTGATCACTAATCTAGAGCCAGACATCTTGGAATGTGAAGTCAAGTGGGCCTTAGAAAGCATCACTACGAACAAAGCTAGTGGAGGTGATGGCTTTCCAGTTAAGCTGTTTCAAATCCTGAAAGATGATGCTGTGAAAGTGCTGCACTCAATATGCCAAGAAATTTGGAAAACTCAGCAGTGGCCATAGGCCTGGAAAAGGTCAGTTTTCATTCCAATTCCAAAGAAAGACAATCCCAAAGAATGCTCAGACTACCGCACACATTGTACTCATCTCACATGCTAGTAAAGTAATGCTCAACATTCTTCAAGCCAGACTTCAGCAATATGTGAACCGTGAACTCCCTGATGTTCAAGCTGGGTTTAGAAAAGGCAGAGGAACCAGAGATCAAATTGCCCACATCCGCTGGATCATGGAAAAAGCAAGAGTTCCAGAAAAAACATCTATTTCTGCTGTATTGACTATGCCAAAGCCTTTGATGTGTGGATCACAATAAACTGTGGAAAACTCTGAAAGAGAAGGGAATACCAGACCACCTGACCTGCCTCTTGAGAAATCTGTATGCAGGTCAGGAAGCAACAGTTAGAATTGGACAT